>NC_056057.1:28511064-28818287 GCF_016772045.2 Ovis aries | reverse complement strand
TATTGACATAGGACTCATAGCTGAATAGATACACAATAAATTATATAAATTATATATGTATGTATTATTTACATATATAATTATACATAGATTATAAAAATTAGCAAAACCAGTTAAAGTGAGTACTTTACTAAGGAGCAGTACCCAACTAGCCAAAACAAAATGATTTTCAATATCATTTGTCATCAGGGAAATGCAAATCAAACCCACAGTATGACATGCAGGCACATCTTCAGTAGCTTGAAAATGCCAACTGTTGACAAGGATGTGAAGGAATTGAAATTCTGATACATCACTGATGACAGCATAAATTGTTACAACCATTTTGGAAAACAATTTATCGTTAACTACTAAATAAATACAACTTATTCTACTTTGATGTCTGAAAAAATGAAAGTTGCTCAGTTGTGTCCGACTCTTTGTGACCCCATGGACTATACAGTCCATGGAATTCTCCAGGCCAGAATACTGAAGTGAGTAGCCTTTCCCTTCTCCAGGAGATCTTCCCAACCCAAGGATTGAATCCAGGTCTCCCACATTGCAGGCAGATTCTTTACCAGCTGAACCACAGGGAAGCCCAAGAAGTGGACTTCCCACTGGAGTGGGTAGCCTATGTCTTCTGCAGTGAATCTTCCCAACCCAGGAATCAAACTAGGGTCTCCTGCATTGCAGCGGATTCTTTACCAACGGAGCTATCAGGGATACCAAATAGAAGGGCATAAATATTCTCATCAAAGTTACGTACAAAAATATCTATAGCATGGCTGTTTGTAACAGGTAAAAACTAGAAATTACCAAAATGTTTATAGACAGTAGAAGATATATACACACAACGGATTACTATTCAGCAACAAAAATAATGTACATGAATCTCATTTTAAAATGTTGAGTGAAAGACACAAAAGAGTACATATAGTTTATTTTTATATACTCAAAAATTAGCAACATTAATCTTAGAAGTCAAGAGTAATACTTTGGAGAGTGTTCTGTGACTGGATATAGTTAGGACATTGTAGGAGTGGTTGAAATAGTGTCAAGTCACATATTTCCTGTTTTTACATAATCTCTAATTTCAGTGATGCATTCTATTGATAGTTCTCAATTCGGGCACTGGTTTCACAAGTATGCTTACTTTGTGAAAATTCATTAAGCTGCACATATACAGCTTGTGAATTTTTACGTATATGTATTAAACTTCAAAAAAAGTTTACCTAAGATAGAAAATTAAATAGATGCATATACATTCTTCTAACTCTCAAATCAGTGAAGGCCGTAAACCATGCATAATTTGAATGGAGTCAGAAGAGAATGCAGGCCCCTTCTCTAGATCAGCTAAGGAGTGTTTGTTAGACTTTCCTCCCTTCAATCATGACAAACATCGGTCTTTGTTCTATTTTATCATTTCCCCTAAAATTGCTTAATGAATATGTAATAATAAGAGAAGGGGCATGAAAAAGGGAAGAAAAGGAAGAGTTTTAATACATTTTGGAGAGTTAAGGTTTTTTTGCCTTTACTCCCTAGATACTTTTTTATCTACTTTTCTCTCCTTAACACCCTTAATCCCACACTCCAGCACCCTTGGCAATTATTGCTCAAGTTATTCTTGGTCATTTGTTTTCCCTGCTTTGATTCTAAATACAATGTAAGAGTACAGCTCTTCTTCAGCTTGTGATGGGATTACATCTAGATAATATCCAGATATTGAAAATCAAATTATAGGTTAGGCTAGTTTAGCCTAGCCTGCTTTAAATGTGCTCAGAGTTGAGCAAAATCATCCAACACAAAACTCACTTTATAATAAAGTGTTGAATATTTTGTGTAATTTATTTAATTCTGTACTGAGAGTGAAAAACAGAATGATTGTATGGGTACAGAGTGGTTTTTAAATGAGTGGATTGTATGCCCTCACCATAGCACAGATGATTGGGAGCCATAGATTGCATCCACTGCCCAGCATTACAAAAGCCATGTCTTACTGCATCTCACTAGCCAGAGAAAAGATCAAAATTCAAAATCTAAAGTATAGTTCCTACTAAATGTATATTGCTTTTGCACCATAGTAGTCAAAAACTCATTTAAGTCGAACCATAGTAAATCAGGGACCATCTGTATACACAAAATGTTTAATGATGGCCAATAGGTGTAAAGTAGGTAATAAACTAAGCAGAACTGACTGTCATTTCATAACCATTTCCTGAAATGGTCATGAGCAGAATTTGTTGAGGGCTTATCAAACTCTTTCCAAAAGCCTCCATGTAGATCACTGAATAATTTATAAGCTGTCTATAGGCCTAGAACCCAAAGGAATCAAGTTTGAATTGAACTTCCTTTAAGCCTCAGTTGGGGTTTTTAAAAATGTTTCTCTCTTAACTTTCAAATCTAGAGATGAAAATAATGTTTCTTTCCAACAAGATGATCTGTTTTAAACCACATAGTACTCTACAAATTTACTGCATTTACTGTTTGTTTGTTGTGGAACCAGATAGCCACAAAACCATTTTTTAAAATAAAGTGGATGTTTCAAAATAAGCAGAGAAAGTGATTTCATTTATTACTGTTCTATAATTAATTTCATTTACAAACAAAAAAGAGTTAATCATGATAACTTAGATTTTAACATTTTTCTCTATGTCACCATGATTAGAACCCTGTAAGATAAACAAATTATTGTGGATAAACAGAATATCACAAATGTTACAGGTATACATAGTAAGATATTTTATTTTTAGTAAGACATTTTAAAAAATTCAGTAGTATCTTAATATTTCAATCAATACTGTGCATTGATTCCTTTCATTTTTCTACACATTTTTTTTGTGATGTGATGGTTGAAATATTCATTCCCTTGGATAAAATCAAAGAATTTTAGTCTGTCTACAGACATACCATCCAATCTTATCTGATTTTGGGGAAGTACTTAATCTAAGGAAAGTGTCTTTTAGAGTCTCAGGATAGTTTCTGACATTCATTTCAGTAAATTTAAAATTTAAATTTCTATCATGTTTCCCTTCATTAAATGTCCCAATGTATGTTTGATGTAGAACTAGATTCTCACTAAGTGAGATATTCATTCCACTCATGCATGTGTTTAAAAGGGAAAGAATAAATCATGTGAAACATTCAGTAGCTAAAAATAAACTATAAAATTTATCCAAATGCTTAATAATGCATTAAGTTAAACAGGAGTTAGAAGGCATGTTACTGCTTGTCAAAACAAAAATTAATCCTCTGGTGTACTTATTCTTTAGCCACGGTTGAAATTCCAATTCTTTTTTATTTTTCAGTCTTTGAGAGAAGTTTAGTACAAGCCAAATAGGTAATCACAGTCGGAGATAGTCTCATTTCATCTTTCAGGGACATTAATTTTTTATTCTTTTCTACTTGAGTTATCACAATGTAGATTGGAGAGTGAAAAGTAAACACAAGCAGGGGAAAAGAAAACTAATTAAGGACAAAAGAGCAAGGGAGAGAACCCAGACACAAATTGTTTTTAATAAGAAAAATAGTAGAAAGCCAAAAGAAGACTCCAAGAGTATATTGCTTTAATAGGATCTGGGAGTACTCACAGAATGGCAGGCTAGAAAAAGAAAAAAAATTATGCTTACCTGTTAGAAGCAGGCAGTTTCTGGGAGCTGTCCAATGTACTAACTTAAGCATCCCAGTCACTACTTACCTCAATAGGAATTTATGTCTTCGTATTTCTCCCTTGAACCAAGGCGTCTCTGCACTCATCTTTTTAAGCTTTCTTTTAATACATCTTCAAAATGATTTTCTTAGGTGTTGTTTTGCCCCGCCCTGTCTCTTAAAAATCTTTACATTGAATAATTAAATATAGCTATCAGCAAAAAAGAAAACTGAACTCTTCTATGTTAAAAAAATACATACATGAGATATATTTGAAATCAGTAAAATTTTATTTTTGTTATACCAAATTTATAATCTTTTTTCACCTCAAAAAAAAACCCCCTCTTACAATGCAGTATAGTTTCTAGGCTTAAATCTTGTAGGGCGGTAATGAGGAAATGTTAACCAGATAGAAGTGTAAAGATTATTCTTTGTTCAGGAATACCAATCAGCAATTTAAAGTTTGAAAGAATTCTCCGCGGAGGGTTAGCTGATCGACCAATTAGTTTATCAAAAGGTGAATCGCAATTTTGAAAGGAGACTGCAGTTGTTTTGTTTGGGGGGAGGGTTTGCTTTCCTCCCACACGGGGATTATACAGTAAAGCACGCTGGGAGAAACACTCTGAGCTTCTCTTTTTCATGTTATTGCCATCATCACTTTTTGCCCTCTAAGTAA
This sequence comes from Ovis aries, assembly GCF_016772045.2. NCBI lineage: Eukaryota > Metazoa > Chordata > Mammalia > Artiodactyla > Bovidae > Ovis > Ovis aries. Next base: position 28,813,987 of record NC_056057.1, on the reverse strand, counting down.
AATCTTTTACGTGGGTGAGGGATAAAGGTTAGGAAAGGAAAGTCAAGTATCTCAATTGTTAGATTGATTATAGCGAAACAGATTTTAGAAGCCAGGGTTCGTAAAGCTGCAGGAGAGCTGTTTACCTTGCAGTGGAAAGAGAAAGAGGATTCCAAGAGCGACTCTGGGGAATGCCCCCTCGCCCCTCCTACGATGCTTACTTAAGCTAATGGAAGATCTTGCCTTTCAGTAGCCGCTGCACTGGGATACCAGACAAACAGCTCCCCTCGACCCTTGGCAGACAGGGCCCCTCTTCTGGACATCATTAAAAGCACATGCCCTTGTTTCACACCCACTGGCAGCAGAGAGTGGCAAGATTCGGAACTCCCACCCTGAAGCCAGGGAGAAGCCAGAGCGGTGGAAAACATCCTTGCTTTGAAAACCCAAAGCTAAATTAAAGAACTACATGAGTCAAGGCGCTTGAAGAATATTAGTTGGCTGCGGGAGTGTGGAGACACACAAAAAGCACAGCAGGTAAGAGCTGGAAGTTGTTGCCAAGAAGGAACTGTCCCAGGTGGCAGGGCGGAAAGGATCGCAGAACCGGAGGCCTATTCCTTTGAGTCTTCCCGGCGTTCTCAAGCTTGTCTTCTTCCATCAGTTTCGAGAGGAGGGACATTGTCAGAGCCTTCCCTATCGGTGCAGCTAATCCTGTTATCGGCTTGGTTATACATGTTAATGTCCCTGACCCTTCGGTGATGGTGACCCGTCAGATTCAGGGCTGTTAGGAAGGCCGTCACCAGGCTTGCCCCTCCCTTCGAGAAACCTATGAGACGCAGGGCCCAGCAGACGCGATGGCAGCCTTTCCCGAGAGCTGCGTGGACGCCACCGTCCTGGACTTCGTCGCAGACCTATCCCTAGCCTCCCCGGGGCACCCTCTCCTCTGCGACTTGACACCTAGGGTCCCCTATGGGAGCCACCAGGACCTTGTGCTCCGAGATGGAAGACCCAGGAGTCTGGCGCGTTTTGAGGACGAGGATCCAGAGGAAGAGGAAGGGGAAGGAGAAGAGGGGGAAAACGAGGAGGAAGAGGAGCACGGGAGAGGCGCCTCCCTGCTGGGCCGCCCCAAGAGGAAAAGGGTGATCACCTACGCCCAGCGCCAAGCAGCCAACATCCGCGAGAGGAAGCGGATGTTCAACCTCAACGAGGCCTTCGATCAGCTGCGGAGGAAGGTGCCCACTTTTGCTTACGAGAAGAGGCTCTCCCGGATCGAGACTCTACGCCTGGCCATTGTGTACATCTCCTTCATGACTGAGCTCTTGGAGAGCTTGGAGAAGGAAACCGACTGAGCCGGGGTGGGGTGGAAGTGTCTGCCCACGCCTTGCCTGGGCGCGCGCGGGTTTGAGGTGTTTGAAGACCCAGCAGTGGGTGCGACTGAACGGCCAGGAGGGGCCCTCCCAGACAGAACGTCTGGCCTTCGCAGGAGCTCGCTTCTGGATTATAAAACGTCCCCAGTCCTCGAGAGGCGTGGAAGCCGTAGAGTTAATATATATGCGGTCGCTGTCGATGGAGTATGGGGCAGGAGCGGGAGGGGCGAGTGAGGACGAGTTAAAACCGAGTTGGGACAGCCGAGGCCCACGTCCCAAAGCAGCGTCTGTCGGGCGGGTGGGAGGCTAACCCTCCCCGCAGACTGGAGACTTCGGGAGCGTCTGTGCAGTCCTAGCTTTTAACTTTTCTTTCTTTCTTTCTAACTATAAGGAGATATGCCTACTTTTTTTTTTTTTTTTTTTGCCTCTAGAATCGGCGCTAAGGCATCAGGCGCTCCGCTCCGACCCGTGCTCTTGCGGCGGGGGGAAGGGAGAGGGGCGGAGAGGGTGGTCCTAGTCCGGTGAGGAGTGAGGGTTACTGGGTCTTCTGAGAGGCCGAGGGCGCTCCGGCTGTCCTCTTGGTCTTGTCGAGAGGCAGAATGAAGGAGATGAGAAAGCAGGAGACACTATTCTCCTCCCCTCGCCTCCTCTCCCTCCCCTTACCTTCCCCTCCGCTTAGGCTCTAAACAGCGACCCTGGTGTGGCCCCTCCCGGAGTAGGATGCTTGAACCGGGAGGGAACTGGGGACAGCTTCAGTTCACGCGCTGGGGGTGCAGCTGGGCTTACAAGGCGTCTCGAGCCCCCGGAGCTCTTACCACCTGCAGTTGTTTTCCCTGGTCGCCTACGGGGGAAAATGGCCGGGTCTTCCCAGGGGCAGCCCCTCCAGAGCGCGCACTTTCAAAGTTTTAGCTGTAGGTAGGGAAAGATGGAGAAGGCAATGGCACCCCACTCCAGTACTCTCGCCTGGCAAAACCCATGGACGGAGGAGCCTGGTAGGCTGCAGTCCATGGGGTCGCTGAGGGTCGGACACGACTGAGGGACCTCACTTTCACTTTTCACTTTCATGCATTGGAGAAGGAAATGGCAACCCACTCCAGTGTTCTTGCCTGGAGAATCCCAGGGGCGGGGGAGCCTGGTGGGCTGCCGTCTCTGGGGTCGCACAGAGTCGGACACGACTGAAGCGACTTAGCAGTAGCAGCAGGGAAAGATAGTTTTCATTCCAGTTGCATCTTGGGATAAGGGAGAGAAAACGTGCGAGGAGGAAATTCATTCTTCCACTTTGCTAGAAAGTGTGCGATGGAGATGAGTTTGAAGCAAGATTGTGCTGAGGGGCTCCCTCCAGTTTGGACGGTCTGCCATTCCACAGTTCTTCCTTTTGTGCTCGGGAAGAACTTCTGCCAACAACTGAAATGGGGTTCTTAAGATAGCAGTAGGTAAATGAGGAGAGGAATCAGAATGAGTAATCCCCATCTACTGTAAAGTGAATAAATCCTATTGTTCCAACACTATATTTTGCTCTCACCTCGCAAATCCTTGGGCGGATGTGCACAGACACACACAGGTCTCCCTATTAGCCTTTTAGAAATGTGTTTCATTTTATTAAGAAGTAATATATACTCATCCTAAAAAGTTTAGAAAATTAAAGAATAAATTTAAATCACTTCATGTTACCACATAGCGTTTTTATCTGTTTCCTTTAGTCTTTTTATACAGATATAAATTCAATGTGTTAAACATATTTGGGATACTTTTGGAATTTGTCCACTCAGCATTATAAAATGAGCACTCTTTCCTTGACTTTAAGTATTACTCAAACGTAATTGTGATCACTGTATTTTATTATTATATCCATGTATCACAACTTCACTCCAGTCCTTTACAAGTGGATGGCTATTTTCTTGTAAAAAAGAAATGATGATGCAAGAGTACTCTTATAAATATCTTCTCTGCCTATGATAGTTTCCTGACACTAAGTAACTAGAAGTGAAATTTCTGAACCCAAGTGAACGTTTAACTTTGTAACTAAGGGCCAGATTGCCTTCCAAGCAGATCTGCCAGTTCACATACCCTCCCACCAGCATTATAGGGATTTGCTTGTCTTGTGCCTTCATTTAAAAGTGTTCCTAGTTCTCTTATCTACGGGAACTGAATTAGTTCTGAAATGACCACTTTCCCAAAGATGACTTCTTTTTTTGAGTATTGTTTCTACCTCTACCATAAGAACATTAGGATAAATACGTAACAGAAAAAACGTAACCCACTAAACCAAACAAGAACAAAACCAGAGAGTGGTTTTTTGTTTTTTGTTTTTTTCCCCTCTAGCACTTTTACTTAAATAAACTGAAATTTGGACAGTGACTCCTATATCACTTTTATAAAATAAAATTACTCACTTTCTCTTTTTCTAGATAACTTTTTGGCTACTAAACCTAGCATACCTGTATTTTAAAAGATAAATTTAAAATTGCTCAATTCAGTATGTCAAATGTAACTGTATCTCAACTCATCATCAGACTGTACTCAGCTTCCCAACGTCTTATGTAGTGCTAGTGGCGCCATCAAGCCCTCATTTATCCAGTTATTTATTTATTCAATTTACAAAGTGTGTCGACATTTTACATATAGGGTGAATGTGTTCAAAATCGAAAGGGCTTACAGAGGCTGTGTTCCTTCTCCCACCTAAAGTTCTCCTGACAACTAAACATCATTTTTTTTTTAAATCTGCAAGTGATAAATTTTTCTAAAAAGAGTCAACTTTAGGAATCATTAATATTTTGTTGAAAGAACAGATTTTGAAAATAAGAAATTAAAAAAGAAACTGTGTAGACAAAGTTCCTAAAAATCCTCAGGTCCTGTAGCATAAATACAACCATCTATCATCCTTAGTACTCTCCCTCATATTCTGAACCACTCTGTGGTATTCTTAGTAATCTGATGATATCCTACAGGTGAATATTTCCTCTGAAGTAAATAACAGCCAAAGAAACTCTAAATACAAAAGGTTTTTCCAATTATTATTAGAATTATTCAACAATTATTAAAACTTTTAAGTATATAAATGCTTTCTTTGTAAGTTTTTCTATGTCTAGAAGCTATTCTAATGTGAAGTGTCTTAAGGCTTCTTCTTAATCATTGTACTCATAGAATAATATGAAGCCAAATAAGGATCAGAAATACAGAGAAATAGATTGACTTATTCTTTGTATCAAATCATCCATAGAGATAAGACCAAATTGTCTGTATTTCAAACATTAATCCAGGTACTTCCACATCTCGCCACTCAATTTTTCTAAGCAACATGATAGTTTTAGTTTTCCCATGTTAGATCTGTAAATCCAGTGTGATTTTAATGCAAGTATTTTTGGTTTTTTAGTATTATCACATCCTGTGTTAAAATTGTCTTATTCTTGATTATCTTATAAACCAACATTGATAGTAATATCAGTCAATATTGGTTTTTCAATACCTTCCAACAGTAAAAAAAAAAAAAAAAAGATGCTAAATATATCAAGTACTTCTGGAAAATTGTAATAATCAGTTTTTGAAATCTTAAAGTTATTTGGGCATTTGGAATATTAATACTAGTTTAGACGTTGCTTGGCGGCGATTTATTTACACACTCTTTACTGACAGAAAACTGCCTTTTGGTCTCAAACTAAGTTCCCCATCACTATCAGGTTACTATTAGAATTCAGACATGTAAACCAGGAAAAGATCTAAATGAAATCATGTTTGAAAGACATAATCAGGCTCTCCAGGGAAAGTAAAAATAATCAAAAGCCTTTTCCATCTACAGGCAGTCCTTCAGGCCTATCATCTTTTACAGTTGCCCAATATGAAAACAGATTTTGACAAAATTAGCACTGGAAAATGAACCAGATATTATGCTTGTATGTGTAATTCCTGCACGAACATATAATTAAGACCCTAGGATTTTCATGTTTATTATTGCATTTGTCAGTATTTCCATTATAAAAACACTATTGTGGAATGTTTATAACAACTACCAAAATTCTGAAATGAAACTTGATAAAGCACAGTTCAGTGTAACTTTTTTATAATTTTAAATCTTCAAAGAAAATTCCAAAGTTAATGAAGACATTTAAGTACACTTCATGTGTGAGTTTCTCAAATGTACCTGCAACTTTACAAGAGATTCTACTTAATACAAAATATAAAATTATTTTTATTTTGCTTCTCTGGTGGCTCAGTGGTAAAGAAACCATTTGCAATGCAGGAGTCACAGGTTTGACCCACTCCAGTGTCCTTGCCTGGGAAATCTCATGGACAGAGGAGCCTGGCAAGCCCTAATCTATGGGGTCGAAAGAGTCGAACATGACTTAGGGACGAAACCACCACCATTTTTATTTTTATATATTTTTATCAAAAATAGCTGGCAGATTTTGCTTTGAACATTCTCTGCACCTCTCCTCTCCTGTTAGCTTGCCAGCAACTGTGTCTATACCCATGGAGTAGACATCCCTGTGCAATTGGTGAGACCTTGCTTTTCAGCCCTGAATATAGAATCCCAACCCAATCACGTAGCATTGCTTTCTATTTTGTTTGTGATACATATTGGCATATCTTAGCACAGATTTAACTTCTAATAATTAAATTCCAGCCAACAGAGGCAAGTTAAAAAATAATTGGCAGATTAATACTGAATTTTAAGTACTAAATCTACTTCTTATTGGGTATTACTTGATTAACTTACAGTTTAAATGATATATCTGTGTCTTGGCCCAAGTTCAGTCACAGGCTCCTGAACTTTGCCAGCATTTTGGGGGAAGTTAGGCCCAGTTTTTTTCTGGTCAGTACCCTCTCTTCCTTGTGAATGCTGGACTTAAAAAGGTTACAAAACAAGAGTCAGCAGTTCTGACCATTTTGTTTTGACTTTGGGGTTTCTTTGAATCCAATGCTCAAAACCAAACCTGGCGAAGGAGGAGAAGGAAAGGAAAGAAGCAATGCAAACTGACAGGGATGAAATACCAGAAAGATGGAAAAACTTCTTCAAGTCTCCATAAACCAAAGCCTATAAATATCCACAGCTTTCTCTATGATACCAAATTTCAGTTCTGTGCCTAAAACACATTCCATAAAGAAATGTAAGTAATTGCAAAGAACATTATGCATGTATTTTTAAATATTCTTTGTGGCTAATATTTCATAGAATTCCACTCAGTTTTACAGAAGGCAAAAAGCACTTGACATTCAGTGAAGCCAAGAGTTTGACAAATAATGCTGTGAATTATCACAATAAAATGTTACTATTATTATAATAAAATGCTTACTTAGTGCATTATTGTATTCACATACTTCTTATGTGAATACACTCTTGCCATACTTTCTCTCATTTGATCCTCTGGATTTAAACAAGATCTAGAGTCTCTCAATTAAATTGTCATCAGTTTACCATCTTAAAAATTCATTCACTCATTGAAATCGGCATGATACTGAGATTCCTATAAAGCATCAATGGTCACATATAAGCAACACATTTCTTTGAAAGATATTGCCTTCAAGATCAAAAGCACCTTAACACACTCTGTGGATGATAAATTATACAAAAGGCTGGTGCAGTCTGACTCCCTCAAAGGCCAAATTTTACAGCCCTCTATCTGGGGCTCTGGGAAAGAGATTTCCACCTGCAGCCAGCAAATGTAGGTGACCTCAAAGCAGCTGTTATGGACAACTTTTTATGATTTCCAGTCTTCAAAAGTGAGGAAAACATCTATGAGAATATGGAAATAGAACAAACAGTTGGTGAACAATAGAAGACAATAATGTCATATAAATGTATCTGAATTAAGGAATATGATTACACAGTTACTTTACTGCAGATAATTCTGTCACTTCTTCAGAATTTCACAAGCTATATTTATGACTGATCAGATCTGAAACTGGTTGACTATCTTTAGTCTTAGAGTTTAGTTAAGTGTTTGTTACATCTAATTTCATAGTTTAGTGAAATGTTGGAGGAACTGGAAATGGTCTAAAGGAGAACAAGAGAATAATTGGATTCTTAGATGTGAATGAAGTAATAATGTCTATAATAACTAGTAATGTCTTTCATTACTATGTTGCTTACTTATATGACAGCACATGTTGATTACTATTAAAGTTCTCATAATAATTTTAGGCTATCGACACTATTATTACTCTCTTAGGGATGAAGACACTTTGGAATAAAGAAGTTAAATAACTTGCCCAAACTTAATCAGCTAACAATGAGTAATGCCAAGATTTACATTCAGTTAAGGATTTCAAAGGCTGAATTCTCAAGATGTGAGTTTATTTGTGAATATGATCGTTCTATTTAAGTAGAAATAATGTGGCAAAAAGGCTTCCCAGGTGGTGCTAGGTGCCACTTCCCAGGTGGTAGTAAAGAACCCGCCTGCCAGTGCAGGAGACATCAGAGACATGGGTTCAATCCCTAGGTTGGGAAGATCCCCTGGAGGAGGGCATGGCAACTCACTCCAGTATTCTTGCCTGGAGAATCCCATGGACAGAGGAGACTGATGGGCTACAGTCTATAGGGTCACAAAGAGTGGGACAGGACCGAAACAACTTAGCATGCATGCAATGTGGTAAAAATCAGAAACTATTCTTCATTGTTACTGATGATCAGAAATGTAAGCATGGGCATATCATGGACATATTTATGCACAGGGATTTAGTCTCTGCAATGGAATAGGGAAGGTGGACTACTGATAGAAATTTTGGAAGAGGTCCTGAACTAATCTTCTATGGATATTTTAAAGCTACAACTTTCCTCACGTGGCTTTAGTGCAATCTTGCCAAAAATGGAGAAAATAAACTCTTTTGATGAAAATAATGGTTATAAACACAAGCTTTGGAATGTGACAGAGCTGGGTTTGAATCACAAGTACCTAGCATAATGCTGCAAAAGCTAGTACAACTTAACCTTGTTGAACCTCAGTTTCTTCATGTTTAAAGTAAAGATTAATAACAATCATCTCATAGGGCTCTTATGAGAGTTGATTGAAATATGTATGCAGAGTAAATGGTGCAGAGTGAGCACTCAGTAGGTGGTAACTACTATTAAAATGCACGTCATCATCACTATAATTATTATACTATATTATATATTATTATATCCCTTCCAATTCTATGGCAATGAAAACACAATGAATAAGGCATCAACTTCACCACCCATGGTTTAACGTGAAAGCATAAAATACACAAAGAGCAGGACTCATTATGTAATGCTTTATAGGCTGAAAAAATAAAATAATTGTTTTTAATGCTCCCAAATTTCTTATTCCTAGAATATTTGAATGTCAGCATTTAGCCCTAGACTACACATTTTCCAAGTGGAGCAGTATATCCCAAATACACCCCCAAAACTCCCAAAGTAATCTACTACTATAATAGAACATATATTTTTTAAAAGAGTAGGTAAGTGACTTTAAGGCTTCCCTGGTAGCACTAGTGGTAAAGAACCCGCCTGCCAATGCAGGAGACGATGTAATAGCTGTGAGTTCTATCCTTGCATTGGGAAAACCCCCTAAAGGAGGGTAAGGCAACCCACTCCCGTATTCTTGCCTGGAGAATCTCATGGACAGAGAAGCCTGGCCGACCACGGTCCATAGAGTCACAAAGAGTCGGACAGGACTGAGCAACTTAGCAAGCAAATGACTTTAAATTTGACAAAAAAAAAAAAAAAAGATCTACATTTATTGACAAAAGTTCTATTTTATCAGCATCCAAGACATTATAGTAAATATTGCTCTTCAAATCAGTGTGAATTTATTCAAATTAGCTGGTTCCTGGTGGACTAGTTCTGTGTCTTAACTGCAGTGGTGGTTACATTAGTACGCACATGTGATAGAATGACATAGAACCATAGCAGTTCATACAGTGCCAGCTTCCTGGTTTTGATATTCCACTGTAGTTATATAAGATCTAACTAATGGAGGAAAGTGAGTGAAGGGTACACAGAACCTCTGTGCCATCTTTGTAATGGCCTGCGAGTCCATAAGTACATATTTCAAATAAAGTGAAAAAAAAATTGATGTTGTTTTCATATATAAAGCACCTTATGAATGTAAATTATCAATAATATAAGGAGATATTCACATTCACTTCATTCACATCATGTTTTACAATTTTTCTTCAAGTGTTTCATAAAGTGAAATCAAGTCTGTGTATGGTACTCTGTGGGTCCTGGAATAAAAATCAGTACTGTATTCCTAAAGGACATCATCAAGAACTGAGTACATATTTGATTCTATGTCCTTGGCCCATGTTGACATTCTTGGCCCAATAACATTCTCAAGTATGGATTTATAGTAATGAGGAGCTTCACATTTTAATTGTGCTACTTACTAAATTAGATAATTCACTTAGAATTTCTTATTTTGATCTGTAAAGTAGAAATAAGTAACACAAAGTTATTAAAATTGTCATATAACAGATCCTGTAAAGTGCTTAGTAAAATGCCTCATGTACAACAGATATTTAGCCAATATTGTAATTGTTGTTTATGTCCTTTCAATGTTGAATGTGTATGCAGAGCAAAATGACAATTTAGGCTTTTAGAAGGACTCATGAGAACACCTATAAAAGCAGTATTAAACAGTTGCCCAACTCATTGGAAAAGACCCTGATACTGGGAAAGATTGAGGGCGGGAGGAGAAGGGGGTGACAGAGGAGATGGCTGGATGGCATCCCAGACTCAATGGACATGAGTTTGAGCAGACTCCAGGAGATAGTGAAGGACAGGGAAGCCTGGTATGCTGCAGTCTATGCGGTCGCAAAGAGTGGGACACCACTGAGTCACAGAACAATAACAACCTCTCCATGTGAATCAGAGTCTTTTAAGTAGTGTGGCAATTTTGTGCCCAATTTAAATTGCTGCCGTAATAAAGTGTTTTTGTTTAGTTTTGTTTAAAAAAACATAACAATTTAAGGATAAGGCTGCTGGTTCATGATATATGTAATCATAATTTTTAGTCTGCCAGGAAGGTCACTGTAAAACTTACATTCCTAAAATAATTTCTAAAATTTGTATAAAAAGCTTTTATGTAAAAAAGCAATAGCTCAGTTGGTAAATCCTCTGGTAATTTATTTTTGAGCAAATTCGTCTTGAAAGCTGCTGTATTGGTGAAAGTAATTGAGAAGGAGGACTGTCTCAAGTATTAAGCATTTATACATGCCTGATGTTGGCTGATGTGAAATCTGAAATCCTGAGACTTGCTCAGGTAGCCAACCAGAATGAGATGGCACGGCCATGCTTTGTCTTAGGTTTTCTGAGGAACATAGGAGTCCCAGGATGTTAAATGGCTACCATCTGCCACAGAAAGGAATTTGGAAGAAAAAATATCCCTCTTTGGAGCAATGAAGGGGAACATCAGGTTCCAAAGTGCATCCTTGAACCTCCTGTGTTATTTCTGCCATTTAAAGTCTTTGAAAATGTGGTACCTGGACTTCTTTTTATTCACATAGGTTCCTTTTTACTCTGACACTAGTAGATTTATTAAAAAAAACTCTGAAAAATGTTGTATTCTTTGGCCTAGATTTATTTGTAATTTAAACATCAGTTTTTGAAAAGATAAAGTTGGCCTTAACTTACACATATTTTCTCAACATTTAAAAATAGTAACTCTTTAATATCTATTTTATATGAAAAAAGCTCCTCCTTGCATACAAAGTTAACACAGTAATTATTAAATATCTTGTTTCTTTTAAAAGCTTTGATTCAATTTCAAAAGCCTTCTTTGGGGGGCCTCCTGAACTTTACTAAAATTTTTCCAACTTGGGAATCATACCCAGTTTCAAATAATCTCACCATGGGGTCATATTTTTGACCTAAAAAATGTGGTGACTATAGTTTACAAGCATTTGACAAGTAGTGGTTTTGTTAATTGTAGATCTTATTGAACATGCCACACCATTTCTTTCATCACTATTCATTTGTCTAATCTCACTGAAGCCCATTAAAATTAAAGCAGATGAGCTCATTTAAAATATATATATTGGGTGCCACTTTCTTTCAAGATGACACAACCATAAGTTAAACTTTAGTGTACTATATTTCATTAAATTCAATAAACTATACTACTAAAGTTAACATGAAACAGGCTGAAAAATGACCAGAACTCAAAGCATGACACAAGAAAACACAACAAAAATCTTCCAAAATTACATCCACATGAAAATATATAGCATACCTCATGGACCTTTGCCTGGACACCTCACAATTTCTACTTCCATACCAATAACTCCTCCTTCCATTGTATGACTCACATACATAAAAACAGGCATACATGAAAATTATTTTTATCAGAATACCTTCATATGCATTTTAGAATGGATGGTACACATGTGAAATTTTTTTACTCTTAGCTCAAATCTCTAAAGAGTTTTTCTTTTCCTCTGTACTTCCATCGTTTAACATTTTTTTTATTAATTAGCATCTTTCTTGAATACTTCATATGTTATAACATTAATGATTGTTTAATGTTTCCATCACTTATCACTAAAACATGTATTTAAATGAGTATCAGTGTCTTTGCATATATTGAAAACAAGCCCAGGAATTACTCCAGATTTTGACTGAGCATTGGCCCCCACATAAGACTATCAGGCCTGAATATAATTACTAAGACCAGCTGCCAGCCAATTGTAGAAAACGAAGTGTCTGGAATTGCCATTCAGGAAACCTACAGACCATTCATTGATTAGATGAGGGTCATTGACTCAATGAGAAAAACAGAATTTTCCCTGGGAGCAGAGCCACTTCCTCTTGGAATGATTCAAGAGTATCTGAAGTTCAGGCAATTTACCATATCAAGAAAGGGGTTAAGAATGATTCAAGAATACTCTCTGAACCTTGGCACTGGTTAGGAAGATCTAAGCCATATTTTACAATATTAGGCCATTTCGTGGATTCTTATGACTTGCCTACAGAAATTTCATTAGGAAGGAATCAGAAACTATGTACAAATAGGCTTCCCTTGTGGCTCAGCTGGTAAAGAATCCACCTGCAATGCAGAAGACATGGGTTCAAACCCTGGGTTGGGAAGATCCCCTGGAGAAGGGAAAGGCTACCCACTCCAGTATTCTGGCCTGGAGAATTCCATGGACTGTATAGTCATGATTGAGCGACTTTCACTCACTATGTACAAAGACTAGACTACAAAATATGCATCTCAACATTGTTTTTAGTATCAGAATACAGAAACTAGCCTAGATGTCTAAAAATGTGAGTACTTAAATTATTGCAGTGGTTGAAAGGATGATATACAAAATAGTTTGTGCTCTGGAAAGATGATTAAAATTCTGGAATGAATTTTTTTAAGTATTTTATAAAGAAAGTAATACTTGAGGCATGATTTTTATATGGAAATTTGTGTAAATATATGTGTGCGTATACATGCTTTTATATATATAATTATGCTGCTGCTGCTAAGTCCCTTCAGTCATATCCGACCCTGTGCAACCCCATAGACAGCAGCCATCCAGGCTCCCCCGTCCCTGGGATTCTCCAGGCAAGAACACTGGAGTGGGTTGCCATTTCCTTCTCCAATGCATGAAAGTGAAAAGTGAAAGTGAAGTTGCTCAGTCATGTCTGACTCCTAGCGACCCTATGGACTGCAGCCTACCAGGCTCCTCCATCCATGGGATTTTCCAGGCAAGAACACTGGAGTGGGCTGCCATTGTCTTCTCCATATATAAGTATAAATTTTTTATATATATACTGTAAAAGAACTGGTCATTTTTATACTTGTTTGTATTTTTGCAGTTTCTATTACTATTTTTTAGACAGAATAAAAACAATAAAATTATTTTAAGAAAAGTATGAATACATAAAACTAAAAAACTTCTTCATGGCAAAAGAAACTAAGAAAATGAAAAGGCAGCCTATGGAATGGGAGAAAATATTTGTGAACTGTCTAACCAACAAACGGTTACTATCCAAAATACATAAGGAACTCATACAAGTAGATAGCAAAAATACAAATAATCCGATTTTTAAATGGGCGAAAGACCTGAATAAACATTTTTTTCCCAAGAAGACAAGTGGATAGCCAACAGGTACATGGAAAGATGTTCAATGTCATTAATCATCAGGTAGTTGCAAATCAAAACCACAATGAGTTATAATATTCCACCTGTTACAATGGCAAGTGTTGGCAAGGATGTGAAGAAGAGGACCCTATGCACTGTTGGCAAGAATGTACATAGGTGCAGGCACTATGGAAAACAGTATGAATCTTCCTCCAAAAAACATCAAAATAAAATTACAGTATGATCCAGTAATCCCACTTCTGGGTATATATCTGAAGGAAATCAAATCATTATTTGGAACAGATATCTGCATCCCCCATGTTCATTGCAGCATTATTCACAGTAGTCAAGATGGAAACAAACAAATTTCCATCCACAGATGAATGGATGAAGGAGATGAGGAATATACATAAAGCGGAATATTATTCAGCCATAAAAAGAAGAAAGTCCTGCCTTTGTAACAAGACAGATGGACTTTGAGGGCAACATGCTAAGTAAAATAAGTCAGACAAAGAAAGACAAACATATGTTTTCACTTACGTGTGGAACCGAAAAAAGCCAAACTCATAGAAATAGAGTGGAGTGGTGGTTGCCAGAGGCTGTGGGCGAGGAAATGAAGAACTGTAGATCAAAGAATACAAACTTCCATTTATGAGATGGGTTAAGTTCTGAGGGTCAAATATATAGCATGATGACTATAGTTTACAATACTGTTTTAGGTATTAGAAAGTTGCTGTGTGTGTGTGTGTGTGTGTGTGTGTGTGTGTGTTCAGGTGTATCTGACTCTTCGTGACCCCATGGACAGTAGCCTGCCAGGCTCCTCTGTCCATGGAATTTTCCAGGCAAGAATACTGTAGTGGGTTTCCATTTCCTACTCCAGGGGATCTCCCTAACCCAGGGATCAAACCCGTATCTCTTGGGTCTCCTGTCTTGGCAGGTGGATTCTTTACCACAAGCACCAGCTGGTAATCCCATAGAAAGATTATGGGATCTTTCTAATCCCATAGAATGTTATCACCACAAAGAAATGAAGGAGAAAAATAATACAATTATTTTTAGTTAAAAATAGCCACACAACAATACAATTTATGAATTCTACTTTTATTTGAAGGACAGAATGCTGTTACTTACATGAGAATTCTTGCCTTTCTAAACTTAAAACATTTAAACTAGGTACCTGACATGCTTAGGAGTAAAATTCTGTAATAGTTTTCTTTAGATACTAGAGAGCAAAGTATCAGCGGCATATTAGGGTCCCTCTCATGATTTCTTCCAGTTATTGCTCTTCTCTTCCTGCAAGGAAACCAGATCTTGACCTCAAACAGCTTCAATTTGCTTCCTCATTTTTGTGTTATTTTATGTAAATAAAATCACTGGGTCTTGAGAAATTATTGATTTTCACTTATAAATATTTTTTCAATAGACCAAGTATTCCCAAAGGCTCCTCAAAAGAGAAGTTGAAATTAATTAAATACAAAGTTAAAGTATGAACTTTAATTTCATTGACACTGACATGGAAAATTCAGTCAAAATGTTGAGGTATTCCTTCTTAAACACGGTTGAGTTCTATCATAATTACATGTGCACACATAGACACATCCAATTAAAATAGCTATAATAATCTATGCTAATTCTAAGACATTTTTGATTAGTCAGGAATACACTTCAAATATCTAATGAAATTGCTGACTTTTAAACAATTAGTATCATAGCTTTGGAGGCTTCCCTGGTGGCTCAGCAGTAAAGAGTCTGCCTGCCATGCAGGAGAGGCAGGAGATGTTGGTTCCATCCCTGTGTTGGAAAGATCCCCTGGAGGAGGGCATAGCAACCCACTTCAGTATTCTTGCCTGGAGAATCCCATGGACAGAGGAGGCTGGCAGGCTACAGTCGATAGGGTTGCAAAGAGTCGGACATGACTGAAGCGACTGATGTGCATGCACGCACATCATAGCTTTGCTTCATTTTAGCCCATGGGAACACAATGTGTGTTAATTTGTGTGCATGAATGTGCATGTGCTCACGTGTGTAAAATGTACATGGAGATTGTGTAACACTTAATATTTATTTTTAAAAGTATACATTATAACCTGAAAATGTGATCTATAAAAGCTTTATATTATCATATTTGCATGTTCATACACATATTCATTTTCACATGCTTTTTATACTAATGGTTTGAAAACTCTATCATATAACTAAAGAAAAAAACTACACTTCTAACATAATTTCAAAATATTTAAAACCTGCACTGCTTTTAATAACTTTTATTGTTTTTAACATGTGACATTTTATCCCCATTAGCAATAACAGATGTATAATGCATTAAAAAGGAAAATCCTGCACATGTGTTGAAATAGAGGACTTTACTGAAAGGAAAGCATGTGCTTTGATTTATATTAGTCAAAATTTAGATACTGTACTTGGTGCTATTTCAGGAAATGAAAAGGTGAGGAAACAGTTATATACCAGTAAACCAGAGAAAAAGTCTCCATAGAAACCAAAACAGTTTTGGTGGGAGCTACTTAAGCTAATTAATACCTGGAATATGACCCTATTAGCCTCTAGAGAGCCAACTCATACGAAATAAAACCCAATCCACTGATTCATGCATGTTACATAGCATTTATTGATACAATTCTTCTTCTCATTTAACTGTCAAAAATTAATCAGTCATCAAGACTGAAAATTTGGGTGAATTTTAAAGAGAAAAGACCACCCAAAATGACCCTGTTTACTTACTCTTTCCCATCTCCATTATCTTCACTGCTGCAGTACTTTGGCCACCTCATGCGAAGAGTTAACTCATTAGAAAAGACTCTGATGCTGGGAGGGATTGGGGGCAGGAGGAGAAGGGGACGACAGAGGTTGAGATGGCTGGATGGCATCACTGACTCGATGGACGTGAGTCTGAGTGAACTCCGGGAGTTGGTGATGGGCAGGGAGTCCTGGCGTGCTGCAATTCATGGGGTCGCAAAGAGTCGGACACGACTGAGCGACTGAACTGAACTGAACTGAGTCAAAAGGAACACACAGAGAAAACTGAAAATGAGTGATAAATCCAAATTGATTTGTTTGGCTATTTTTTTTTGCCTCAGCTTTCATGAACACCTTCTTTCCTGTGTCCTGCTCAACTAAATTCTGGCCCCACTCCCACTCCACTGCAGCCAGTGCTAAGTGAGGAACCACAAGGCCCACCAAGACAGGAGTTAGTTAACTGAACAAGTACTATGCACTAGCTGTTCACATAAGCTGTGTCATCCAGTCCTTACAAAATACTACAATGAATATTTATATATACACTTTACAAATTAGCAAACAGGTTCAAATTAGTTAAAATATCTTGTCCAAGCTTAAATTTAACAGTGTAGCCAGATACAGAACCAGTTGCCTCCTTCTGTAGAGTTAAGGGTGACAAATGTTGCCATAATGTAGCTCCATGTGTTTGTCAATTAGTTGGAGGCTTGCATATGTTCCTTGCAAAAACAGCCCAACATTGTTTAGGTGTTCATCTCAGTAAGGCACTTCTTAAAGCATAAACCAAAGGACTCCTATAAGAGTTTCTATTAGTTTCTATGGTTTTGATTTATACCATCTTTAAAACAATATACTTGTTGCTACTGGGATGATTTTTATTTCATGCCATCTGGATATGTTCTGATACTGTCACTTTCTATATTATTACTTTATGTTCATAGCATGTGAAAGAAATAATTCCTTGCATCTAAATTGGGCTATTTTCTAAATGATTCAGAAATACATGTCTCAGTGTGTATGTGTGTGTGTGTGTGTGTGTGTGTGTGTGTGTGTGTGTGTGTGTAAGAGAGAGAGAGAGACATACATTATAGCTTCCTACTGCCAGATGCTATAATAAAAAGGATACCACCTCAAGAAACCATGTAATCTTTGGTATGTCTGTCAAGCAATGCATTTCATTAGAGTCTCTGTTTTATAATTAATCATAATGTATTCTGTCAGCTAAAGACCCTATATGATATTTACCACATTTATGATGCCCGAATCAGCAAAGTAAAAGTGGGGAGGTGAGAAAAATATGTAACTATTAGATATATCTATCCTGTGTTTTGGCCAAGTCCATCCTACTAGTCAAATGGGATATAACTATACTTGGGCTACTGGTTAAATTTACTTTCAGGGTTTTTTTTTTTTTTCTTTTTACTCACTTTATTTTCCTGCTGTTTAACAAAATTAAAATTAAATTGAGATGAACTTCTAAATGTGAAACTTTAACATTAAAACAGAGAAAAATTTGTTTCTAAAGATGTTTATTTTATTATCTCAAAAAAAAAAAAAAAAAAACCAGCGCAACTTTTAGACCCAAGTGGTTGGAGCAATGCTAGCAGAGGAAATAATACAGTTATAATGTCACAGCCAAAGAACCCAAAACAATGTCAAAAGCAGCACTGAGATCAGACATGCTATGAGTCTTAGCTTCAAAAGGAAAAATGTAGACAAACTTCAAGGAAACATCTTTTACGAGAAAAGAGTGCTACTCAGACTAACCTTAGCTATGAATCTGAAGGCGGCTGGAAACTTTTCATGGAGGCTTACCATAAATTTAGTACCAAATGGATCAAGTGACAAAAGTGAATACAATTCTCAGATTTATGGCATTTAATTCAGAAATAAAGGTCCTCTTGAAATAATATTCCAACCATTGGGGGAATTTCCAAGTCAGAGATATGATTTATAACATTTTCTTCATCAGCTTAAAGTATAATGCTATTATTATGTCTCTGATTTGGTGGATATTCTTTAGACTACTTCAGTCTTTCATAAATCTAATGTTTTTCCTTCATACTCTGATTTTCTATGATTTAGTTGTAGTTGCCTTTTAATGCTCATGTATCATTAGCAATTGACTTCCAATGTATTGTACTGTATTACAGTTGTACTAGTTGCTCATTTATCATTCATGTCACAGGATAAGTGGCTTTATATAACAAAGTCATCAGCATAATAATTATTACAGATCTCTCCTGCTTCCTTTCCCCTCTCTTTTTCTCCTGTCTTTTTTTTCCGTTAATGCTGTCACTGTCTGTTGGATTAATTGACTATATTTTATACAGTAGCATATAAAAGTTTCTTTTTAAGATCCTTTTGCAAAATGCATGCAAATTATATGTTTTCTACAGAAATTACAGAGAAAGAAAACAAGAAGATATATTTTATTACAGTTTAGTGAAGTTTTTGGGCTACCTAAATATCTCCTTAGGGAAAGAGGGGTTGACAAAATGATCAAGATGGTGAACAATTTCCTGACTCCCTTTCCCAAGTCAAATGTTCATGATTATTCTTATGTGTAGCCCTAAACAGAACAAGCATATAAATGTCATAGTGAGGAGAGAGTGAAAAGTAGCAATAATGTAAGCTCAGTTTACATTTAAATTGAGCTGGATCAGATTGAGTTTTCTTTCTCCGATCAGCATCCAGTTCTCATGCTAACTTTCATTACCAATTCAACAGAAATCCATCAAATATTTATTGGATGCTTACCATGGACTTGGCTCTGTTCTCACCATAATTTTCTAGTTTAAGATATCTTGCCTACGAAGAGTTCATAGAAGAAATGAGGGACACGCACTTTACCAAACTGTGCATCCCATTCTGGATCAGATATGTGGAGGCATTAGAAATAGTAGCTATTGGGATGAATTAGAAGAAATATAGTTAAGATATTGTAAGTTCCATGTTATTCTGTATATAAATGGTCTTGAGTTGAGGCCCCTGGAAAAAAAACAGTGTTGGCATAATGTGTGAAATAGCCCTTTACCTAGCATGCAGACTATGACTACGTCTAGATCCAAAGGAAGAAATTCTAAGCTCAGAGCCAGGTTGAAGCCAAAGATCATGACTGCTTGGGTCACTGCTTGATAAAGAACCTAGTTATCCAACAATATCCATTCTCCCATCCTTCCTTTAACAGTAGTACCCAGGAAGCCCTGACTACACCTCACAGTTTCACTTGCAGTTAGTTATGGCTATGTGACTAAGATCTAGGAATGAAACATTAGTAGAAGTCACAAATAAGTTCGAGATGGGGCCATTAAAAGAGGAATATGTCTTCCCCTTGCTTTTCTCCTTTTCCATTGACTGGAATGCACAATGGAAACAAGACCTGGAGTAACTCTTTGGTCCATGAAATGAAAGGTCACATTTTGAGGATAGTAAAGTAAGAAATTAAATCTCCAATTTGGCTGAGGTACTGAGCCACACCTGTAACATCTGTCCAAAACCTTTATAAAACAAACTGCCTTATTTAATCTACTGTCTTTCTGATCACTTGATTATAGTGCCATATCCCATTTAATATATCTCCTCCTCCCAGCTGCATTGGGACAGTTCCTGATACATAATAAGATCTTATTAATATTGTGGACTACCACAAAGGGACAGAATGACCTTAGATTGCACAGAAGGTATTTAAACCTAAAGCCAGAGTAGATAGGCAGAGGCCAAACTGAAATTGTTGTGAGCATATTAGTTTGACATGAGGGAGGATGAGCTGCAAACTATGCCTTTTCCCCATCCCAGTTTAAAACATACCTCAATTTTGCATACTCTAGCCTCATCTCACAAGGTACAATTCTAATATTTCAGAAGGCGTGTGTGCTTAGTCGCTCAGTCATGTCCCAACTATTTGCAACCCCATGGGAGCTGACCTGGCTCCTCTGTCTATGGGATTTCCCAGGCAAGAATACTGGAGTGGTTTGCCATTTCCTTTTCCAGGGAATCTGCCCAACCCAGGGATCAAACTCACTGTGTCTCCTGCACTGGCAGCCAGATTCTTTACCAATGAGTCACCTGGGAAGCCCTTCAGGGGATAAAACAGTCTAACTATATAAAATGAAAGAGAACGTGAAATGTGATAAAATAAAAATCAGCTGTATATATTATAAAACAGAACTCAAAGTTATTTTCGTTCTATGACAGTAGAAACAATCTAAATTTGAATGCAATAATAGTTTTCAAAAAACAGTTCAAATGTATCTAATCTAAATTCAAAATTTTTAATTATAAGAAATTTAGCATATTTTTAGTTCATCCGCTGCTATGACTTTCTCTGACAATATAAGGCTAACAGCACCAAAGCACAAAATTTATCATTTTTAATTGCTATTCTGTTGCCTCCTACTAGGGGTAAAAAAGCTTTCAGATTAAGTGAAAATCTTTCACTTAAGATTTGTTTGGCTCAATGGTTTTCTTGAGAAAATATTACTTCACTGGTAAGCTGTATTACCACATTTTAGTACCAAATTTCAAGGAGCACAATCTCAAAATCATTTCTCAATATATTGGCTAAGAAAGACAATATTTACTGAAGATAGCCAGAAGTATATGTAGTATTTAAGGTCCCTAAAATTAGTAAAAGGTTTAAACCATACAGTCAGAAAGATATCATTAGCCTTTGCAAAAATTACTTTTAGTAAATCACTTTTGCCACCATAGCATCATAAAACCTATTTGAAATGATATTTTTTTTTAAAAAAAAGAAAGAACAGTTCTATGAAATTTGTTGAGTTTAATATACAGATGTTGTCAAGGATATTGTCCTTTATGATACCAAATACTTTCTTCTCCAGTGAATTTAAGTGGAAAAAACACCTTTTAGGTCACAGTACCAGGAATAGTTGGACTTCTGGACTCTGTGTGTGTGTGTGTCTGTGTTTCCTCACGGACCCTGTAGACCTACAATTGTTTGTGATACCTGGTCACATTGTATACTAATCTTAGAGCCAACTGTCTAACCCACCATTAAAAATACCATAGAACAGAAAGATAGCTAGCTTCCTTGAGTCCCAGGCCTCTTAAATATAAGCTATAAATGTTCCAAAAAAATTTAAAAAAAGAATAGGATATGAAATATACATTCTGCTGCTAACTTAACTAAGTTTTCCTTTATATATCCTGTTTTCTTTTTTTTTTTCCCTTTGATTCATTTATCTTATTTTTAACATATTTCATCTTGCTATTTTTTTTAATATGTCATTTACCTCAAATATTTTTCTGGAATTAATTGTATATTTATAAGTACATAATATGTTTTATTAGAAGTTCTCCTTTAAGAAATTTTTGTTTACTTTTGTTGTCTTTTTTATAACAATTGATTATGCTCAAATTGCTGGGTTTCCTTATATCACCGTTCACCACAGTTCTTGTGTAGTTCTCAGTAAGCTAAGAGTATACTTGACTTTCGGTTGTCTTTAAGAAGACAAAATGCTATTTTCCGAGTGCTTCTATACGCGTTTTTGTGTGTAAATGTGACTTTGACCAAGTATGAATTTCTTGGACTACAACATATTTTGGCATGTGTTCTTATGGAGAACACCTAAGTAGTCCAATTTTTACTCCTAGGTAAGTAATCCATGTTCCCTTCCTGGATGCCTACAGGATAATTTCTGTATCGTCAATATTTAAAATTTGTCTATGAACATTTTTGGGTATGAACCCACTTTCATTCACTTTGCCTGGAATACGGTTTGCCATTCCAGTCTATGAATTCTGTTAATTTGTTTTCCTACTCTAGAGAACTATTTTCTTTACATCTTTTATTATTTTTAAACTATCTATTTATTTATTTGACTGTGCCGGGTCTTAGTTGTGGCATGCAAACTCTTAGTGGAGGCATCTGGGATCTAGTTCCCTGACCAGGGATTGAACCCAGGCCCCCTGCATTGGGAGTGCAGAGTCTTAGCCACTAAACACCAGAGAAATCCCTATGTGTTTTATTATTGATTATTACTTCTTCTCAATTTGTCATAGCACCTTCTTAGGAGAATAAATTATCTCTAATTTCACAAATATTATACCCTTCCATCAATTTCTATACCCCTTCTCTGATTTATTATTTTTCTCTGGCACAGTGATCACCATCTCCCCCGTGTCTCCACTTTGCTTTCAGTCTTCACCTCTTCCTCACACACACTTACTTTCATAGTGATCTCCTTCAGTTACATACTTTTAAAGGCTAACTATATGCTGATACATTTGTCTCCATCACAGACCTCTCTCAAAAGCTGCAGACTCACATTGTCCAAATGCCTGCCCAGTAGTTCCACTTGAATTTCTAACAGACATCTCAAATTCAACATGTCTGAAATTGAACTCTGTATCTCCCTGGAAATGTGCTCCACCACAGCCTTCTCCATCTCAGTGATTGCCTACTCTCCATTCCTTTTGCTCAAATAAAAAGCCTTAGACTCATTATTGATTTCTCTCTCACATACCTCATATCTTAAGTGAATCCTGTTAGCTCTACCTTCTAAATATATCTATAATGTGACCTTTTTTATTTTCCCACTTTAACTTCCATGGCTACCACCCCAGGTTAGGTCACAGTCATCTCTCACTAGATTTTTATAATAGCGTCTTTACTAGTCTCTCTTCCCCCGAAGAGAAGTCCATATGCCATTGGCCTTGCCACATTACTGGGTCAGCACTATTTTTGCTACACAGAGGTGTTGTCAAGTGAATACTTTTGAGTTCTGACACATATGGTGGAGTCACATTTTCATATCATAACCAGAATGGATCACTCCTGAAGTGGTTGGGCCATCCTACAAAATCAAGAAAAGGACAGGGTTGACAATTCAGTAGTCAGAGAACTAACAACCCTTCCTATTCTAACTGTCGCAGCCTCAGATTGGGTACTTTCCTTAGTACTTCCTCCCATGTACACGTACCTCTGGCTCTTTGAAATTATATAGCTGTAAGGCATCCCTTCTCTTTCAGCTCAGGGTCAACTGCTTCAGTTTCTTCAAGAAAACAAAATGGAGAATTTACAGACAATTTTTGCTTTATTATAGTTTCTATTTCCCCTCCAAACCAATATTTGCACATGTCTTGCTGGTGCTCCTTTACAAAATGAAACGTTGTCCTAACTATTAGCTACAGCATTTGAGTGAGCAGGACCAGATATGTTTATTTAATCATTTTAGAATCAAGTTAGTAGTGATATTTGATTGAATATTTGTGGGAGGAAACAGTCTCCAAATTAATATTTTTAAAGTGTTTTTAATCTCTTGAATTTTAAATAATACATATGACTCCATTTCACTGTCATTCAAGTATATTCATGAAAATGTACAGTTAGTATAACACTGAGGATTGATAAATTTCCACAGGACTGAAAAAGGTCAATTTTCATTCCAATCCCAAAGAAAGGCAATGCCAAAGGGTGTTCAAACTACCACACAATTGCGCTCATCTCACACACTAGGAAAGTAATGCTCAAAACTCTCCAAGTGAAGCTTCAACAGTATGTGAACCGAGCACTTCCAGATATTTAAGCTGGATTTATAAAAGGCAGAGGAACCAGAGATCAAATTGCCAGCATCCATTTTTCGTTGGATCAGATAAAAAGCAAGAAAGTTCCAGAAAAACATCTACTTCGGCTTTATTGACTACACCAAAGCCTTTGACTGTGTGGGTCACAGCAAACTGTGGAAAATTCTTCAAGAGATGAGAATACCAGACCATCTTTCTTGCCTTCTGAGAAATCTGTATGCAGGTAAAAAAGCAACAGTTAGAACCAGACATGGAACAATGTACTGATTCCAAATTGGGAATGGAGTACATCAAGACTGTATATTGTCACCTTGCTTATTTAACCTAAATGCAGAGTACATCATGCAAAATGCCAGACTGGATGAAGCACAAGCTGGAATCAAGACTGCTGGGAAAAATATCAATAACCTCAGATATGCAGATGTTACCACCCTAATGGCAGAAAGTGAAGAGGAACTAAAGAGCCTCTTGATGAAAGTGAAAGAGGAGAGTGAAAACACTGGCTTCAAACTCAACATTCAAGAAACTAAAATCATGGCATCTGGTCCCATCACTTCATGGCAAATAGATGGGAAAAGTGACAGACTTTTTCTTGGGATCCAAAATCACTACAGATGGTGACTGCAGTCATGCAATTAAAAGACACTTGCTCCTTGGAAGAAAAGCTATGACCAACCTAGACAGCATATTAAAAAGCAGAGACATTACTTTACTGACAAAGGACCATATAGTCAAAGCTGTGGTTTTTCTAGTAGTCATGTATAGATGTGGGAGTTGGACACTAAAGAAAGCTGAGCACTGAAGAACTGATGCTTTGAACTGCGGTGTTGGAGAAGGCTCTTGAGAGTCCCTTGGATGGCAAAGAGATCAAAGCAGTCAATCCTAAAGGAAATCAGTCCTGAATATTCACTGGAAGGACGGATACTGAAGCTGAAGCTCCAATACTTTGGCCACCTAATGGGAAGAATTAACTCACTGGAAAAGGCCCTGATGCTGGAAAGATTGAAGGCAGGAAGAGAAGAGGATGACTGAGGTTGAGTTGGTTCAATGGCATAGCCAACTTGCTGGACATGAGTTTGAACAAGATTTGCGAGTTGGTGATGGACAGGGAAACCTGGCATGCTGCAGTCTGTGGGGCTTTAAAGAGTCTGACACGACTGAGCAACTGAACTGAACTGAGGTAAATTGAGCAAGATTTGACCTATGATAGTACTTGTACTTTTTATACATTTTTAAAAGAATATCAATAAACATTTATGAAGTACGTATCTTGTACACTAAGGAGGCCATGAGGAATATGAGGAAAGGTTGGCTTCTTATGGCAATTAGACCACTTGGGAAGAAAATACTAAATACAAATAAAACAGACTTCAGAATGAGTCTTCTGACTCGTGTGTGATGATACCTCATTGTAGTTTTGATTTACATTTCTCTAATAATGGGCAATGTTGAGCATCTTTTTATGTGTTTGTTAGCCATCTGTATTTCTTCTTTGGACAAATTATCTATTTAGATATTCTTCCTAATTTTTGATTGTATTGTTTTTTTTCCTGGTATTGAGCTGAATGAGCTGTGTGTATAATTTGGAGATTAACCCTACATTTGCTATTATTTTCTTCCATTCATAGGAATGTCTTTTCACCTTACACTTTCCTTCATTGTGCAAAAGCTTTCACTTTTCAGTTTCATGCATTGGAGAAGGAAATGGCAACCCACTCCGGTGTTCTTGCCTGGAGAATCCCAGGGACGGGGGAGCCTGGTGGGCTGCCGTCTCTGGGGTCGCACAGAGTCGGACACAACGGAAGTGACTTAGCAGCATTCATTTTGTTCTTATTTCCATTACTCCAGGAGGTGGATCATAGAGGATCTTGCTGTGATTTATGTCAAAGAATGTTCTGCCTATGTTTTCCTCTAAGTTTTATAATTTCTAGTCTCACATGTAGATCTCTAATGCATTTTGAGTTGATTTTTTGTGTATGGTGTTAATAATCATATCAAATACATATCAAGTGCAAGGCACCACTTAAAATGGTTAGGACTTATGGCTTTATCATCACAGTAACCTACTGATATGCATCTCCCTTGCACAAGAAATGCAGAGGGGTAAGTAACACATCGAAGGAACATAGGTATTGAGAAGTTGAGTCGTATTGGAGCCTAGGCTGACTGGCTCCAGAATCTGGGCCATCATTCACTCTCCTGGTCTCTGGCCACTCTATCTTTTCAGAAAAGGAAGAAGTGCTCTGGACTTCTAAAACTTCATTTAGCCCTAGTGGTCTATGATTTTTATTGAAGTTATTATTATTTTTTTAGAAACCATTTCTCTGCTTCTGCAGCTGTACTGTTTTAAGAATTTTATAATAAATTTAAGTAAAATCAACTAATTTAATCTAGGAAAATTACCTAGATTTCTATTTTTATTCTACTTTCATTCTATGAAATTACTCCATTTATTTCTATTGACATGATCCTCTGCCATACCTATTAACTCACAGAAATAACAAAAGCTAAATGGAATGATTTAGCTTTTGTCATTGTGATTCAGTCTCGGTCATTGATGTATTCACATGATAAATCCAGTAGTCATTCTGTTTTACTGAAGTGAAAAGAAAGTGAAGTCACTCACTTGTGTCCGACTTTGTGCAACCCCATGGACTGTAGCCTAAGAGGCTCCTCCATCCATGGAATTTTCCAGGCAAGAATACTGGAGTGGGTTGCCATTTCCGTCTCCAGGGGATCTTCCCCACCCAGGGATCAAACCTGGATCGCCTGCACTGCAAGTAGAGCAGATGCTTTTACCATCTGAGCCACCATAGAAGTTTTACTGAAGCTTGTGATGAAATTCTCTCTCACTCTCCCATTTAAATTTTAAAGAAAATACTGTAAAATATTTTAATGAATTTATGTAAAATATCTCAATGTTATGAAAATAAGTTTTCATATAAGAATCAATATAATGAATATAAATATTATATAAATCTAGAAGTACAGTTTATTTTTCCTAATAATTATATCAGACTATAGTCTATTTTGAAAAATTATTCACTTAAAAATAAATTAAATCAAATTTCATTTGCTCTTCAGATGGTCCAAGCCTGCTGATATGCTTCAGTGTAAACATCTTTGTCTTTCTCTTCTGTGCATTTTAAAACATTGTTTTTAATATTTATTTATTTATTTAATTTTTGACTGAAGTGGGTCTGAATTGTGGGATCTTTTGTTTTGATGCCAGGAGTTCTCTGTAGGTGCCCCAGGGCACGTAGGATCTTATTTCCCCTACCAGAGATGGAACCTGTCCCCTGTATTACTGGAAGGCAGACTCCCAGCCATTGGACCACCAGGGAAGTCCTTTTCAGTGTGTTATCGACAATTGTTTCTTCTCAGACCCAAACACTAGTCTGTGAAATTAACATTGTCGTTAAGGCTGCTGCTAACTATTACTAGATTTTTTTTGTTTTCTCAGTCATTACATACATTTCCTATTCCCTGGAAATGTTTCTCCTGTTGAATACAACCATATTTAAATGGACTGATTATCTGTAATTAAAACAAATAGATCATGGATTACTGTTTGCTCTTAACACATATTTGACAGTGAAGTAGAAGAGTTCAAGGCACTGAGACCTTTAATAGACACAAGACCTGGACAGAGAAGGAGGTGATGAGTCAAAGCCTTTAGGCTCTGGTTTCCCCACTATCTCATTGTACTCTAGTTAGTTAGATGGAGTAGAATGCAAAAGACAGAGGTGGATAGCTTCAGTCACACTGAATAACAGGCATGGAATGCTAGGGCAAGTCCATGGCGTCAGGCCAAGGCCCACACTCGGAAAAATCGCAAAAGCCTTAGTGCCACAACTTTCCTTTTTTCACAATTTTCTCTCGTTTCATTCTGTCCTGTCCAGTATGTCCAGTGTCCTTCTGCTACCCTGAACCTCGCCCTTCTTGAGAAAAACATCATACAATATAATTCACTCGAAAGTGTTAGTGATCTAATGAGTTACCTCACTTTGGGGACTTTGCCAATTAAAAGAGGAGCCTGGAGAGGACAATGCGAGGCCCCAATTTAATGAGTTACCAGTGATAGATTTAAAGCATGACTATGGGAAACAGAAGGTAGTTTTTGGAGGGCGCTCCTTCTGGCCCCCTACAAACCACTTCACTGCCTATTTTACTCATTTTTGGCACAAAAATTTAGGCCCACAGTTGGCCACAAGTGGTTTCCAGAACTAGAAGGAAATTCCTTCTCATCACTTAGGAAAATGCTTTCAAGTTCCAGATACTGTTGAATAGTAGAGTTATAAACAGTCATAGAGAAAACTTTCTCATCTGTGATACTGACTAGTCAGACTAATTTCTAATATCCTTTACATATTTTTCAACTTTTTCAAATTATCTATCCAATTACTTCATTTTACAGATGAGGAAACTGATGCCTCCAAATCTCCCTAAATCCAGTCATTTTCTCTCAATATCCCGTCCACATCTTCCCAGGTACTACAATGGTGTAAGTTCTCATAATAAAATAATGTATTTACATTAGGTACATTGTGAGTTGATGCAGGAACTTTCTAAATCTAATAACATGACTGTTTATTTCATTCCCTGCATTGTCTACAGACTGATACTTAAAATATACATTTGATCATATCCTCTCACTGCTTAACATTCTTCAGTTTTCCGGGTTGCATTTAGAATAAAATCCAAATTCCTTAGCAAGGCACACAATGTTGCTGTGATCTCAACTTTGTGTCATGTCTGACTGCTCCCACAAGTATCCTGCCTCCAAACACACACAGTTCTTTCCACGTCCGTGAGAGGGCCATGGATGCCCATGTGTACAGGCTTTGCCCATGCCAGTGTGTCTTTCCTCC
This sequence comes from Ovis aries, assembly GCF_016772045.2. Taxonomy (NCBI): domain Eukaryota; kingdom Metazoa; phylum Chordata; class Mammalia; order Artiodactyla; family Bovidae; genus Ovis; species Ovis aries. Next base: position 28,785,435 of record NC_056057.1, on the reverse strand, counting down.
TACCCGTTCTACTCCCTTGGTTCGCCCCGTCATCCTTCATAATTTAACCAAAATGCATCAGAGGCTCTATTTTAGGTGTGCTGAATAAGGAAATTTACCCCTATTTTATTTCTCATTAGACTGTGAACATGTTTGATGTCAAGGACTAAAATTTCCTTATTCAGCACACCTAAAATAGAGCCTCTGATGCATTTTGGTTAAATTATGAAAGAATCAATAAATGTGTTGCAATTAATTAGGGTCAGTTGAAACCAGAATTCAAGTGTCCCAAATGGATTATTAGGCAGAACCAGAACCTTACAATTTCTCAAAGTCTTGAGTGGTGGTGAGTGAAAATAAGACTTCATCACTTAGAGCTATATCTTTCCCTAAACTATCTGAGGTGGGGAGGGCAAAGGCATTGATCCTGGATAACCACAGGGGAAAACACCCAGTTTGATATTCATTGTGGAAGGTCAAATGGAAAAATAACTAAACAGCTAGGAACCTTAGCAAGCATGTAAGATTTCTGAAATCCTGTCAAGGTTCATAGCATGTTTCAAGGAGTAACAGCTCCAGTATTGCCCCAAACACCTTCCTGCCACCATCTTGAGATTCATGGTCACAGGATGTTACTATCTTTATTGTCATTCTAAATAGATGAGCATTCACCTATCAGATGAACAACAACTTTAATTAAAGGTGTCATGCCCTCCACCCTATTTCTTATTTTTTGTACTTAGTGGGTTGAAAATGACAGAGATTTTTAAAACAAAATGCCTATACAAAGGGACAGGCAACCACCTGCAACAGTCTCTTTGAGCAGAAACCAAGGCAAATAATCCCAGTGCTTTTCTGTCTCCCGGGAAGGGCACTGATTTCTTTCTTTCTCTTGTCTTGTAAGCCTGTTAGTCCCCCCACATGCTGCTCCTGGTTCTCTCGTTTTCTCTCTCGTTCTTATTCACATGGCCCAGTGCCTCTTTCACCTCTCTCCACACTCTGCTCTGTCTCTCTTGATCTCCTTATTTTCACTCTGTTCCTTCTCTCTTGTGTTTCCTTCTTCTTCCTTTTCCAGGTCTTTGGGTCCATTCCTCAGTCCCTCCACTGGGGTCTCAGAGAATGTGACTGGGAATTATCTACCAAAAGACACGAATGAAAAGCAAAAGCACTGAGTTCTAACCGAAGCAGGGATTTATCTACCTGGTTGTCATGGCACTTCACCAGACACAAAATTCATCCAGAAAAATATCAGAACATAACTTATTTGAATTTACCTTAACTTAGCAAGTAATCAAATACTCTGAAAACTTGTTTTGATTAAAAAGTAGTAAGAAAGAGCAAGGTGACTTTAAATTACATCAAACATTATATAGCATAACACTTGCAAGTGTTATAAGTCAATACATTAAATATCCTGTTTTGCCATACCTTGGAAAAATAATTTTCAGTCTTAAGCTACATGTGCATTAAAGTATAACTGACAAACCATAAAACAATTTCCATTAATTTTTCTTGTAAAGACATCCCAAGTGCCCAGGCAGAAAATTCAAACTTTCAAAGGCATTTTGGAATAGCAATATATTTAAAAAATTGTTTTGCACTGTCAAACATGGCTGTAAAACTTTAAAAAGTAGAATTTCAGGTCACTGATAATTTTGTACAAAATTTGCTAATATAAAAATAATTTTACCTTTGAACAAAATTGTTTCATAAAAAATTTTGCTGTAGTAAAGTATTTTCCCTTAGAATGATAGGGTTATAGTGTATTTTCCTAAATGTATGCTTTTCTTGTATGCTCTCCAATAAAGAAAAAAGATAAAATCTTCCTCCAAAATCTAAAAGCTGAATGCCAACTCATTTTTATGCTTTTAAAAATTAATAAAAGTAACATAAATCAAATAGGCATTCCACAAATGACATTCTTTGATGTGTAATATTTTTAGTATTTTGATAGCTTTCCTCTTCTGTAAGTTTCCTTTTCAACAAAGTTCTCTGGGAAATTGTGTCCTCTTGTGGTCACTGGCAAAAACAACATGTTTTTGCAGGAAGAATTAATCCAAACAATGGAAATAGGATTTAAGGCTTCAGGAAAAGCCACTTGTGAAAAAAGGAAATCCCTTGAAGTGAAGAGAGAGATGAAAGTTGTGAGTAATCAGAAAGGGAACTTTAGCAGGAAAAACACAGAATGTAAATCATTCAACTTATATTTAAATTATTTGATCATCAGATGATTAAAAAGAAGAGATAAAAATGATTACTATGTAGGAAAATTGTGGCCATGATAAAAGCCGCTATGGATAACTGTGTATTTCTTACATTATTTCTTCAGTCATTCCAGCAACTCTGAAATAAGTGAGAGCATATTTCAACCAGTTTAAGTAGCAGCAAAGCTGGGACATAAACTTTCTAGCATGCAAACCCAATAAGGTGATAAAAGGGATGAGGGGAGACTCCTCAAGATTCTATATGTTTCCACACTGATCCTTCTCTCCCTACAAGTCTGTTGTATTATGTCTCCGAATCCCATCCTAATTTTCAGTGCAGAATGTCAGATATTTTAAAGATTAATATTTACTGAAAATTTGATTTGCTCATTTGAGGTGCTGTTGGCAACTCAATTTCCTGTGCTTTATACTTTTCCGTTTTATTTCTGAATTGGAAGCTTCAAATTTCATATTTTTTTTATCTTATTCTTAAAGAAGATCGAGAAAGAGGTAGAATCAGTCAAATTTATGAATTAAACTATCATTAAAGGAGAAAGAGAATGACCTCTTTGGGAGAAGGTAAAACATCCTGAAAACTACCAGTGTCACTGAAAAAGAATCTGCTTTCACACAATTATTCAGGTCACTTGTGCTGACACAGACCCTTATATTCCACTTAAAATTTCCTCACTTAAATAGTGAAGCAGGCAATCCCAATCCCTGTGAAGTATTCAAAACAAGATGAAATCTAATGTGTACATTCTCATCTGAGATGTACTCAAATGCAGCCTTTTCCAATCTGTGCCCCCTTCTGTGTGAAAGTTTCTGTGCTTCATTCATGCAATCCAGAGAAATTATTTCACAGAACTCTTAAGCCAACAAACAGGTGGTAGGTAGGTCATCCAAAACCTGAGGGGAAAGAGTAGGACCATACTCAAGTGCTCACCTTTTGTGCAAATCCCAACTCCAAACTGTACCATCTTGCTAATGTTATAGTGTATGTATGTTTCTTTTCCTTCTCTGAAAGTATTTATAAAGGTTGCTAGGAGAATGCCAGTGTAGATTCAAACTTTAAGAATATAGATACATATTTTTTGCAGATGCTGAGTATGAGATTCGTAACTCTATTACTTCTTTTTTTCACATTTTAACACAGTACACATTCCTCAGGAAGGACTGTGAACATGCCAAGTTTGCAGTTTGAAAACAAAGCTCATTTTGAATTATCCAATTGCAAGAGAAAAACTTTTTGTTTTCAGTTAATTTTTTAGGGCATTTATTTTAGAAGTAGATTAAATGATTTAATTCCAATGCATTCAGAATTCCCAAAGAAGGTAGTCTTCCACTGACATCCTTGAAGTCAGACTGAGTTCAGCCCCAAAGGGAAATTCCTAAGACCCTTTTTAAAGAGCCTGAAATTGGGATTTTAGAACTACGTAAGTTTTCATATGGTAAACCAAATATTGTGGAAGTCATCATTATTGTTGCATATATAAAATATCCAGAATTATATTCAACTCTTAAGGACATAAAAAGAGAGTTTGCCTTTATTCTTTTCCCAGCAAGCGTCGATAAGAAATTGGTTACATAAATGTTAAGTAGAATACAGATGGGACAATGGGCCAGGAAAGGTTCCAGTTTGCAAAGTAGGAGCATCAAGCCTCAGACCTTTTGAGAGTTAACTGGTTAGTCAAGCTACAACCTTCTGTTTAAAAACTAACTTTTAAACACTCAAGAACTTTTATCCTCATTTTTCATTCCTTTGAAGAGTAGGAGAGAATGTTTTTTGTTTCTTTTTTTTCCCCCCCAGAACTAAAGTCATTCAGTGTGACTCGGTCAAGAAGACTCCGTGCCTGGGATAGTTCTGGTTTAGTTCATTCATGTTAAACCCTATTTTAAGCATTCTGGCATCCATAGCATGGCCTCACTCCCGGGGATCCCTGTAGGCAGTGGCTAGGAGCTCTTTATCTCCTGAAGTTGAGTGCCCAGAGAAGGGCTGGGCTCATTTTAAACGGAACTAGTCTTAGAGATTGATGAGTTTGCAAATCGGGCCAGCTAATGCTGCGCTGTTGTGGACTTGGTTTCTCCTTCGGCTTCTCTCCCCCTATTTTCATCCCAGTACCCAACCCACCCAGCCAACTCCCCTTGGGCAGGTAAGGTTTCCTTTACCTTGCCCACACTTGCCTGTCTTGCTTACCCATAGCCACAAAGGAAAGAGTCCAATTATTTGATCTCTTTATTTTCGAGTATTCTGCTGAAAGGGGGAGAAAATAACACTTGAGATTGATCTTAAAACAACCACCACCACCACCCACAGACATAGGTGATGTTCAAATAAGAACTGCGGAATACTCAGAGATCAAAAGTCAAGAAAACAATTTCTGCCTATTCTCTAACTGCTCCAAGAAATCATATCCTGTAGGCAGAAGATGCACTCACAGGAGTGACTTATCTGAATGTGCTTTGTTTTAAGAAGACCCGGCTGTAAACTATTAAGTGGAGGTCAAGTAGAATCTGATTTTCAGACAGGCATTCATTTAAAAATATGTCAGCGACCCGAGAAGCGGGCATATTGGCACGCTGTGATCATTGTCTATGAATATTTGTAAAAAATAGTGATAGACGAACCCTACAGGTCGCCCCTCCCACGAAAGTTTAGCCTCCTTCGCCCTCCGCGGAATGGTTCCTTCTTGTCCTCACTTCCCTAGAAGGCTGAACCCTTCAACCGGTCCCCGGCGCTCCAGACCCCAGGGTTTCTAGGACCGGACTGCAGCCGCGAGCCTCAGCGGGGCACAGCCACGTGGCCTGCCCGCGCCTCGCCTGGGCTCCCGCCTGCTCCTCCGGACACTGTGGGCCGAGACCCTCCGTCTGGCCCAGAAAAGGAAGCTTCTTTGAGTTAATTCGCTGCTTAGAGTCCAGACGATGGAGAGGGTGAGCAGACCTCGGCCTGCGCAGGGTACCAGAACACAGGGGCACGCAACTTCCGCACCCCCAAATGTGCCCCGAAAACCAACTACTGCTTTTGACTGCTGGTTTGCTTTGTAACTTAAAGAAATGAACATAGAACGGTTATTCTCTCCCGACTCGTTAAAAAAAGAAAAGAAAAGCCTAGCATTGCAAAAATGGGCTTCTCTTTCACAGCAGCATCCTTTCCTTGCCAGCTCACCAACTTTTGTTGCTTCCGACTTGCCAGAATCTACATTAACACCTTCTTCTGGGCCTCTTCATTGTGACTTATTAAATAGAAACGCTTAAAATGTTAAAGTGTCCAAATAATTGCGGTGCGTTTGTGGCACGCGGAACAGAATTGCTTACTGAATCTCCTAGGAGTGGAGAAGGAGGGTGGGGAAGGGGGCCCTCGCTGCCCTCAGCCTCGCGTGTCCAGGCAATGTTGAGTTCCCATCTCACCCTCGCAGAGCCGACATTTACAGTCATAACGCGGGGCCTTATCTGGGAAGGGGATGAGGCTGAAGTGGCCACAGGCACTCCACCTTGGGCTAGCAGCACAGGCAATCAGGGCCGCGGCGAAGACACTGCGCTGCCACCTCCTGCCCTGCTGCCTTCTCCAAGAACAGGACTGCCTTCTTCGGGGGAATGAACTTCTGCATTTTTCTAGCACCTTCGGAGGTGTAGTCCTTTGGGTGTTGGGAAACGTCAGATTGGGTCACTGTGGAGGGAAAAGAAAGGCCCAGCTGCTTCTCGAGGAAGGATGAGAGAACAGGCCGAGGAGCAGATCTACAGTCCCTGGCGCGGCCACGTCTTCAGAAACGCCCACGACCTCAGGACCAGCCACGGTGTTTTGGCCCTTGGGACTCCAGGGCCTGGTTTACCTGACCATCGGGTGGGCTCAGCTGTCGCAGGTATTCTTGCCAGAACCCCCGCCCCAGCAATCCCAAACCGCGCCACGGACCTAAAGCGTACTGGGGCGAGCTGAGACTTCCACCCACTGTGTAGAAACTGTTGTCGCCGCTGCTGTCACAGCCGCTCCAGGAGGGACCGACAAGGCGGCGGGGACCGTCCCCTCCGGTCGCTTCCCCGGGCTGCGCCCGGGTGCGGGGGTGCGGCCCGCGCGCTTCGGCGCGGAAGGAAATCGCCCCGCGCCCGCGGGCGGAGGGCGGCGGGGAAGAAAGGGGGAGGGCAGCAAGGAGGCGGGCAGAGGGGCCGGCCGCCTGGGCCAGGTCGTTTTTGAATGGTTTGGGAGGACGAATTGTTAGACCCCGAGGAAGGGGGGTGGGGACGGAGAAAGGGGGGCTGGAAAGCGGAAACTTTCCTATAAAACTTCGAAAAGTCCCTCCTCCCCACGTCAGGCCAATGACACTGCTGCCCCCAAACTTTCCGCTTGCACGGGAGGTATAAGAGCCTCCAAGCCTGCAGCTTTCGCCCAGCTCCCAGACACCTCGCGGGCTCGCCGACACCGGCATCGTTTCCAGGAGGCCGAGCGGGGTGTGCGTGCGGCCGTTGGGCGCCTTCTTTTTGGACCTCGGGGCCATCCACACCGTCCCCTCCCCCTCCCGCCTTCCTCCCCGCCTCCCCCGCGCGCCCTCCCCGCGGAGATCCTCCCTGTCCCTCCTCCCGCTCCCTCCTCCGCGGGCCGCACCGCCCGGGCCGGCGCCGCGCGCGGGGGAAGCTGGCGGGCTGAGGCGCCCCGCTCTCCTCCTCTTCCCCGGGCCGCCCTTCTGCCCCGGGCCCGCGAGGCCGCACGTCGCCGCCCAAGAGATGATGCAGGACGTGTCCAGCTCGCCAGTCTCGCCGGCCGACGACAGCCTGAGCAACAGCGAGGAGGAGCCGGACCGGCAGCAGCCCCCGAGCGGCAAGCGCGGGGGGCGCAAGCGGCGCAGCAGCCGGCGCAGCGCGGGGGGCGGCGCGGGGCCCGGCGGGGCCGCGGGCGGGGGCGTCGGAGGCGGCGAGGAGCCTGGCAGCCCGGCCCAAGGCAAGCGTGGCAAGAAGTCTGCGGGCTGCGGCGGCGGCGGCGCGGGCGGCGGCGGCAGCAGCAGCGGCGGCGGGAGTCCGCAGTCCTACGAGGAGCTGCAGACGCAGCGGGTCATGGCCAACGTGCGGGAGCGCCAGCGCACGCAGTCACTGAACGAGGCGTTCGCCGCGCTGCGGAAGATCATCCCCACGCTGCCCTCTGACAAGCTGAGCAAGATCCAGACCCTCAAGTTGGCGGCCAGGTACATCGACTTCCTCTACCAGGTCCTACAGAGCGACGAGCTGGACTCCAAGATGGCAAGCTGCAGCTATGTGGCCCACGAGCGGCTCAGCTACGCCTTCTCGGTCTGGAGGATGGAGGGGGCCTGGTCCATGTCCGCGTCCCACTAGCAGGCGGAGCTCCCCACCCCCTCGGCAGGGCCGGAGACCTAGGTAAGGACCCGGCGCCTCTGCGCCCCGTCGCCGCTCAGGTGGCAGACAGATTGAAGGCTGGGGTGCGGCTCCCGGTCCACCTGGCCTTCCTCCCCGTCTCCCACTCCCCTTTCACACCCAACCTGGCACCGCCACCTCATCCCCCCGCGCGTTCCTGGAAGGGAGCTCAGTCCCCGCTAGGGAGAGGAGGATGCGCCCTGGTGAGGGGTGTGCGTGTGCGTGAGTGTGCGTGACAGGAGGGAAGACTGAAAAAGATTCGAGGGTCACGGGTAAGGACAGCCTTGCCAGCGCCTCTCTTTCTTTTGGCTTTTAAGTTTTCGTTCTCCTTAAAACAAATGTTTCCAAATTCCACCTCCTCCGTCTTTCCGCCCACCCACTTCCTCTTGCCCTTGGGCTGAAATCCTTCCAGGTTGTTCAGCGCAATTTCTCCGTGGTGGTGATAAGAACCGTGCTCACTAGTTTTACAAAACAGCCACAGAGACCTAAACAATAACCAACTTTCCCCCCCTCTGGGTTTTTGCAGATGTCATTGTTTCCAGAGAAGGAGAAAATGGACAGTCTAGAGACTCTGGAGCTGGATAACTAAAAATAAATATATTTGCCAAACATTTTCTTGGAAATTAGAAGAGCAGAACCCAAATTCAAAGAAACAGGGCGTGGGGCGCACTTTTAAAAGAGAAAGCGAGACAGGCCCGTGGACAGTGATTTCCAGACGGGCAGCGGCACCATCCTCACACCTCTACATTCTGATAGAAGTTTGAACAGTTGTTTGTGTTCCTCCTCTTTTTTTTTTTTATTTTTTGGTTTTTTTTTTTTTTGACGAAGAATGTTTTTATTTTTTCATGCATGCATTCTCAAGAGGTCGTGCCAATCAGCCACTGAAAGGAAAGGCATCATTATGGACTTTCTCCATTTTAAAATGGTAACGATCAGAGGAATTTTAAGAACACCTTTAGAAATAAAAATACTGGAATCAAACTGACTCACAAAATCACAGTCAGTTAATTCCTTTTTTCATTCTTCCTCTGAGGGAAAAAAAAAAAACTTAAAATAACAAAAAACAACATTCTATTTATTTATTGATGACCCACGGTAAAATGCAAATAGATCCGGTGTCTAAATGCATTCATATTTTTATGATTGTTTTGTAAATATCTTTGTACATTATTTTTCTGCAATAAATAAATATGATTGAAAATTGTAAGAACCTTAAAGTTTGGTCTATATTTTTAAAGGACTAAGTTGGCAGTAAATACCTGCTTGTTTAACTCTGGAGACACCCAGGAGGGTGAGAGGGCATTAATATAAACAAAGCAGTGAAAAACTCAAACTAGTTATTGACAGGTGGGGCATGTTATGTAGAAAGATTCATTATTCCCATTTGGTGTTCAGTGAACTTAGCATCTCTCCTTCATCTCTTATCAGGTCCCCAGACAGCAAAAACTTAAGTTATTCACCTCTCTTGCTTATATTTTGAGAATGCAGTTGTAAAACAGTTAAGCAAATAAGCAGTGGAAGTCAGCACTATTTTCTCTTGTTACTGTGTGTTTTTGTCATACTCTCCACACTTTATGAGGATTTTTAAGTAATAGGTTTATTTCAGTGAAAGTATGCATAAAGTGTTACCAAAATTACCTATCTATAGATAGATGTGTATACACACATGTAAATGACTACAAATGTATAGAAAATAAAGTTTAATTCCACATGAAAGAGGATTCCACTTATACTTTGCTTAACTTTGTCTCACAAACAAGAATGACATTTAATGTTGTTTGCTAAAACAAAAAGTCAAAGTTAATATTTTCCCATATTGATCTCCATTTGGAAAGCAAGCTGCTTATAAGCTGCTACATACAACTACACAGAAAACAATTAAAGAAGCTGAATTTTCAGTATCTTCAGTAATTATTGGAACAGTTACAATTTTAAATGCTATAGCTGTTCATTTTCTAGTCAGTTCACTAGCAACTATATTTTGTAAAGTTTATCCATAGAATTTTTCCCTGGTTACTTACATGAATACAAAATCTGATTCAGTTAAGTAAAAGAGTTAACATGGACAAATGGCACTTGACTTTTTATTTCATTCTAGTTATTTCTGGGCCGGAAAAATACTAGCTTTTATAATGAATACCATTAGAAATAGTGAGTTTGTATCACTAAGTTCTTAAGTTATATCCAGCTTATTGCTTTCAAGTATAATTAGGGATGTATTCGAACTGGAAAATAATTTTGCTGCCTAATTCAAATAATGACTATGGCAAATAAATGTATGACTCGAAACAGTGTTTGCTCAGCTCTGGTTGAGGTTATTGTATTACCTGAAGGTTTCCCCTCTTTTTCACACATCATCATAGAATGCTGACATAACAATATTGTAAATTTATTATTGTAAGTATTTTAGACCATGTTTTGCAATAAGGAGCCTGTAGAATTTACTTATACCAAAAGATTAGTGAAAGCTTCAGGAAATGCTTTTTTACATTTTTATAGTTCTTTATAAAATAACAGGACAGAAACTGATTATTTGTGGAGTGCATATGTGTGTGTGTGTGTGTGTGTGTGTGTGTAAAATAGAATTGTAAAGAGGATGCCCTAGAAAATGAGGGAGGGCATCTAGAAGGTGATTTTCTCTTTTGTGTCATCGAACCACCTCCATTTTCTAAATTGTTCATGGAGGAATCTTGTTACTAGCTTGGTCTGACTATTTGATATTTCAGATTTCTTGACGTACATCAGAATGGAGCTGACCATCCGGCTGAGAAGGTAATTCCGATCTTATCTCTGATGATATAGAAACTAAAAGTTTCAAAAAAGGTAGCCTTCCATTTGCCTTTTTTTTCTTGTGTGTGTGTGTGTGAGAGAGTACTCAACTTGGGAGAAAAGCAAATGTCACATTTATGTTGAGTAATACAAAATACTAAACAAGCTAATATTTTTCTTGAGATTTTCAGATAAATGAATGAAAGAAATGTGGTGAATAGTTTTGCTTTGAGTGAGAAGGATTCACAGTGGAAAATATTAACTATAAGAATCCAGTTTTCAGCTTGCCAGACTATTTCTGTATACCCATCTTTCCCCATCCCTTACACACCACAATGCCAATTCTACTTCATAACAGAAGTGAAGCACCTGTGTTTCTATCCATGTTTCCTATTTTCATCTCATTTCATTTTTATTACCTATTCTTATTTAAAGGGCATTTAAGATGAATTACCTGTTTCAGAAGTGAGAATTCAATGTGGTGTCTGGACCCAGGAGTCTTTACCCTTTAGCCAGAAGATATTCAGTGAAGGCAAAGTATTCTATTAGATTGTCTTGGATGAATTCTAAATAACTGACTAAGAACGTTTCCTCTGCTGTGCACATGATCTTTTAATCATGGTTTTAATTTCGTTGGATTGATAGGCTTCAATCATAAGAAAGCAGTACATTTGTGTTCCCCGTTACACACATTTCCCCTCTTTATGCACACACTTGCTAACAGACACATGCACAAATGATAATGCATGCACAGTTGCAGGTACCCTCCCCAAAGTGGAACATTTTAATAAACGTTAAAGAGCAGAAACTCTTACAACCTGTGTCCTTACCCCCACACTCAGCAAGGACACAAGCTTCTTGCTCCTTCGGTCCTCAGGCTCATATTCATAATGGAGCTTTTTAAGGGACATTTGGCCTCTTGCAAAAAAGTCGAGCATTTTGCACATTCCACGGTTTGGCAAACTCAGAACTGGTTATTTTCTCTAGACCGGTATCAAGTTCTTCTCAGGCATATGATTTCACTTGAAGTCCTGCCCAGGAATCCTTCAAAGTGAGCGTTCGTCCCACTCTCATGATGTCAGGCGGTTTTCCCTGCATCTGTAATTTGAAGAAAAACAAACAAACCTGCGGGGAACAAACGCCACGGAAACCCAAACAGAACTCCGTGGGGAGCGGGAGTCTCACCTGCGGCTAGCGCGGGCGGGGGTGGGCCCGGACTCCCCGGCGTGGGTGGCGGGCGGGCCGCACCGTGGGGAGGGCGACAGTGTCCGAGGCCTCCGGGGACCGCGTGGACAGCCCCTGGCCCCGCGTCGGGCCGCTGCGCGCGGAGGAGGCGGCTCCAAGTGTCAGCGGTAGCAAGGGGAGCAGCAGCAAGAGATTCAGGCAAAGGCCCAACTTCGTATTTCCAGAGACAGGCCCGCATCAGCCACAAACAAGGGTCGGGAGAGGGGTTCCCCGGGGGCCACTTTTCCAGATTTTTCTCCTGGTTTGCCGTAAAGCGTGCCCCGCCCCCAGCACCAGCAAAAGTGGAAGGAAAGTGTACGGGCAAAGCGGAAAGAGAAATAGGTTTCCTCATAATTTCTGAAAGCCGATCACCCCACTGATTCGCAGGCACCTAGCAACCGAAGCCCTCGAAAACGCAAACGGGATTACTAATAATACTTGCTTACTGAACAGCAAAAGATGGACCCAGTAAACAGGCCATGGGATACATTTTCCATTTGCTTTCGTCCCAAGGCCCCAGAACGTGAGCCCTCCTAATATTTTCTTAGCAAATCAAAGCACGTGTCCTTTGAAGAAGGTGTGTAATTGGAGTTTAAGGCATGTATGGAATTCCCAGATGTCTATAAAGTAAGAAGGAGCATGTGGCAGGTCACTGGAAGGTGGGGCAGGTTAAACTCACTGGCAGGAAAGTTCTCCTTTTCTATTCTCCTTTATGAGGGCCGCGGAGATAAGCCTTTGGGAAAGGATGAGACGGGTCATAATAAATATCCAGCTTCTCCTATCAGAGTCACAGTAACCATGGTAAAAAGCACATGGTCAGAAAACCTCAAAGAAAACACTCAATTATAGCCGGGATTTCGTGGGCGCCCTGCAATGAGATCGTTTGGGGTTTGCTGCAGCTAGGGCCTGGATCCCCCTGCAGCCTATCTTGTTTACGTGGACTATTTTCTTTTCCTTCTATTTCCGCACCCCCCGCCCCCGCCCCAGTTTGTGGATGTGTCTTCGTGCTTATGCGGGCCATTTAGGCTGGAGCCAGAGGAACAAAATTCCAGATTAGGAAAAGAAGAAAGCAATTCTAAAAGCATTCATCCCAGAAGGCAGCCTTTGGGGGGACGGGGGGAGGGGAGATTGTGAGCAAATGAAATGAAGTTTCTGTAAAGCGTGCTCTCTACCAGAGACAGCGAATGCTCAATGCAAAGGCAGTAATCAAAATTAGCTGCTCCTTGTCCCTCACTGCGCTGAGGTATATGGATGTGTAAGAGACGGTCGAATTTAGGCGCGAGTTTGCTGCTGCTTAAGCAGGTTTCTTTGCTTTTTGTTTTGTTTTTGGTCTAATGCCGGAATCCGAGAAAATATGACTTTTCTCCTTGGGTTCAAGATGGTGCCGTCACTTACCTGGACAGTGGGACCAGAGGCAGGAGACGTAAGGAACCGGTTTCTGCGGAAGAAACTGGCCTTGGCAAAGGTTGGCGCTAGGAAGGGGGTGAAGTTGGGTCACCTGTGGCTGGGGGGGCAGAGGTTTCCCAGCGAAACTAGCTAGAGCAAAACGCGCCACTGAGGCAGGCAGAGAGGGGAAAGGGACGCGCCTGGCGTGAGGCGAGCGTGACAAGTGAAAAGTTAAGCAGGTACCTGAAGGAAGTTTATCTTGCCCAGATGTTAGGGCTTTTATGAAATGTCACGTGAAGAGAACAGATGTACAACTTGCAAATGGGGCCACGCCTGGAAATATAAGGGAAGCAAATGCTTGGAAGGAAAACCCAGGCATAAATCATCAGCCTCCTCCGCTAGATATCTATTCTCTCCTTTAAATATTTGCTTCCGGAAAGGGAAGACACATCTTAAGTGCGTCTTCCAGAAGGGGTCACAGTCCAATCCTCTGGCCAGCGCCACCCTACCCCATCCCTTCCTCATCCCCCCGCCCCACCCCTTCATCTAGGTGGCTTGGGTGTGGGTGGTTTAGGTGGAGGGAGCATTTCTTTCCTGCCCGTGTTTTCTTTCTTCACATTCCCCATCCCCCACGTTAGTCTCAGCCTCTCAAAGACGTTTGATCCTGAGAAACATATCAAATCTCGGTTTGGAAAAGCTGAAACTAATCAATTGCCTTTTTGAAGGGGTAGAGAGTGATAAGAAGACCGAAGGAATGCCAGGCCTGACAGACCCGAAACCTTCAAGATGCTTGAATGAGCTGAAAGACATGCGGGTTATCCCTCCCTCCTGGGGAGGATCCAGAGCGCTGGGGATCCCAGCCGCCCATGGGGTAGGGGCTTTACCAAGTTAAATCACTGGTTTGGTTGAAAGGTTTGTTTTTTCTTTTTTTAATGACTTGTACAGATAGGACTTCCCCCCCCCCCCACCCCCACATGTAAGAAGGAAGTTCGCTTTATAAACAAAATTAAAATGAATTAGCAGTTGCCCAGTTGTGGAAGTCTAATTCCTTTCTCTGTATTTCAGAGAGAGGTTCATGGGGGTTATTGTGAATGTTACCTACCATGTGGCACAGGCTTGGTTCTCTGTCCATGTTAAGGTTTTAAATATTTGTCGACAATAACTCTAAGGTTGTATATTAAGTGACCTGTGCTGTGACTCTTCCTTCAAATGCAACACTATTCCCAAGTCTTTGTTAAACTGACATTGCACCTGGCTTACAGTTATTCTTTAGCCATCAGTTCAGCTTTCTTCTTTAAACAGAACTTCAAAGTTGGAGTATTTTTTACACAATATTAAATTAAAATTTACTGTCAGAATTTTTCTGAGTCCTTTCTGGATTTCCAAAGGTGTGATCAGAATTGAAATATATTCGAAGTGATCACATTAGCTTTAAGGGTTAATAATTTTCTTTCTTCTTCTTTCTTTTTTTAATGCACAAGACCAGATGAACAGACATACCTCTTTTCTCCATAGCATGGAATCTAAACACCCATCTAGCCATCCCTGGAGGAACTTTACCTTGCTTTGTCACCTTTGGGTGCAGAACATATCTGGTGATGATCCGGAAGGGCCTTGGACTAAAATCTCAGATCTGCATTTGCCCAGCCTTGATGAATGTTGGGTTGGACCCTGACTCGCTGACTCTGCTATGTAAAGCTCTCCTCTGAGGCTTCCAGACCTCCATTTCTAAACATAGTACTGGACAAAACAGTCCACATTTCTTTTCCTCTTTTGTTCCTGAAACTTTACACCAAAGAACTGTTAGCATTGTTGAACACCAACATGCAGTGAACGAACACAGAACTTCTCAGTGTTGCAACTTTAGCAATGACAATGAATCCTTCCCAGAGGTCTGCTGATGCACCCCTAAATTCTGGGGTTCCATTCCCAGGGCAGAACCCTTCCTTCCAGATCAGCATTCTTGAAAATGTTCTTATGAAGCCCCTGTTTCACCGCATGGAAGAAGGACATTTCAGTTAGCCTCTTGTTAAGGTTGCCTTTGGCCTCATTCCTCCGACTCCTCTTGCTACCCCCCCATCAACACACACCTTTTAAAACTTCTAACTCGTAAATGTGTAAAATAGACCTGGGGCAGAGAATCCTTTTCCTCTTCCTTTTCTCCAGGCCCCGACCGAGTGAAATTTAAAACACATCCCATAGATCAGTTTTCCTTCTCTGAAGTTAGGCATAGTCCACGACCCGGATTTTCAAATGGCCCAGGCTGGAGTCTGCAATATTTAATCCAGTCAGCTATTAAATGTCCTCCAGCTAAATCAAGAGTATAAGGATCCTTACAGGGATAATGATACCAGGAGCAGTCTGGTGAAGGAGTAAGGGGGCTGGGAAGGGGAGAAGACTCCAGGGATTCTTTGATTTGGAAAATCCTGTTTTTGGAACTTCTGTCAGAGTAATAACAAAGCAAAGAAACATGAAAGAAGCAACTCGCTGTCCCAGGATATGGTTTTAATGAAATACTACTACCACACACACAATCTACTATTAATAACCGCTTCTGAGACTCCGCTTTTCCTTTACCTATTAGGGACCAAGAGGCTCCGTAACGTGATCCCCTCTCCCCCTTCTCCCACCGCCTCCTTTCCTCCCCAATTAAGCCAAAGTGGTTGTTCTTCTGAGTCCAGGCCTGCAAACAACCGTGGGCTGACAGTGCCCTCTGCATCCAAGTTTCTGGTCCCTTCTCTTGGCGGAACCGGGTCCCGGGACTGGACTGCGGGGGTTTTTGCCCACTCTCTTCCGAAGGCGGGCTCCTCCGCCCCCCGCACTCAGGGAGCGAGTTCTCCAGGTCCCTGACTGGAAGCCTTCTTAGGACCCCCATACTTGTGGTACCAAGGAGATAGTGTGCCCCAAATATGCCTGTTTTGGCTCCCAGCTGACCCTGCCCGGAGCTTTTTTTGTTGTTGTTGATTTAAAACACCCGGAGGGACTGCAACTAATAGAGCAAATGGGGCTGGGGGTAGGGCAGGGGAGAGAAGGGGTAGGGGGTGGGGAATCGCCAGAGAAAAATCCACAGTATTTGGGAAGAGGGGAGCGGCAAACTTTTAGATAGCGAGGAGAAGGCATTTTTAGCAGCCTCGTCTGTCATCTGTAAGTAGTGGACAGATGAAACCGAGCCTGATCAAAGTGGTCCGTTAGTAAATCACGCATAGGAAATGGATTGTGAGGGGTAAAAGACACGTGTCGAATAATCTCAGCCCCGGAGTCCGCTCGCAGCCAGCTAGGTTCACGATGCCCCATCTCGCGGTTTGCGCGCTCAGCGCATCTCCCAGCAGGGAATGTATGTGGGGGGAGGTCTCTCCTGCAGTACGGTCCTCCCCGCACCCCCTACCCCACCCCCACCCCTAGCTTCCGCCCTACACGCCTGCCCGGCCATCCATGCTCCGTCCAGACTACAGATTTCATTACGCTCGGTTGACTCTGGATTGATCAGGGAAGTCGTGGGGAAGTTAGGGTCTTTTCATTTCCGAGGCGAGAAAACTGCTGCCTCAGAATCGAAGACATCTCCCTTCCAGGTCCCCTCTTAGTGTTCTCGTCCCTCTGACGATCCCCCTTTAGAGATCTCAGAAATTTGCTAAGCGTTACTGTGCAAATGTAACGCAGCTACCCTGAGAGTTCAGCGAGAGCAGAAATTGTCTGGGCGCGTGTGATTTCTGCTCGTTTTGTTACGTTTCGTACTCCTAGGTTTGCAGCCCTAGTGTTATGTAAGGAGAGGTTGCAGTCCTCTGAACTAGCACCAAGTGGATTTTCTTTCTCTGCCTCCCACCTCCCAAACCCCGGACTCTCTCGCACCTGCTTCTGCTGGTTGAAAAAACAAGCGAAAACGAATGTCCAGTCCCGGGTGCTAAACGCTCCCGCCAGCTGTTCGGAGGACTCCAGAAACGCGCATTGGGCGAGTTTAGAAGCGCTGTGGTTGGCTGCCTCCAAGAAAGCAGTTGACGATGTTAAAAGATAGACTTCGTGAATTTTGTGCAGGGGATTTACAGCGACAAATGCCCTCTTACCCCGTCTTTTCTCCTCAGTTTTAGCATCCTCCAGATAAGCAGGATTTTGCTTATAATAGGTGTTTATGGTTCCAGGAATTGCACTTTGATCTAGGATTTGGGGGGCGGAGTGTCTAAGGGGTCTCTAGACGCTTGTCTGATTTGAATGCTTTTCAGGATGATTTATGGCAAAAGGCTCCTTTCTGACGCTTCCAGATGCCAAAGCTCTTACCTTCCAGACAGGGGTAAGCAAAATCTGCTTCCAATAGCCGCGCGGATGGAAGCCCGCGCGCCTACCGTGCCTGGCTGCCGGTCACCCTAAACCCACTGTGTGCACCAGCCTTCTCCCGGACCCGCAGATAACCTTTCCCCGCCTTCCAACTAAGGAGGAAGGAGGGATCTTCTTCTTTATGATGACAAACCTACGGAGGGAAACCAAGTCACCCCTCCTGTAAAGTTAGTCTCTTGCTGTTAACTCTGTTTTTTGCAATTAACCACCTGCTACTGCCCCGTTGGTGGTTTGGTGTTAATGCGATTTGACCCCACATGTGAAGCGGGGAGGGAATAAGCCCTCCGTTGGGACCCCTGGTGGTTTCACCCTCCGGCCTCAGCCTTCTGGCCGAGGCTGAGAGAGTCGCTCTCCTGGTTCCCGCGGGGCGGAGGCCCGGGCGGCGCTCAGAAGCTGCCGGGGCGTCGCGGGGTAGGAGGCGATGTCTTCTCGAAAGCTCCCTGCAGCCTCTGGGCCGCGAGGCGAGGCCAGGAAAAATAACCCTGCCGACTCAATTACTGTGAGTTCCACCGGGAAGCTGAAAAGTTGAAATATGCACCGCTGCGGGGATGGGAGGGGGTGAGCAGCGGGCAGCTCAGACCCGGCGAACGCTAGCGCGAGTTTAGGGGACCCCAGGCCCGCGGCGCTGAGAACGCGCGAAGCACAGCTGTCAACCTGAAGCCAAAGGTGGGACCGACCCACCGTAGCCTCCAGCGGACGCTTTTTCCACGAGGGAGGTTTTCCAGCTATTCCTTCTCCTTTCGAATTGTAACCGACTGGGAACTGGAGAGGAAAAACTTTGTTTTCTTTCTTCTTTCCCAAGGTGAAGGCAAATTAAGGAGGGAATTAGCCATTAGCCAGGGAGGCTTGAAAACCAGCGGTGAGGAGGGGTCGAGGCCGGGGCACCGCTGGCAAATGTCTGCTTACGGATGAAGGGTTGGCCCCGAGTGATATTCTGGTTATTTGCTTAGAATCCCACAAGGCTGGGAATCTATTTGGGGAACCGTGTCTGACCATTTCACTCTTTTTTTTTTTTTTTTGATGAACCTTCATCCTCTAGCCTTCTGTATCCCTTCGATGTTAGTAGCTTGAAGGTCAGCGGTTTGTTTTCCCAATGGAACATCAAGCTGATTTCCTGGGTGAAAGAGAACGGATTCACTTGAGGGCCTTTTTGAAAACCTTATTTCCCAATGTATAAGCAGTCTTCATTCTTCGTAACGTTACAAAACAAGGAACTAGATCAGAGTTGATTGGCTTATGTAGAACGGATCCTGATTTGAGAAGCTTCATCACATGACACACACTGATCACCCACCGCCTCCTCTCTCTCCAAGGGCAGCTAGAGAGGTTTTGAAAGTTGTTGCCTTTTTCCTAGAGTTCCCATCCCTACATCAAAAGACTCAGGTCACCTCTTGTCTTTTTTTGTATGTATATATCCAAGAGCATAAAAATATTAAATAAAAAACTTTCCCAACTTCAAACCTATCAAATGTTTAACAGCTGAAGGATATTCATCTTTAGGAGGCAGGCCAAAATGTCAATAAAAATTTAATTATTTCTGAAACATATGGGAGCACTTACAAGACCTAAAATGTGATACTAAGTATTGATATTGAGAGGAAACCAAACAATATATTTTCATATTTGCTGGTCAAGACCTTATACCCCCTGCCTAAAGTTCCACAAGCCACAGAAATTTTTATTTTTTCCTGACAGAGTTTCTAAAACTAGCATGAAAGACAGGTTGGTGGTCAAAGGGGTCATCTGTATTCTATGTAAGGAGAAATTAATGTTGAACTGTGTGTTTGGCATTTATGTTCTGTAGAAGACTGTCTGTGATGTAACCATAGCAAATGTTATTTCAGTGGTGGAGGGGGGAGAAGTGTACACTTATGTGGCCATTTTTAATAAGTAACACAAATTGTCTTCTGAAATGTTTCATCCAAATACTCTTTTCAACCTAGAATTCTGCCATATTGAGAGACGGCCCTTTACGCTAGAAGGCGACACAGGTGGTGTTATTTGTGTAGTTAGCTGTGATGAGAACATTTGTGTGTGACTTGGAATGATCTCTTTTTCCACTTAATGAGCAGCAGCTTCTTTTCCACTCAAAGCTTGCATAGGATTTCTGAGTTCTAGGAAATAACATCAGACTTTTACTGCTGAATTGCAGGTTAATCTCCTGGTTGGCTAAGTCCTTTGATAAATCCTGATAGTGGTAGTTGGTTTGATGTTTGTCATTATTTCCAATTTTCCCTGTGACTCACCTCACAATGCCTTCAAGAGTTGCTGGACACTGCTTATCTGCTTCCTGAGTCAAGAGGTTCTCATTGTCAATTTTAGCTGGATGCTGATTTACGTATCTTCCTTGGTTGGTTACCAGTAGGCTCTCTATCATAGCTATGAAGTCTCCATTTCTCTCAAGGTTTAGATTCATTGAATTCAGCCATTTAATTTACGGCAAAGGACTCTGAGGTCTACAGTGTTTAGGATATTTGCCCAAGACTAATTGGGCTTAGTTCGGTGCTTTTTTTCTTTACTTGGAGGCACGATTTTAAGATTTTCACAGGTTAGTAAACTCCAGAATTGGCCTGAATACTAGAACTACCCATTTTCTTCCAACTGAGCAACTGTTCCCCAAGGCTCATTAACTTTCTCTTTTACTACAAAGTTTTGCATAAACAAAATATATAAGACTACAACTGTCTCTTAATAAGTGAGGCTGTACACTACCCTGCATACACATAACGCCTGGTAAACTGTAAAGGCCAGAATCCTATTTTGCTGTTTTATCTTTTCGTTTCCTAAGACTGAAAATGAGTATGTCTTTATACTAAAAATTCCAATAGTAGTATTATGAATATGTGCACCTTTAAGAGGACTTTTTATTTTATTTTGATTTTTACAATTACTGATACAAAGCCTTGTTTGTGGAAAAATGCCCTGAGACCATTATTTTTGCTGTTTATAAGGATAATTACCACTAAGAATACTCTTATGAATTCAGAACTGATGGAAAAAGAAAGATAATTTAACTAGCATGTGCAGAAACTGTTGGTGGGGTAGACAAACCAGGAGTAGAGTTTACCCCATGGAGGGATTATGGAATGAGGCAGAACCAAAGGAGAGTGATCATAAGTGAGTTTTCCTACTCTTTACAAAGGATCCCAGAGGCATTTTGAATTTGTGATCTATTCTTGTCTGACATGCTTTCCTAGTGGGTTTTTGTTTTCCAGAGTTACTGATGCAAATAACAACTTGAAATCAGACTATAGGCAGCACAATTCTGAAAAATAACGACCAGGGTAAAGAGTGTGTGAATTTATTCAAATGTATAGCCACAAGTGACTCTCATTTACTCCTGTGAAATATCTACTCAGCTGTCTAATTGTACAGGAAGAGTTACATATCATGTAGATTTGCAGAAGCAATTTCGAATTGTTCACTCTTCCCAAAACGCTTTTCCCCAAATGACAGACCGTGTGGGTGGCCACTCTGACACTGCCTTGCATTAAACAGAGGCATGATTATTCAGTCAACAACATTTCTTGAGGGTCTCTCTAAGGTCTGAAGGCTATGTGGAAGTGACTGCATCATGCCCGTCATAACAAAGTCACCTCTAATCACAGAAGGCTGGTCTCATCTGGGGGATATTTGCTGCATGTGCACAGTGGCCCTTATAGTAGTTATTTCACCCCAGTTTTTCTCTGCTATTTTAGAATAGTACAGAAAATTATAACTCCCTAACTGTGGAAGCATATGAGTGGAGAGGTTAGCATTCTAAGAATGGAAACCCAACAACAGAGGGTAGAAATGAGTCCAAGAACACCTTTTTTTGCCTTTGCTATTTTTATTTCTTTTGAATGCACATTTATCAGTTTGTAGCAAAATCCTATAGCTTTCAGAGCTTCCCTTGTAGCTAAGTCAGTAAAGAATCTGCCTGCGATGCAGGAGACCTGGATTCAGTCCCTGGGTTGGGAAGATCCCCTGGAGAAGGAAATGGCTTTCTTGCCTGGAGAATCTCGTGGACAAAGGGGCCTGGTAGGCTATAATCCATGGGGTCACAAGAGTGAGACATGACTTAGTGACTAAGCCACCACCACCTATAGATTAATAGTTGCTTCTTAGACTTTAAGCTTCATGCAGACACATGCCTATCCAGCTCGCTACTATAATCCCAGCACCTTGTTTAGCACCTGTCACATGGCATTTCTGGTGATTCGAACTGACATCACCATTATATCAATACTAAGAGGGAAACTGAGGTAGAGAGGCAAAATTCAAATCTAAAAGAAAAAAATGACAATATGACAGTCCCATATTGTTAGAGCAGAGGAATTCACGTACTTATCTCTCAGGTTTATGTTTAGAATGAAAACCCATGTAAGCACAAAATAAGACATTTGTTGAAACACTGGTAGTCAGACATTTAACTCAGTTGTTTTAGAGTGTCTTTTTGTATGGAGCCCACAGATGTCATTTGCCTATATGATTTGTGTGAATGAGTACAGGGCATCTGGCTTGCCTGGAAAATCAGTCAGAGCTGCACTGATTTCAGATTCCGTGACCCCAGGGACCTAATGCCTTTGTTCAGTGAACACCCCTCACAACTATGTGTAGCAGTCTTAGCACCCCAAAAGCAGCCATTGTCAAATTTAATAAGGAATCTGGTTGGCTTGTTATCAGTGTGTTTTCATGTCTGTGAAACTGATTCCACTTGATTTCTCTGAAAGATTCCCAACTCAGACTCTCCACATGTGCTTCTTAACCAAACTGGGACAGTCCACCCAGAAGGGTATCTTCTCCTGCTCCTGCCAACTGGGGTTCCATTTCCCCATATTCCTGTGCCCTGTTGCCTCCTAAAACAGCATAATCACTGATAACTAAATAATACATGTCAATCAGTATCTACTGAAAAACTGAAAGTCCAAGTTACCTACTTATTGCATATATGCAATATCTGCACACATATTCCAAACCCAAGAGTGACAGTTTAGAGACTGAAATATAATTGACTGTGAATTGAAAAGAGGCATTCTAAAAATATTTCAAATTTGCTATGATGAGTATGAATGAAGAAAGCTGCTTCTCCACCCCTATTTTTCTCCTGCCTTCCCCACTTCACTCCAGGGATGTGGTGAATTTGTGTAATTTAAGGCAGGTGGTCCACATAGTAGGCTGACCACAGAGGATGAGAGAGTGTGCATTTGATACCCTGACTGCTGCTCTTTAATAGACTTTAAATATACTTTGACTATTATTTGGCTTTTGGCTATTACATTTATTTTCACTTTCTTTCAAAGGCTTCTCTCTTTCATTTCGTCATTTTCCACATACTGAAATGTAACCCAGGTCCAATGGCACCAAATAGAGGATTTATCTATACTGTCATCAAACTAAATGCAAAGGAAATATCAAAGGGGAGCAAAGGGCACCACTATATTTTGGCTCTTGAATGCTAATAGAAAAATGCAAGCATTTTTCTCTGCCTAGGTAATAACAATACTTTATTTTTATATAAAGCCTTTCATCTGAGAATCTCAAAGACCTTCAAGATGTCATTTGGGTCTGGCATTCTTCAATTGCCTGCCCTTTGTCTCTTTCAGTAAGGAAACATTCCTGTTGGATGTAGTTTCATATCTGAGCTTGCACTTAGGTATGCATATTCAGAGGTCCAAGGGCACTGAGTGTTTCTTGGATAGATCAAACAAATGACCAGTTATGACATTCTCAAAATAGCCCTGAGAGGAAGATGGGTGGCAAAGGTGATTATCTAATTTGCAGGTGGAGCAATTGTGACACAGCAGGTTATGTGACCTACTCGAGGGCACACAGTGGAGTCTTTGTTACTGCTGGAAACAGTAGTAACATCTACTAGACCAATAGCATGGCTGTGTTTCTTCGACATCCCACCTATCTGCTCCTTCTCCTTTCAGCATAAACATCTCTAAGAAATGGCACCCTTCTGCTTATTAGAAAAGACTCCAGTGCAAGAAAGGAGAATAGAGTAGCAGCTTTGGAAATGTTGAAGACAAAGTGTGTAGGCCGGTCTTCCCCAGAAAAGTCACTCAACTTATAGTCAAATTAGTGAGTAAAAAAAAAATGAAAGAAAAGAGGAATATCCCTGCACATAGAAGGTGGAAGCTTGATCTTTAAGTTCCATTCCTTTTAAGTAAGAGACCATATGTTGATCTCAGCCAGGAAGTATGGGTATAATGTTTTATGTATTATAAATAAATATATATATAAGAATGAATATACATAGATATATATTTTAAAACTAAGCCATGTGTACATTTTAAAACTTAAAAGCATTTTTCATTTATATCTTATTTATAACTAATTTTCTTTTCTTTCCTGAATTTTCCTTTTGCCTCATTATCTCCAAACATAGTCATTTGTCTCAACATCATAGTTATTAGTCTGAAGAGTCCTGAAGTCTGGGTTATTACTCTTTGGCATCGCTGTATGATTTACTGTTAACTCAGTGTTTGACAATTCTAACTGTGACATTCTACTTAACATTAATGTTTGAATATCCGCTTGGGACACCATATCATAATTTACTTTTAATTTAAAAACTCATTGTCAGGTTTGGGGCAGGGAATCCAGCTCTGCTTTTGCAAGTAAAGTAACTTCTGTTTTATTCCAGTAAGGAGAGCTAATGGAAGGAATAAATATATATTTTAAGAGAGGACTTCATAATAAATGAGACTGTACTCTTCATCTGAGAATAATTATACATTTGAAACAAAACATTTAATAAATTATATACTTATTAAACAAAAATTATTTTTTTCTTTATTTAATACTCAATTTGAGTTTCTAAAATGAAAACTATTTTTCATAGTAAAGGATTGTCACAAAAAAGCCCAAGCGAAGTTCTAGAGCAATTCTAGTATCCAATATACTATAATCTGTCATTAGTCCAGCTTACTGGTAGTTAGTTATATATATTTAAAAAATCGTGGATCTGTGTCTTCCTATCTTTCTAAGCTAAGAAATTCTCGGATCTAAATATGTAATTTAAAAAGTTTGGTAAAAGCTGTCCCATATATGACATTGATTTTACCATATCAGGGGTAAAAATCTCTAAGTGATATGCCCATTTTCTTTATCTGTACATACCATCTAGGTTCTCAGCTTAGTTTTGATCTGTACCAGAAGAAATATGCAAAAACAATCAGGAGCAATGATGGAAAAAAAAATAACAAACTTGATTATCTTACTTGGCCTGAGTTTGGGAGTCTATGAACTGCATTTTGTCATTATTGATCTCTCTCTTCCACAGTCTCTATTGCTTAGTGCTCTCCTATGAATGAGGCCAAATCTGAGAAAGAAGGTGAAGGTTTAGCAATATGAAACAATGCAAGATGCTTAAAATTTTCCTGCTTTATCATATAATCTAAGCATAAGTTTTGCTCTCCTCTTTCTTATATAGGGTAATGAAATACTTTGTGCTGTCCTTTTCATTGGCATATGTATCTTTGTTTTAAGGTTATGAGAACTTCTTGCATTATTAATTTTGCCCCAAATAAAAGTTCCACTTGTTAAATTAGTTTAGACTATAAATAGAAAAAAAGAACAAGTCTAAATCTAAGCTCCACCAGTTATTAGCTGTGCTGTTTTGCCAATTAACTGAATTTTCCTGAGTGTATGATTCTCTAAAATTTGGGAGCATAATACTATCACAAGCATTATCATTCTGTCATTCTATGATCTATAATAATATCTCTAATGATGCTTCAATAAAATATAATTTTAAATTACCATTGTCAACTAGGTTGTCAAGAAATTTTCTGTCAGATGCCAAATTTTAAATCCTGTAAGATCAAGTAAAATATATTTTCTAAAACTGTAACTTAAAAATTGTGAAGTGAAGCATTATTTTAAAATCCTAAAACTCTTTCTGAAATTCAAACAACTATAATTAAAAAGAGAAATAATAATGAGCTCTGGAAGCCAGCATAAAAGCAGTGATAAATGAGTAACAAAATCATTGCTTTAAAAAGATATTTGCAAAAAAAAAAATAAATAAATAAATAAGATATTTGCCACTAGTTTTACTTTGCTACTTTCTTGTTTCAAAAAGTATTTGTTATAAATCTTTTAAATTGAGAAGATTGAGTCTATCTTAAATCATAAGATATCTTTACTAGTCAATATTAATCATATTCAATAGCTCATAGCTACGCTATATGCCTATAAAGAACAATGAGTGTGTGTGTTTACGTAACAATTAGCATTACTGGTAATGAAAATGATAGATACAGGAATGTATATTGGTTTCAAGGCTTCTTTAACATACTAATTCATAGTTCTTTATCGAAATTTCCTTTTTCACATATGGCATCAAAGTAAGAGTTTAAAACTTGAAACTTTTCTTAGGATTCATGTTCTGAAGTATTTCTGTTTCTTGTTTTGTTTTGTGGTCATGAACCACAGAGAAATTTGTCTTTTTTTACGTACACTGGAAATAATTTACTGCTTTTAGAAATATTAAACCACAAAAAACCCCAATGTTAAAGAAACATTATGAGTGTGCTGGAACCCAGAAGAGCCAGGGAATGGAGAGTTAATGCAGAAGCTCTGATCTGGCTCTGTGTCCAAGGGGCTCCAGGACCTCCCTCTGAAGAGTGGCAGGTAATACCCAGTCCACATTTGTGTAAGAATTTTACAAAGAAAATATTGGCAAGATGATATTGTAGAGGGCACACATGGTTAGTACAATTCTGAGACACTAATCCCATTTCCTTAAATACGAAATAAGAGTCTTTGTAAACATCAGTTCTTGTCTAACCTTAATACATAGACAAAAGTCACAAATTGTAAAATGACAGTATAGATTCCAATCTGTGGTATAGATTCATTCAACCATATGCACGTGACAAAAATGACATTCTCAGTTTCTAGAAGCAATATTCACTTGCTTATGGTGTATGGGGCAGCAATACTTTGAAGGCCATCTGTCTTTCTGATCTCTCACTTCAGAGGCCAGAGATTCAGGATATTCATACCGATTAGTCTCAAGGAAAAAAATGTCTCCTTTATGTACATAACACAGAAGGCAAAAGTTCAGTGATTGTAGTGGATATATTTTTATAGTTTTTTCTAACATTATCTCGCAATAATCATTTAAAAACTGAAATTCATAAATCAGTCAAGAGAGCAAATTTCTATTGATGACACATTTCATCTGCTTTGTTATTCTATTGTATTACATTTAATTAAATTGCATAACACTTTTCCTCAAATGCTTGTTTCCATTATAAAACTTTTTTAATGCAGAAAACATTTTGAATTTTTAATAAGGATATCAATAAAGTGGTTTATTTTAAAAGAAATGATTAAATGCAAAATTTATTATTACAATTAACCTTAATCTAGAGCAAAATGTCTTACTGGATTAAGTACAATGGTGCAAATTTTTTAAATCTACAAATATAGAAAGACTGGAAGGTCTTGAATTATAGATATAACCTTGATGACATTACTCAAGTACATAGTCATAGAATGGTAACAGTACACTTTTAAAAGTATTTCTTTGAACTGGAGTTTTGTCAAAAGAATTAAACAATGACAATTAATTAGTATATTTGTTCATATATAGCCATGTTATTTGCTTTATTTGAATGAAAAAGAAAGGTAGTAAAAACCAAATGTTATCAGTTATTATAAGCAAGCCCATTTGGAATCAGAAAAACAAAGATGAATTTACATAAATTAAAAATCATAGAATACTTCCGGTTTTACTTAAGAAAGAGAATTTTGGGTTTTTGATATAAACATTCCCT
Organism: Ovis aries; assembly: GCF_016772045.2. Taxonomy (NCBI): domain Eukaryota; kingdom Metazoa; phylum Chordata; class Mammalia; order Artiodactyla; family Bovidae; genus Ovis; species Ovis aries. The sequence goes on along the minus strand of NC_056057.1, from coordinate 28,758,416 downwards.
CCCAAGTAGAATTTTTATTTTAGAGAGCGACCTGTTTTAAAAACAGATTGACTATAAGAGTGAGATATAATCAGTGATATGTTTAAGAAAACAATTCCATTTACTGAAAATGTAGTTTGGTTTTCTTTCCTAGTAATTTCAGAGAATGCTGGTAAAATTGCAAATATTTATTAAGAAATATTTAACAGCCTATAAAACCAGGAATTAAATGATTTTTATACTTGGGAAAGAATTGTTACATCCTTAAAAATATGTTTATTAAATCTTTATATATTGGTTTAGATCTAAAATCTTTTTTTTTTGAATTTTAGACCAATTTATTTTATTTTATTTTTTTAAAAATTTTAATATCTTTAATTCTTACATGCGTTCCCAAACATGAACCCCCCTCCCACCTCCCTCCCCATAACATCTCTCTGGGTCATCCCCATTCACCAGCCCTAAGCATGCTGCATCCTGCGTCAGACATAGACTGGCGATTCAATTCTTACATGATAGTATACATGTTAGAATGTCATTCTCCCAAATCATCCCACCCTCTCCCTCTCCCTCTGAGTCCAAAGGTCCGTTATACATATCTGTGTCTCTTTCCCTGTCTTGCATACAGGGTCGTCATTGCCATCTTCCTAAAATCTCATTTTCTATATTTGGATATAGAAATCTTTAAAGCATTGTTGAATTAAGATTATGCAATAAAGCATTTCCAGATTCATGAACATAATTATAATTTTTCATATTACATATTCCAGATCTTAGACTTCATTGGATTGGAGTTCATATGTAAATAAATGAAGTTATTCAAACTACTTTTTAAACATAATTTCCCTCATAAACACAGGAAGCACATCACCAGGGAGGAAAATGAGTACATGAATAAATCTGAAAATTAAACTTTTTAGGCTTAAGAAAAAACTCACAGCTTTACAAATGAGAGGCATTTTGCCTTTCTATTCTAGATTTAAAGGAGGACATTTGACACATTTACATGGCAAACTCAGTCAATGTTTGGAAATGCTTTGTAGTGGCCAAAAGCTGTGCATTTCCTTCTGTTGACCTGATTTTTTTTCTTCCAATAAAGTTAATTAATAGAAGATGCATCAAACAGGATTATTGCAGATGTGCACATACTGCAATGCTAATTGCTCTTATTTTTTACAATCCAGCCCTGCACATGCTTTAATTTATATTTTCCTGACTTAGCTTTTTAGTGAATTAGAGGCACTCTGCCACACACTGGATAGCAATGTGCTTGCATCACTCGATTATCTCAGATGCATTATTGTCTAGAATCTATGCTCCTAATTTCCTTACCACCCACACCCATCTCTTTCCTCTGTTTGGAAGGCTGATTTGTGTTAAGAAGGGACCACCAAGCTATTAACTCTAGGACATAACTAGCATTGTTCATAGAGAGTAGGGCTTATGATCATATCACATTTTAACTCTTCCACCAGCATTATCCTTGTTTCCCCAATGCTTTCAAGAGGCAATAACTCGAAATGCCTCGCATGGAAATGATAAACTGCCTGTTGTGCCTTTTCTTTGAAGGAGTTCTCCTGCAGAGTATCATATTTAAATAAATTGCCATTGAGTTTAGCAAGCAGCACAATCATGCCCATTGAGGTGGAGTCTTTTGATCATATTTTGTAATGCAATCAAGGATCACATGAGGATTCTGGCACAGGCCAGCCTTGCTGTGTGCTAAATAGGCGATGGGAGAAAGAAAGCATTAATTGCCCTGAATCCCCCTGACATAACAAAGCACACCTGTGTCCCAGATACCACAGACCCCCAAGGCAATGCTTACATCTATATCCACAGTAATTCTTTCCACTCGATTGATCAGTAGTTTCAAACTATCCAATTTTTTTAAAATTTCCAATACATTCACATTGTCCAAGAAGGTCAAACGTGTGTGCATAAGCATAGCTCTTCTGTATTTTTTAACGTAGTTGAATGCAATAGATGGGGAACAGGATACTTGAATTCTGAGTACTCTTGTTGAGTCAGTTGACATCTCTACCGTTAGTCTCCCCCTCTCTCATACCCTCTCAGAAATCAGCAAGACCTGGACAGTAACTTACCGAAACAGTTGTCTTGAGGCTGATATGAGTTTATGGTTAAGAAACACTTAGATATATAAAGCACTTTACACATGTGCCGTTCTGAGAACTGTGTGGATGTGTGTGGCACAGACTGTGTATGAATGGCGTTTCATTCTCATCACTTCTTTGCAACCATTTTGACAGGACTAATCTTTTTGGCAAAAAGGACTTGCAGATCTTTCATCTTCCAAAGAATACGGGGTCACTAGCAGGGAATGGCTGGCTGACAGATGAATTGAGCAAACTTGGGGATACCATTGAACTTTGGTCTGTGGATTTACCAAGAGGCAGAGGACGCTGGAAATGGGGGCTTGTAAGGCATTTTCTGCTCTACTGGTCCAGCATTCTCAACTTTCTGTTAAACTCTGAGGTATCAATGAAAAAGAACTAGCCAATACCATCCCTAGTCACTTCCTGCTGACAGATTTTGTTTAGTAACCAGGTACCCTCGCTGCCTGTTATTGTTTGTTTATGAAAGTAAAAGAGGAGAGTGAAAAAGTTGGCTTAAAGCTCAACATTCAGAAAACGAAGATCATGGCATCCAGTCCCATCACTCCATGGGAAATAGATGGAGAAACAGTGGAAATAGTGTCAGACTTTATTTTGGGGGGCTCCAAAATCACTGCAGATGGTGATTGCAGCCATGAAATTAAAAGGCGCTTACTCCTTGGAAGAAAAGTTATGACCAACCTAGATAGCATATTCAAAAGCAGAGACATTACTTTGCCAACTAAGGTCCGGCTAGTCAAGGCTATGGTTTTTCCTGTGGTCATGTATGGATGTGAGAGTTGGACTGTGAAGAAGGCTGAGCGCCGAAGAATTAATGCTTTTGAACTGTGGTGTTGGAGAAGACTCTTGAGAGTCCCTTGGACTGCAAGGAGATCCAACCAGTCCATTCTGAAGGAGATCAGTCCTGGGTGTTCTTTGGAAGGAATGATGCTAAAGCTGAAGCTCCAGTACTTTGGCCACCTCATGCAAAGAGCTGACTCATTGGAAAAGGCTCTGATGCTGGGAGGGATTGGGGGCAGGAGAAGAAGGGGACGACTGAGGATGAGATGGCTGGATGGCATCACTGACTCGATGAACGTGAGTCTGAGTGAACTCTGGGAGTTGGTGATGGACAGGGAGGCCTGGTGTGCTGTGATTCATGGGGTCGCAAAGAGTCGGACACGACTGAGGGACTGAACTTGTGAATAGTACAGAAGAGAGAAATGAGAATTAAGAAATAATTACTGCACATAGATTTCCCTCCCCCCCCCTCAGTTTCCACTAGGATAATTTTTACAGTTCAGATTTATCTCTTCCTCCCCAAAACAGAATGTAATTTTTATATTGCATTCCAGTAAGACCTCAAAAATCATAAATGTCATTTTTTTCTGAATATTTTCCTCTTTTATAAAGAAGAAATGTAGGGGCCTACTCCTAGTCTGATACCTTACCTTTCTACCAAATGGGGGGAAAAACGGGGGGTGGGGATTGGAGTAGGAAAGCACCTGATTTGTCCTAGAGAGTGATGACTGAGCCTTTTCATAAATTTTAAGCAACATTTATAATTCTATATCCTTATTATGAGCTAAAGTCAAATGGCCTGAAAAGTAAATGACTGACAAGCCAAATGGACTCATTGGCTTTCATATTATTTCAAAGCTTATATTACTTACCTAAGGCTTCCATAACAAGGACCACAGGGTGGGATTAACAACAAAAATTTATCTTCTCACAACCCTGGAGGATAGAAGTACAAGATCCAGTTGGGGTAGAGTTGGTTTCTTTTGAGGCATCTCTCCTTGCCAGGTCAATGGCCATCCTCCCGTGTCTTCACATAGACTCTCTTCTGTGTGTTTCTATGTCCTAATCTCCTCTTCCTATTTATTTACTCATTTATATTTGAGGTATAAGTGGCATTAACATTATATTTGTTTTAAGTACACAACACAATGTTTGTATATTTGTATACACAGCAAATGAATACCATGCCATGTATAGTTAACATCCTTTAGCCTACAGAGTTATAAGTAATTTTTCTTGTGATGATGACTTTTCAAGATATATTTGTAGCAACTTTCAAATATGGCATACAGTTTTATAAACAATAGTCACCATCCTGTATATTATATCCTAATGACATTTATTTTATAACTGGAACTTTATACTTTTTGACCCCCTTCACTGATTTCTCCCACCTGCCATCTCCCATCTTTGGCGACCACCAGTCTGGTATTTGTATTTATGGACTTGGTTTTGGGTATGGGTTTCTTTTAAATAATTCCATGAATAAATGGAATGCATATTTTCTTTCTCTCTCTGATTTACTTCACTTAGTATAATGGCTTTGGAGTTTATCCATGTTGTTTTCAAATAGCAAGATTCCATTCTTCTTTATGGCTGAATAATTTTCTAGTATATATCTACCTACATACCAACCTGGCACTCTGTATTTATACATATCACATTTACTTTATTCATTCATCCATCAGTGGACACTTAGCTTATTTCTAGTCTTCCCTTCTTATAAGGACACTGGTTATATTGGATTAAGGTCCACCCTAATGATTTCATTTCACTTGTAAAAATTCGGTATACAAACGGAGTCACATACTGAGGTACTAGGGGTTAGGGCTTCAACATGTAAATTTTGGGAGGATACAGATCAGCCCATCACAGAGCCCCCCTTTTTTTTGAAGGCTATTGAAAAATTCTGCCTCAGATACCCTGAAGAAGAAATATCTTCCATTAACTCCAACCCAAATTGCAGAAAACGTAAAATGTATTAAATTTGCAATTCTGAGAATTGCAGGTGGGGATTCCTAGGAGATATATTGGCAGGACTTTGGGATTATATAAACTAAGCGAACACTGAAGCAAACTCAGAAGTGACCACTAAAGACATGATAAAATTGAAATAATCTAAAAAACATCTTCATTGTATATTAGGAGAGCTACATCAAACATCTGTTCTTTCTTACATAAATCCACACAAATAATCAATCCATAGCCTCTTCTATAGCTTTGCCTCATATTTCCTTATAGCTTTTGTTTCTTGCCTCTCCAGCTTGGTGGCTCTGACCCTCTCATCCCCACTAAATCCCCATATGTAAATTTTATGTGGATAAAGCATTGTATGTTTTGATTCACTGTGTAATCCTAGTGTTAGCTATAGAATGCAAGCTAAGTAAATATTCCATAAATATGTAGCAAGGTTGTTGTGAGATAATAGGGGCTAGGAATTTAGGGGTCCAAGTTACTCTCTATTGCATCTCATATTTTGTATATTGCAGGAAGCAACACAAAATATCTGGGTCTCCCAGAAGTCCAGAGTTTAGCTAAAGCAGTTCTTTATAAAGGACTTCAAAAACTCTGGTAGCTACCAGTCTCAGTCAGGTCAAAGATCACCTTGATTAGCAGACAGACCTGTGAGTCAGTCAGTTCATCAGACAACTGATCGGTTGTTGATAACATGAGTTAGAGCATATACCAGGCATGTTTACATTAATCCTTAGAGTAATTCACAGTGAGATATATATATATATATATATATAACTCTATTTTATAAATAAGGTTATAAAGTTCAGAGAAGTTGAGTAACTTACCCAGGATTTCACAGCCATTAACTGACCGAACCAGGATTTGAATTTAAGTTTGACAGATTCAAAGCCCCATGACCTCACCTCCACCCAACTTTGTCTCTAGTCAGAATAGTCATTCTAATGGAGCTGGGGACTCATGGCTAATTACAGCCCAATCATACTTTAAAATATCTTGTTTTTTTGAAAAGGATGAAAAATTTGTCAAAATTCTACTTTCCTTTTCATTAAAGTCCAACAAAATATTGGCCTGTTGTTGTAAATACAGCATGTGTAATTAAAGGCTGGGTGGTATCTTCTGAAGAGAAAAAAATCATCCATCTTTTCTCAACTGATTTTCTCATAACTTGACTTCAGCTAAACTTATTAATCAGAACAATGAAGAAAAATTCACAAGGCCCATGAGTCAGTCCATTTCAGATTCTCAGTGCCAGCAAATGGCCTCAAAACCCAAATACAGTCTTTTCACACGATGCATCTTGGACAGTTTATTACAGAGGAAGTAGAGGAAGAAGAAAACAGTCTGCTTTGTGATCCATCCACGGTTGTAGTTAAATGTCTCTATCCCCAAAGGCAATTTGGCAGCTTTGGGCTTGGTGCCCACGTTGTTAAAGCTGCGTCTATTCTCGTCTCTAGAATTGTTTTTATTTAATATTTTAAATATTTCTGTTTCTTCATGTCCCCTTCCCATTCTATAGAGGAACTGTTTAAATCATATGATTTATCTAATTCGGGGCAGCAACTCTACTATGCCAATACTTCAGCAGGGAGACTTGTCTTTTTGTAACTTTATATACAACCTGCTAGTCATTTTAATATCATTTCTATCTATCTGCAACTCCAGTCTGCAATTCTAGTGACTGGAGTTTAATATGGGGTAGAACAAGTATGTTCAGGGTGCATGTATATAATTATTGTGTATCAGGAGGCTTTCAGTAAGTGATTGCTGATTGGAACTAATATGCAGCCATATGTCTTGTTCATTTGCCTCTGATCCCCTGTTCTCTGTCACTTATTGGTGAGACCTCCAAAGTCTGTTCCTTTGATTCAAATCTCCCTAGAGGCTGCTCCACAAGATGACATTTTGCAAGGTACTCAAGCTCCACATTCAGTTTTCATGTTTTTTATGTGGGTAATACTGGTATGTGTCTCAAGAAGTGTGCAAGTTGAATAGGAAAATCCATGTAAAGGACTTGAGCCGGTGTCTGTGACATCATACTGCCTAATCACTATTCCATCTTGTTATTATTGTGGCTATTATTATCATCATAGAAAACATAAAAAAGATACTCTTAGCTTTTGAGGAAAGGAAGAAAAACCACGTCTCTGAACTTTTCTCCTTCCAGTTCTGTGCATATTTGAAGCTGAGAATCACTGAGATTTGTACCGCCAGCATGGCTACAGCAAGGTTAATAGTACAAACTTGCTATCCCAAATCTGAATTTGTTATTAGCTTTTTGCCACACTTCAAATCCTTTCTCAGCCATGCTCACAGACACAAAAGTACATATAAGATTGTATGTGTGTAGTGAGGGTGAGAGGCTTCCTTTGTGGCTCAGATGGTAAAGAATCTGCCTGCAATACAAGAGACCCAGGTTCGATCCCTGGGTAGGGAAGATCCCCTAGGGAAGGGAGTTGGCAATGCACTCCAGTATTCTTGTTTGGGAAATCCCATGGACCGAAGAGGCTAGCAGGCTATAATCCATGGGGTTGAAAGAGTTGGACATGATGGAGCAACTAACACACACATGCAGTGAGGAAGACAGGCTGGACCTCCACTCCTAAGTATTGAATAGCACTAGGTCACTGGGATGAGTGGTTCTCTCCCTAACCTCTTCGCCTTCCCTCAGTAAATCCGATTTACTTACTGTCACTCAGGAGCAGGGGAGGAAAGGATGACTACCTCTCTGCAATGAGAAAGACTGTACTGTAAAATACAATGGGTCAGAGGAGGAGCTATGCTATGGGTCAGAGGATCTATGGGTCTGTGGGTCCATGGAGGAGCTAGGCTAGGTCACCAACCTGACATCTAGGACCAAGCATTATACTACAAGTCTTTTATGTGGTTAGTTATTTTCCAATATTTAAAACAAAAACAACAGAAATAACAAACAAAAAAAAAACCCACCTGCTGACTACTTGAGGTTTTAAGACTAACAGAATAACCCCCCTATTTTGTTGGTTACTGACCACACAGCCACTAACAAGTCGGCTCCTGCTTTGATTTAAAAATGAAACACTGAGGCAAGTTTTTGCAGAGAGTTTTGAAACTGTTGCCATTGAGTATAGACACAGGGTTATAGAAAAATCGAAGGATATGAAATATATACAAGCCGTATTGTTGTCGTTGTTGTTGTTCAGTGAAAAAGTTGTGTCCAACTCTGCAACCCCATAGACTGCAGCATGCCAGGCTTCCCTATCTCTCACCATCTCCCAGAGTTTGCCCAGGTTCAGGTTCACTGAGTCGGTGATGTCATCCAATCATCTCATCCTCTGCCACCCTCCTCTCCTTTACACAGCCATACTACTTCTTTTGACAATACCCCTACCTCCTATATGCATTCAAACACAATCAGCAAGAAGAAAAACCTAGTGAACTTTTCAGGTTGAGGGCAAGTAGTGTATCAGTTGATGTCTTCAGGGTCATACCATGCTTGTTACTCCAAGAAATGTCTGGAGGAGCATCGAGTTATTCCATCTTACATGACCAAGTGTTGTCAGTCCTGTGGATCTGTGGCCTCCGGGAGCTCCTAAACACCCTGGAGTCAGTGTCTCTGCTTCACTTTGGTTCTGCAATTAAACCTGAGATTTATAACATATCATATTTTTTCTCTTTCCCATGGAGTACCAAAATCACTCTCTTCTCCGTAATGCATTTTATTACTCTCCCCCAGACATAAGGCATATAAGGGGGCAGCAGAGAGTCCCTGAGCGAGGGTAAGCCAGCAGAAGCACACACTGTAACTATCCCTCTTGCCTCATCTAGGACATACCCATGTGGCAGCCCTTCTCACCTTCCATTACTGCTCCAACCACAGGAAAGAGAACCAGTGCAAAGCATATTTTGGGCACTGTGTATCACTTTGCCGCTGCTGCTAAGTCACCTCAGTCGTGTCCGACTCTGTGTGACCCCATAGACAGCAGCCCACCAGGCTCCCCTGTCCCTGGGATTCTCCAGGCAAGAACACTGGAGTGGGTTGCCATTTCCTTCTCCAATGCATGAAAGTGAAAAGTGAAAGTGAAGTCGCTCAGTCATGTTTGACTCTTAGCGACCCCATGGACTGCAGCCTGCCAGGCTCCTCCATCCATGGGATTTGCCAGGCAAGAGTACTGGAGTGGGGAGCCATTGCCTTCTCCATGTATTACTTTACATACGGCTAAAAACTCCAGGCATTTGAACTTGCTATCTTACTCATCAGTGTCACATGTAATCTTGCTTCATCATTCCAATCAGAGGAAATAACATGTTCCGCATTTTTACAAAATGTAGGACTCCCTCACAATTCCTGAGATCTGAATTTGAAACTGGAAGTGAACCTTTCCAGAACTAAGTTAAAACTAATGTCGTCAAGCACAACATCATGGTTCAGAGGGAAAAAAGAAAAGCATCCAACCAAGGTTCACCAACTGAAAAGTTCTTCAGTCCCCCCAGACATCGAATGCCTCCTTAGAAACCATGTTAATGAATTACATGTAAATAAATCAGAACAGAGGTATTATTCACTCAAGGCTTCAAAGGGAAAAATATTTGGCCATAGGTTCTTTCACATTTTCTAAATGTTCTTCAGTTCTACAACCAGTATGTTGAAAAGTAGAATTTTTACAGCTTTTTTCAGCTATAGTTCATATACCATACAGTTCAACATCTAAAGTACATACATCAAAGAGTTTTAATATATTCATACATATATATGCAAGGACTATCATAGTCAATTTTAGAATATTTTCATCATTTCAAAAATAAACTATCATTTAAACCATCATCTTATCCCTCTATATTTGTCAGCCCTAAGCAACTAACAATCTGGCTGGACATTTCGTGTAAGTGGAACCATGTCATAGGTATTTTTCTGTGATTAGCTTCTTTCATTTAACATAACCTTTTCAGGGTCTCTCAATGTTACCAATGTTCATCAATGTAGCATATAATAGTATTTCACTCATTTTTATGGTCAAATAACATCTCATTGTATGGATATGCCACATTGTATTTATCCACTTATTGCTGACAGATGTTTGGGTTCTTTCCACTTTGTAGCTATTTTAAGTGATGCTGCTATAGAGATTCACATACAAGTCTTGGTTTGTAAACATATGTGTGTGTGTGTGTGTGTGTGTGTGTGTGTGTTCATTTCTTCTGGGGATGTTACTAGGAGTAGGATTGATGAGTTATAAATAACTCTATGTTTAATTATTTGAAGAACTGGTCTTGTTTTCCAAAACAGTCTCACCATTTTACATTCCCATCTGCAGTTCATGAGGGTTCCAATTTTCCCACATTCTTGACAATACTTGTTTTTATATGACTTTATGATTCCAGCCATTCTAGTGGGCATAAAGAGGAATCTCATGGTTTTGATTTGCATTTCCCTGATGGCAAATGATGTCATATATCTTTTTATGTGCTTACTGGCCATTGAAGTATATCTTCTTTGGAGAACTGTATATTCAGATCCTTTGCCCATTTTATTTTTTGCCTGTTTTAAAATTAGGTGATTTGTTTTCCTGTAATTGAGTGGTATGGGTTCTTTGTATATTGTAGACACAAGTCACATATATGTTTTGTAGATACCTTCTCCCATTCTGTTGGTTATCTTTTCCTTTCTTGCTAGTGTCCTTGAGGCTCAAGAATTTTGAATTTTGATGAAGTCCAATTTATCTTTTTCCTTTTGTTGCTTGAGTTTTTAGCATCATATATAAGAATTCATTGCTAAATTCCAGATCATGAAGATTTATTCCTGTGTTTTCTTCTAAGGGATCAATATTTTTCAGTTCAGTTCAGTTCAGTCACTCAGTCGCGTCCAACTCTTTGCGACCCCATAAATCACAGCACACCAGGCCTCCCTGTCCATCACCAACTCCCAGAATTCACTCAGACGCACATCCATCGAGTCATTGATGCCATCCAGCCATCTCTCTGTCGTCCCTTTCTCCTCCTGCCCCCAATCCCTCCCAGCATCAGAGCCTTTTCCAATGAGTCAACTCTTCGCATGAGGTGGCCAAAGTACTGGAGCTTCAGCTTTAGCATCATTCCTTCCAAAGAACACCCAGGACTGATCTCCTTCAGAATGGACTGGTTGGATCTCTTTGCAGTCCAAGTGACTCTCAAGAGTCTTCTCCAACACCACAGTTCAAAAGCATCAATTCTTTGGCGCTCAGCTTTCTTCACAGTCCAACTCTCACATCTATACGTGACCACTGGAAAAACCATAGCCTTGACTAGATGAACCTTTGTTGGCAAAGTAATGTCTCTGCTTTTGAATATGCTCTCTAGGTTGGTCAGCTTTTAGTTAATTTTTGACCTCTTTTGAGTTAAGGGCCCAATCTCATTGTTTTACTTGTGGCTATCAATTTGTCATAGTACTGTTTGTCAAAACAATAATTATTTCCCCTCTAAATGGTCTTAGTATCCTTGCTAAAAATCAATTTACCTTAGACACATGGATTTATTTCTGGACTCTCAGTTCTATTCATTTGATCTATGTATATCCTTATGACAGTACCACACTGCCTTGATTAATGTTACTTTGTAAGTTTTGAAATTGAGAAATGTGAATCCTCCTACTTTGATTTTTTTTCCAAGATAGTTTTATCTAGTCTGAATCCCTTGAATTTCCATTTAAATTTTAGAATCAACTTGTCAATTTCTAATAGGGAGAGCATAGAATCTATATATCAATTCAGGAACTATTGTCATGTTAACTATTAAGTCATCCAATACATGAACATGGACAACCCCACATTTATGTAAATATTTTAAATTTCTTTCAACAGTTTCCTAGTTTTCAGAATAAGTTTTGACTTATTTTATTTAATTTATTCCTAGTTATTTTGAAGTCAAGTGAAAGTCTCTCAATCGTGTCCAACTCTTTGCAAGCCCATGGACCGTAGCCTGCCAGGCTCCTCCATCCATGGGATTCTCCAGGGAAGAATACTGGAGTGGGTTAGCCATTTCCTTCTCCAGGGGATCTTCCTGACCCAGGGGTCGAACCCAAGTCTCCTGCATTGCAGGCAGACTCTTTACTGACTGAGCTACAAGCCCTTGTAGCCCATCCCTAATTATTATTTTTAAAAAAATGTTTTATAATTTTTATTTACTTACGGATTTCTGGCTGCACTGAGTCTTTGTTGCTGCAGGCAGGCTTTCCTCTAGTTGTGGTGAGCAATGCCAACACCCTAATTGTGGTATGTGGGCTTCCCATTGCAATTGTTCCTCTTGTTGCAGAGCATGTGCTCCAGGGCTGCAGACTTCAGTAGTTGTGAATCCCAGGTTCTAGACTGTGGCTCAGTGGTGCATGGCTTAGTTGCTTTGAGGCAGGTGGAATCTTCCTGGGCCAGGATGGAACCTATGTCCCCTGCATTGGCAGGTGGATTTTTTTTTTTTTCAACCACTGGACCACCAGGGAGGTCCCATTTTATTATTTTTGATGCTTCTGTAAATTGAATTTTTCTCCATTCCACTTTCAGATTGTTCAATGCGAGTGTAATAGAAACACTATTGACTTTTGTATATTTACCCTGAAACCTTGCTGAACTCATGTATTAGTTTTTTGTCTGTATGTTTGTTGTTTTAAACTCCTTAGAATTTTCTATAGATAAGATCTGGATGCCTTTTATTTATTTACAGTACCTAGTTTTCCTGGAGCCTTCAGTATACTTTTGAATAGAAGTGGTGAGTGTTGATATCATTGTTCTATCCCTGATCTTAGAGGGAAAGCAACCTGTCTTTTTACCATTAACCGTGGACTTTTTTGTAGATGGCTTTTATCAGGTTCAGAAGAGTCTCTGAGTGATTTTATCATGAAAGGGTGTTGGATTTTGTAAAATACTTTTTCTGAGACTACTGAGATGATAATGTGGTTTTTGTTTTCGATTCTGTTGACATGGTGTATTACATGAATTGATTTTCAGATACTAAACTAATTTTGCATTTCTGGGATAAACCCCATGTTGTTATGGTGTATAATTCTTTTTTATGTTGCTAGATGGCCAGTATCTTGTTGAGGACTTTATATACATATCCATAAGAAATATTGGTCTACAGTTTTCTCATTATCTGATTTTTCATGCCAGGATAAAAAACAGCCTCACAGATTGCCTTCTTGGACCTCCCTCCCACTCCGTCATCCCACCCCTCTAGGTCAGCACCCAGCACCGAGCTGAGTTCCCCTATGTTATACAGCAGCTTCCCACTAGCTCTTTTGCCCATGGCAGTGTATCTATGTCAATCATATCTCCCAGTCTGCCTCACCCTCCCCTTCTCCCCTTACTTCGTGTTCACACCTCCATTCTCCACATCTGTACCTCTCTCTATTCCTACCTCTGAAATAGATTCATCTGTACCATTTTTCTAGATTTCACATATATGCATTAATATATGATATTTGGGTCACCATCATCAAAAAATCTACACATAGTAAATGCTGGAGAGGATGTGGAGAAAAGGAAACCCTCCCATATATTTTAAATTATCTCTAGAGTACTTATGTTACCTAGTACAATGTGAATGTTATGTAAATAGTTTTAATTGCAGGGTAAATACTATGTAATTTGTTGCCAGTGCATGGAAAATCCAAATTTTGCATTTTGGAACTTTATGGAATTAAAAAAATGTATTTTGGATCCACAGTTGGTTTAATCCATGACGCAGAATCCAAGGGTATGTAGATTCAGTGATAATTTGGTTATAGTTTTTGTTCAAGTCTTTTTTTGTCTTGCTCTGCCTAGCTGTTCTATCCATTATTAACGTGGGGGGAATGTTGAAGTCTCTGTTATTGTTGAGTTTTCTATTTCTCCCTTCATTTCTGCCAAGTCTTATTTATGTATTTTGGTACATTCTTACCAGGTGCATATTTGCTTATAACTGTTTCACTTTCCTAGTGATTTTACCCTCTTGTGATTATAAAATTTCTCTTTTATCTCGAATAGCATCTTTTGTCTTAAAGTTTATTTTGCCTCACATATAGCCACTTCAGTTCTCCCATGGTTACTGTTTGCATAATATATCCTTTCCCAGTATTTCACTTTCAATTTATTTGTGTATCCTGTAGACAGTATGTACTTGCGTTGGGAATTTTTAACAATCTACTCTGACAATTCCTGTCTTTTGGTTGAGTCGCTTAATCCAGTCACATGTAATGCTATTATTAATATAGTTGGATTTATATCTGTCCATTTACTTTTTGCTTCTGTTTCTCTTGTCTCTTTTGTTCTACTATTCTTCCTTCACTGCTTTCTTTTGCATTATTTTCTAATGTACCAATTTAATAAAATCTTTTCATTACTTTTTAAGTTATTATTTTCTGAATGGTTGCATAAGGCTTACTTTGTACATCTTATCTCCTCAAAATCAGACTTATACTAAATTTTGCTGAGATATGGAAACATTACTCCTATAGCACTCTATTTTTATTTCCCCTTTTTGTGATATTACTACCTTAGACATTACATGTATAAATGTTACAAATTGAATAATATATTGTTTTAAGTAATGCTTGATATAATCATATGACTGAAGAAGCCTTTTTAAAAGAAGAATTAAAATGTGATACTGTCTTAACAAGGGTTTTAAAGCCTCTTTAGAGATGACTCTTACTGTGGTATTGAACTTTGGTGATGATTTGCAGGGTGCTGTTTTATCCTTTGAGTGGTACTGCTATGGTTGCCTCAATGTTGCTACCATTTAATTGCTTTGTATTTCATATTGTGTGACTTGCAATAATAAGACTAGATGGCAAGAACAACTTAAGCTGTTTAAAAGCATCCTAAAATAATGATGGACTCAAATCTATTGTGTACCTAATAATGAAAGGTAACTCAGTCCCTCTACCAGTATCTTTTTTGTGGATAAAAAATATATAATAGAAATTGAAATGTCAGAGGGAGCCTTGAATTTTTGTCTATATTTTAAAACTTGAATGGGAAAGGATATCATGCAAAGTATGAAATAAATCTACGTTGTGCCTTTATGAAATAGTATAAGAGGGTAACAGTGTATGTTCTGTTTTCTGATTTTATCTTTTTCCCTCTTAATTATCTATACAAGTTATGACACTTTCCATGTATTATTGTTTTGACCTTTCCTAATCTTGAGGGATTCTATCTTGTATATCTTGGTTCCTCTAGAACCTAATAACCACTAGCATATAGTAGATCCTCAGAAACTCTGTGTGGAATATTGTAAGTATTTTAAACTGATTGTTAAAGATGTGGCTCTGTTTCCCCTTAAGAGTTTTGTGCATTCTTTAACTTGATGCCAAGGATGATCTTTTTTGAGAAAGTGCAAATACAGTGCTTTTATTTCACATCTTCTATTACTTTCACTCATACGATGGTTATTATAATACAGAAGCCAAGTGTGCCACCACAAAACTGATTCTGCTTAAGCATAAGCCTATGGAGCTGTCTGCTCAGGTTTCACTTTAGATGGAAATCCTGTAACAGGTGAATTACTAGGTAGGAAGAATGGTCAAAGGAGGAAAGTGCCCTGGGGTTCTGTAGTCAGGGAAGATAACCAGATAGAATGGCTAGTAACTAAAAGTATGAAGAGTGAGGTGACAATGGTGACGATGGGTACAGCTGTGAATAATAGGAGGTGAAGTTCATACCTGGGAGAACTGAGCACCTGCCTTGGTCTGTTCATAAAGTGTCTACCTCTCCAGGGAACAGAAAGAAGTATGAGTTCAGGATCCAGGTTTTAATCAGCATGTGGCATGTTTTTTGAAGACACAGTAGCATAAAGGAACATTTTACATTACAGGCATGACATTTTTCTTTTTATATTTCTGATGCATATTAAATGGTCTTGTTCCGTATTCAGTTTTGTTGGAAGGAGAATGAAAATGGACATTTAGGTGCCTCTTCCAGATATGTTTGTTAACATCTTTAACTTAACAAGCATAAGGAACTGGTAGTTTTGGTATTTTCCTGTCCATTTTTTTCAGATAAGGAAAGGAAGTTCAATGAATTTAAATGAAGTGGTCAAAGTCACATAGCTAGGCAGTAGTAAAATACTCGGATTTACACCACTGTGTTACACTGTGGATGACAGAAAATGGGAAATTCAGGGACTTCAGTTTTTCCCATGAAAAAGTAATCAGCCCCAGTTGTGCCTTACTGCTATAAATAACTAGAAAACTGGACAAAATATATGAAACCTTAGGTGTTGGACGGCAGACACTACAAGACCATGATCTTTAAGAGAAGGGAAACAAAATGAACCTTAGACGGTACCATCTTCCTACCTGAAAAAATTTCCTGGAAGGAAGGAGAAACCCCGGGGAAATCTTGCTTAGTGGAGGAATAAGAATCAGAGTTCTGCGGCACCAAGGCAACTGAGAATACAAAAATAGCAGAGAGGCTGGGGCTAAATCCAAAAGGCACATAACAGTCTGCATCGAGGTGTCTGGAGTCTGTGACTGATTACTAAACCATGCACATATAGGATGAAACTTCATGAGGTCATGCTCAAAACTACTGGGAGCTCTAAGCAGAACATCCCTAGAACTCACATGGGAATGGGGGATATTTGAGTTCCAACTAGCCAGAGACCTTGTTGAACACCTGAGACATCAGAAGATATTAAAATACACTGACTTAATAGTAAAGCTAAGCTAGATGCAGAGTAAAGGATACCCTGGACTGTGCTGTGCTTAGTCCCTCAGTTGTGTCTAACTCTTTGTGACCCCATAGCCTGCCAGGCTCCTCTGTCCATGGGAATTCTCCAGGCAAGAATAATGGAATGGATTTTCATGCCCTCCGCCAGGGGATCTTCCCAACCTAGGGATCAAATCCAGGTTTCCCACATTGCAGGCAGATTCTTTACTGTCTGAGGCATCAGGGAAGCCTGAGTATATAGGAGTTGATAGCCTATCCCTTCTCCATGGGATCTTCCCAACCCAGGAACTGAACTGGGATCTCCTGCAAAGCAGGTAGATTCTTTACCAGCTGAGCTGCCAGGGAAGCCCCAAAGGGTACTCTAGACTTGCCCTAATATAACCTAAAACTAAGCTTTGAAATAATCAAGCTGACCTGCAAATAATTTAAGTCCCAAACAAAATGAAGCTCAATACTCTTTAAAAAAAAGACACAAAATTCAATCAACAACATGATATTTACAATGAAAGGGCATAGTAGAAGCTGCAAAACTTTTACTTTTTTACTTGATGTGGTATAATGTTACTTGATGATAGACTGAAATATGTTAAAGATGCATATTGTAAACTGTTGAGCAACCATTAAAAAACATCCAAGTAAAACAAAAACATTGGCATCAAATTTAAGCAAAAACAAACCCCCAAACAAAAAATAAAAATATTATTTTGAAAACTATAAGATATCACTTACAAGAGCCTTGCTAGGTAGAAGATTCTTGGTTGTAGGCTCTCCTTTTCATCACATTTAGGTATCTGGTCTCTCCTTTCTGGCCTGCAGAGTTTCTGCTGAAAAATCAGCTGATAGCCTTATAGGAGCTAACTTGAATGTTGTTTGTGGCTTTTTCTTTGCTGCTTTAAATTTCTCTCTTTATCTTTAACTGTTGTCATTTCAATTACAGTATATCTTGATGTGTTCCTTTTTGGTTCACTCCGTATTGGATTCTTTATGCTTCCTGGACTTGGGTGACTGTTTCCTTTCTCAGATTAGGGGAGTTTTCAGCTACTATGTTTTCAAACACATTTTCAGCCCGCTTGTTTTTTTCCCATCTCTTGTGGAACTCCTATAATAGGAATAGGACTGTGATTGACGTTATCTCAGAAGTCTTTTAAACTGTCTTCATTTATCTTCATTTCTTTTTATTTAGCAGCAGTGATTTCCACTCCTCTATCTTCCAGCTTACTGATCCTTTCCTCTGTATCATTTTGTGTACTGTTGATTTCTTCTAATGTTTTTCATTTCAGGCATTGTATTCTGCTTTTCTATTTGGATGTTCTTTGCATTTTCTGACTCTGTTTCAAAGTTTCTAACTACTTACTCTGTGCATCCATCCTTCTCTCCTGAGTTCTTTCATCATCTTTACAACTGCTTTCTTGGGCAGATTGCCTATCTTTCATGGGGTTCTATCTTGTTCCTTCATCTGAAGCATGTTCCTCTGCCTCCTCTTTTTGTCTAAATTGCTATGTGTATTTTTACCTATGTGGTAGGTTGGTTATGTTTCTCCGCCTTATAGAAGTGGCCCTCTGTAGGAAAAGTCCTGTCTGTCCCTGCAGTACACTCCCCTCACATCACCCAAGTTATATGCTCTCGGGGTTCCCCTTAAGAGAACTGTGTGGGTCCTTCTGCTGTGGCAGGCTGAGCACGTGGGTGATCTGATAGGTTTGGTTGGCCCCCAGCCCAGTTGGTTCCCAGGCCTTGCCTTGTGCAGATGCTCCTGGTGCTGATTAGCACGGCCTGGTCATGAGGTGGCTGACGCAGACCCCCAGGGAAGCCTGAGCCTGGTGCTAGCCCACTGGGGGGCATAGTCGGGGTCCCAGAAGACTCTAGGGCCTTTGCCCCCACACTGGTGGGTGAATCCAGGTTCTGGGGTTAGAACTAACTGATAGGCCAAGCTGGGTCCTAGAGCCTGGCTACAGGGCCCAGGGATCCCAGAGCTGGTGTCAGATTGCTGGCAGGTTGGAGGGCAGGTCCTGACTCAGTCTGAGATGTCCTGGGGCTTGTGTCAGCCTACTAGTGGGCAGGGATGGGACCCAGCTGGTCCCAGGGTAGGAGCTGGCCTGCTGGTGTGCAGACTGGGTTCTCAGGCTGTTGGGTTGTGGTTTTCCTGGGTCTGGTGTCTGCTCCTGGTGGATGGAGACTAGACTAGTTGCTAATACAGGCTTCCTGGAGGGCAGGGCTGTTGTCTGCCCACTTGTGGATGGAAGTAGATGGGTGTTAGCCTTGTGCTGAGCGGGGCCCTGTGGAGAGGCAGCTGTGAGCTCAAGAAGACCTTGTATAACCTGTTTGCTGCTGGGTTAGGCTCTCTTCCTGCCTTGTTAATTGTTTGGCCTGGGGTGTACCAGCACCAGGGTCTATAGGCTATTGAGCAGGACCAGGTCTTGGCGCTAATAAGAGAGAGGGAGGGCCCACCTGATGCTGCCAGCACTGCCTCCGGCTTCCACGCATGCGTGTGGATTCAGCTACCAAACATGGCTTCTCTCAGCGTCTGCGTTCTGAGCTGCCCGCCCCATCCTCTTCTGGAGCGTCTCCAAGACCAGCAGGTAGGCCTTTCCTGGGTGCCTGTCGAACTTCTATTTTATTCTTTGGGTCCTGCGGGTGAGTTTGTGTGAGGAAGTCTCTATCGCCCACAGGCATGTGGTGCTTAACCCCGGGGATCTTCAAAGCCGAGCACTCTTCCCAATGCATTACCCCTGGCCGAGGAGCCTGAAACAGGCCTCAGAATTCTCACTCCTGGGAGAAACTCGCGCTATAATTATTCTCCTGTTTGTGCATAGCACAAAGGAGGGTATGGGGGTTGATTATATCATTAATTTGCCCCTCTCGGTTGTCTTGTTGTGGTTCAGTTCAGTCCAGTCGCTCAGTCGTGTCCAACTCTTTGCAACCCCATGGACTGCAGCACGCCAGGCTTCCCTGTCCATCACCAACTCCCGGAATTTACTTGAACTCATGTCCATCCAGTCAATGATGCCATCCAATGATCTCGTCCTCTATGGTCCACTTCTCCTCCTGCCTTCAATCTTTCCCAGCATAGGGGTCTTTTCCAATGAGTCAGTTATTCACATCAGGTTGCCAAAGTATTGGGGCTTCAGCATCAGTCCATGCAATGAATATTCAGGACTGATTTCCTTTAGGATGGACTGATTTCGTCTCCTTGCAGTCCAAGGGACTCTCAAGAGTCCTCTCCAAGGCCACAGTTCAAAAGCATTGATTCTTTGGCGCTTAGCTTTCTTTATAGTCTTTCTCACATCCATACATGACTACTGGAAAAACCATAACTTTGACTAGATGGAGCTTTGTCGGCAAAGTAATGTCTCTGCTTTTTAATATGCTGTCTACGTTGGTCATAGCTTTTCTTCCAAGGAGCAAGCGTCTTTTAATTTCATGGCTGCACTCATTATCTGCAGTGACTTTGGAGCCAAAAATAAAGTCTGGCACTGTTTCCATTGTTTCCCCATCTATTTGCCATGAGGTGATGGGACCAGATGCCATGATGATAGTTTTCTGAATGCTGAGTTTTAAGCCAACTTTTTCACATGCCTCTTTCAGTTTCATCAAGAGGCTCTTTAGTTCTTCTTTGCTTTCTGCCATAAGAGTGGTGTCATCTGCATATCTGAGGTTATTGATATTTCTCCTGGAAATCTTGATTCCAGCTTGTGCTTTACCCAGCCTGGCATTTCACCTGATGTACTTTGCATATAAGTTAAATAAACAGGGTGATAATATACAGCCTTGACATCGTTACTCCTTTGTTTTTAGCAGTGGAAGATCTTTTCTGGTAGGTTTGGGTTTTTTTCATGGATGGTTGTTCTGCAGATAGTGACTGTGGTGTGCTCATGAGAGGAAGTGAGCTCAAGTTCTCTTTAGTCTGCCATCTTGACCAGTCTCCTAACCATTCCAATTAAAAGGCAGAGATTGTAAGAATGAATTAAATATATAAACCTAACCATAATGCAGTCCTTAAGAGATGTCTTATAATACATGAAAATAAAATATATGTATTAATATTATTGTATATACTATACATTAGATGTTAAAAGAAATGGGAAAAGGTAGTGCAATTACAAACTAATGATTGTGTATATTTAACAATGTAGAGTTAATGACAAATAATGTTAGGAATAAAGAGTTGCTCTTTCATAATAACAAAAGGGTTAAACATAAATAAAACATAAAAATTCAGAATGTTTGCATCTAAAATCACAACTTCAAGTACTGATCAAACACCAAAGGGAAACACACAAATCCAGTTATAGTTGAAAATGTCAGTTATAAAGAGTAAACAACACAGGAAATCAATAAGGATATAGAAAACGTGAAAAGCACTATCAACTAACTGATGATTGAAAAACCTAGCAACAGCAGAATATACATTCTGTTCCAGGATATGGGGCATTCACCAAGATAAACCTTATTCCTAGCCATAAAACAGGTCTCAAAAATGTGAGGGAACTGAGATCATATAGATTGTATATTTAATTCCTACCACAATGGAACTAAATTGGAAATGAATAATAGAACGTTATTTTAAAATACCTAAATATCTGAAAATTAAATAGCCTTCTTCTAAATAACTCCATGGGTCAAAGAATAGATGACTAGAGAAATTAGAAATATACTATGAATTGAATAACAATGGAAACACATGTAAAATTTGTGTTTAAGTAGTGTATAGAGGGAAATTTTATTTTTAAATCCTTACTTTAATGAAGAAGCAAGGACTAAAGTTCATGGTCCAAGCATTCATCTAAAGAAGACAAAGAAATGTAGACTAACTCCAAATGAAGAAAAAAACTAGGAAAGAACAGATGTTTACAATATGGAGGAAATCAATGAGCTAAAAATGCATAGGGTTTTTGATTTTTAGTATTTTCTTTGATACTGTCTTAAATTATCTGTGCTGTTTTATAATTCAAACTCCATGTCATATCTGAGTTGGGTTCTGATGCTTGATTTGTCTCTTCAGACTGGATTTTTAGCCTTTTAGCATGCCCTGTGTTTTGCTGTTGTTGCTGGAACCTGAATATGATATACCCAGTAATAGGAACTAAGGTAAATAGGCTTTCAGCATGAGGTTTCATGTTAACATTAAACAATAAACACAGCCCAACTAGGCATTGTCCTTTTTTCTTCCGTGTTGATTTTGGGTGTTCTGAAGTACTCCTCCTCAGATAGTCTGTTTCGCTGCTTATTCAATTGTAATCTGCTATCATACTGAAGCCCTGTTCTATGGTGGCAAGGTGTAGATAGGAGGGAAAGTGTTCTATAATTGATTAAATCCATCTGTTAGTGGGCCTGTGACAGTAAGCGTTATTATCTTCACAAGCATTTCTTAGGTGTTCCCCTCTCCCTTAGGTTAGACAAGTCTGCGGCTGCTAAGTCACTTCAGTTGTGTCCGACTCTGTGCAACCCCATAGACGGCAGCCCACCAGGGCCCCCTGTCCCTGGGATTCTCCAGGCAAGAATGCTGGAGTGGGTTGCCATTTCCTTCTCCAATGCATGAAAGAGAAAAGTGAAAGTGAAGTCGCTCAGTCGTGCCCGACTCTTAGCGACCCCATGGACTGCAGCCCACCAGGCTTCTCCATCCATGGATTTTCCAGGCAAGAGTATTGGAGTGGGGTGCCATTGCCTTCTCCATAGACAAGTCTAGAGGGGGCTAAAGTGGGAGAAATGCTCTTCGCTCAGGTGAGATCTGGTTCTGGTAAGTCTTGTTCCCTTGAAGACTAGGGCCAGCAGACCTTTGTTACAGAGAACACTGGGAGTATATTTCACAATGATTATCTTTCACCTTCTCTGCCAGTGCCACAAAGGTATCTTTCTCTGCTCTTCACCATGAGAACTTTGTGGGGTTCTTGGACGTAAGCTCATAGAAGTATGAGAGATCTCCCCCAAAGACTGAAGTCCCCAAGAGTTTCTCATTCTCACACTAGTCCTCCTCACTCAGCCTCTAACAATTCACCAAAATTGTCAATCAGTGTTACCACCAGTTAATGGCTCCACCTGCTTTTGCTTCAGGTAAGTAGATCTTAGCTGTATCGTTCTGGACTTACCTGATTCTCTTCAGATTCAGGGTGGTGATTTATTTTGAGAACTCATTTCTCAGAGTCCAAGAAAAGTCATTGGTTTTCAATTTGTTTATTTTTTCTTTTTTTAAGGGTGGGAGTGATAACTTCCAGACTAATTACATTTTGGATATGAAACCAAATCCATCCACTGAGGGTTTTTTTGTTTTTTGGTTTTTTTTTGGTTATTTTCATTTTTAATCTCTAAAATTTCCATTTGGTTCTTCTCTCTCCCTCTCTCTCTCTCTCTCTCTCTCTCTCTATATATATATATATATATATATATTATACTTGTGAGACTGTCTGTATTTCATTTATTTCTGGTGTATTTGTAATTGCTCATTAAACATTTTAATGATGGCTGCTTGAAAATTCTTGTCAGATAATTCCAGCATTTGTGTCATCTGGTGTTGGCTTCTGTTGAATTCTTTGCTCATGCAATTTGAGATGTTTCTGATTCTTTACATGGCAAGAGTTTTGATTGAAATCTGGACATTTTGGGTGCTATATTATACTGCACCTTGTTTAAATCTGGCATTTTAGCAGAGCTTCCCTGACACCACTCTACTGAGTGATGAAGGATGCCACATCAATACTACCAGATGGCAGTGAAAGTCCAAATTCCACTGATACCAATGTACAGTGGTAAGGGGTTGCCCAGTAGATCTCAGCTTACACCACTCTGGCCATTCCTTGTGGTCCTAACATAGTTGGTCTAACTTCTCTTCACCTTCTTATGTTTTATATATAACATCCAGGCTTTTAATAAATGGTTCTTGGTATGAGGAAAAGTGTATTTATTACATTCCTAAAAACAAACAAACATAACATTTTTATGAGACCTGTAATACCTTAATGGGTGCTAAGTTGCTTCAGTCGTGTCCAACTGTTTGCATATAGACAATAGCCTGCCAGGCTTCTCTGTCCATGGGATTCTCTAGGCAAGAATACTGGAGTGGTTACCATACCCTCCTCCAGGGGATCTTCCCAACCCAGGGACTGAACCAGCTTCTTTTGTGTTTCCTCTCCTGCATGGCAGGTGGATTCTTTATTACTAGCACCACCCGATACCTTAAGACCAGAAACACACAAAGTTATTTTAGGAAAAGAAAACTACAGATAATATTCCTTTTGAACATAGATGCAAAAATCTTTTATAAAATCCTAAGCAATTTGGGAAATTTAGGAAAGCAGTGTATAGAAAATACAATATACAGGGAAAACAACATTTGAAAAATTAATCAATGTAACTCACTGTATTACATATGTAACTATAAGAAAAAGAATGATTGTCTCAAAATATGTAAAAAATTCATTTGAAAAAAACTCAACACCACCAAAACTTTAGAAAACTAGAACTGGTCAGGAGCCTCTTAATTCTAATAAAGGACATCTTTTACAAAGCTATAGCTAATCCCATACTTGCTATTCAGTGACTTAATACTTAAGATCAGAAATTAGAGAAGAATTTCTGTTCTCACCAATTCTGTTTAATGTTACACTGGATGTCTTAGATATTTCGGCAAAGCAAGAAAAATAAAGAAAAACATACCAATTAGAATAAACACCACCAAGAAAATTAAAAAGCAAGTCACAGACAGAGAGAACATTCACTTTACGTATAACCCACAAAGCACTTTGTATTTGGCATAGGTTAAAAACTTACACAAATCAATAATAATAAAAAAAAAAATCAACCTGAGAAAAAAGAGCCAAAGATTTAAATGAGTACTTTGCAAAAAATTACAAATGAGAAACATAAAGATACTGAACTTGACTCGTTATCAAGGAAATGCAAATTAAAACTCCAATAAGACACCCTGTTTACTCACTAGAATGCTAAAACTAAAAAGAATGGCAGTGCAAAGTGTTGGTAAAAATATGGCACAACTAGAAATCTCATGAACTGTAATTGAGAGCACAGCTGTTACACTTCAGAAAACATTTTAGATGTTCGTTTAGAGTTCACTGTTCTCCTATTATGATTCATCAATTTTATTTCTGTATTTTTTTCCCCTGAGAATGTCAAAGCATATATAAACCCAAAGTTTTAAATGTAAATTTTAATAGCAACTTTATTCAAAACGACCTCCTGCCAAAGAAACCTATCTTAGAAATTTTCATCAAGAAGGTGGACTGCTCATACAAAATTGAGTTCAGGTGTTGAGACTGATAATGCCACACACACGAAGAAGTTAGAAAATATAATTCATATAATGAGACTTCCTGGAGCACGTCGGACAAGTGCTCCCTGAAAATGATACATAAACAAGTGAAAAGTGTTCAGTCTTGCAAATTATAAAGGCAATTGAATGTGTGTATATGTGTGAAGAGGTAAAACCTAGAAAAATAGTATGACTCAAAGTCCTTGAATTTAAATCGTGAAAGTACTTACTAGTTAGATTAATTTAGGCAAATTACTTCATCTCTCTGTCCCTCTTTTTCTACTTCAGCAAATAGGTCACATCGTAATACCTCTTGAGTTACTGAGAAAACTAAATGTGTAGATATACTACGATGCTTAGAATAGAGTTTGGGAAGAAATAAGCTATCGTTAAATATTAGATTTTTTTTTTACAAGAATGTAGGGAGTTACTTTCATGCACAATTGCTAAAAATATAAATTATTATATTCTTTTTGATATTGCTACAATAAAATCCCTTTGAAGTATGTATAAATTAGTTCAGGATCATAATCTCTGGGAATGTATATGCAAAATTAATTTGGTTGTATATGCAGTTAATTCTGTCCAAGAATATATAACTAGTGCTTACAGAAGGAATAAAAACTGAAATAACACAAATACCCAGATTTCAATTATAAGGGATTCAGTTTTGGGATAGTTGTATATTATTTCCTTACATTTCCATGAGAATATGTAACAATATGCAACAATGTATACTTTATATTAAGTGTGGAAGGATGTCAGATTGAAGATTAATGATACATTGATGCAAAAAAAATATATACACAAAATCATCAACAACAAAATGGTGGAACCTCTATGAGAACTTTCAGGACTCAAAGGAATTGTTTATATAGAAAGAAGGTAGAGCCATATCCTGGTGAAAAATCATATCTGTGTCACATGCTGACTACATAGTAATCATTAACAATGCACTTTTTGAGCCTCAGTTTTCTAAGGATTAAAATGGAAAAATACAGAGGATACATATTAATTGTATGGATTTTTGTGAATACACTGAGATGATCCATATTAATAGAACATTTTAGGTGAATGTATAAATGATTATTCAAATAAAGAGACTTAAATGAGTAGATTAAGAAACCATTTTCTGGGATGGTAAAAGTAAGTTATAAAGATGGACAAACTAGCAAAAACTTAAGCTTTGCACATATCTATTCATAACATTACTAGGATATGTAAATACTGTTATCATTCATTTGGCAAAAATAAACTGTAACAATGTCTAAGAAAATTCTGAAAAAAGGGAGGAGGGCAAAAGGATTGTATTAAAATATACCATAAAGCTATAATTATTAAAGCAGTGTGATTTCATGGGAAAAAAGTAGATGTGGAATAGAAAATTATAACAAATATTTTTATCTCCT
Source organism: Ovis aries (assembly GCF_016772045.2). Classification (NCBI taxonomy): domain Eukaryota; kingdom Metazoa; phylum Chordata; class Mammalia; order Artiodactyla; family Bovidae; genus Ovis; species Ovis aries. Next base: position 28,732,222 of record NC_056057.1, on the reverse strand, counting down.
CTTATTGGTATTGACATATATATATATGTATATAAGAGTTTAATATTAAAAGGTACAACTAAAAGCCACTCATGGATTTATTGTTCATCTAATATCAGAAAAAATGAATATATACTTGAAAAAGTTAGTTCCTTACCTCATACCATGGCCAAAAGTTTATTTTAAAGATTAAGAAAATAAATGATAAAAAAGTAAAGGAATATGAATATCTGAGTTTCTTATTGAAAGTAATTACAAAGGAAAATATCATGAACATAATTATATAAAACATATGTCTAAAATAAAAGTAACATTAGGAAACAAAATTTGGGAAATATCTTTAGCAAATATGAGATAGTCTTGAGGGTCTTACTATATGTTATTTTTTGCCTTAAAAATTATTCTTCTATAACTTTTCAAACTGTCTTTATAACTGTTTTTTTTTTTAAATTTGTTTCATTGGAGGCTAATTACATTACAATACTTTGGTGGTTTTTGCCATACATCAACATAAATCAGTCATGGGTGTACATAGGTCCCACCATCCTGAACATAGATCCCAACCCATTGTCAGGGGACGTTGAGCTTTAAGGAATCCAATATGTTGCACTTTTCTTCCTTTGTGTGCCATTTCTCAAGAATTCTCTGTTCCTTATCAGTTCCTATTCCAGGAAAGAGTAGAGCTGCATACAATTCTCAGGACTGAGATCATGAGAAAGGGCACCTGCCTGGATTCCTCTCAGTGGCTCCTTTCAATGACTCTTTTCAGCATCAGTGACCTTGTATGTATTAGACTATCCATTTTGTTGCAATTGATGGGATTTCATCCTTTGTGGCTCAGAGGTTAAAGCGTCTGCCTGCAATGTGGGAGACCTGGGTTTGATCCCTGGGTTGGGAAGATCCCCTGGAGAAGGAAATGACAACCCACTCCAGTGTTCTTGCCTGGAGAATCCCATGGACGGAGGAGCCCGGTGGGCTACAGTCCATGGGGTCGCAAAGAGTTGGACATAACTGAGCGAGTAACTCAACATCTTTTGTAATGGTTAAGTAATCATTTTACTAAAATACATAAGCCTGCGTTTCTGCTAATAAAATACCCTTGTTTCACTAGAGACTTGGGTCCCCGTGTCTGTCTTTCTCTTTCTCTCTGGCTAATTCTCTGGAGCATAGAAACCTGCCAAGCTCACTTTCCCGCCCGGGCTTTCAAGACCTCTTCGATAGAACACCCCGTGCCTCCGTGAACTGTACAAGCCCTGTCCTAGGGCTTTATTGGTTCTCTGCTTAATCCAGGAAATACTAGCCTCTTTCTCTCTTTTGCTTACTTATCCTTGACTCTGGACCACAACAACCCATCCCTCTGGGTTGTCCCAGAGCACCAGCTTTGGGTGCCCTGCTTCATGCATCGAATTTGCACTGGTCATCTATTTTACATATGGTAATATACATGTTTTAATGCTAATCTCTCATATTGTCTCACCTTTGCCTTCTCCCACAGAGTCCAAAAATCTGTTCTTTACGTCTGTGTCTCTTTTGCTGTCTTGCACATAGGGTCATCTTTACCATCTTTCTGAATACCATATATATACTTTTATATACTGCATTAGTATTTCTCTTTCTGGCTTACTTCACCCTTCATAATAGGCTCCAGTTTCATCCAACTCGTTAGAACTGACTCAAATGTGTTCTTCTTTTATAGCTGAATAATACTCCATTGTGTATATGTACCACAACTTCCTTAAGCGTTCATTTGCCAGTGGACATCTAGGTTGCTTCCATGTCCTAGCTATTGTAAACAGTGCTGCAGTGAACATTGGGGTACATGTATCTCTTTCAGGTCTGGTTTCTGCAGTGTGTATGCCCAGCAGTGGGATTGCTGGGTCATATGGCAGTTCTATTTCCAGTTTTTTAAGGAATCATCACGTTATTCTCCATAGTAGCTGTACTAGTTTGCATTCCTACCAACAGTATAAGAGTGTTCCCTTTTCTCCACACTGTCTCCAGCATTTATTGTTTGTAGACTTTTTGAGGGCAGCCACCCACCTAGAGCCAGACATCCTGGAATGTGAAGTCAAATGGGCCTTAGAAAGCATCACTATGAACAAAGCTAGTGGAGGTGATGGAATTCCAGTTGAGCTATTTAAAATCCTGGAAGATGATGCTGTGAAAGTGCTGCACTCAATATGCCAGCACATTTGGAAAACTCAGCAGTGGCTACAGGACTGGAAGAGGTCAGTTTTCATTCCAATCCCAAAGAAAGGCAATGCCAAAGAATGCTCAAAGTGAAGTGAAGAAGTGAAGTCACTCAGTTGTGTCCTACTCTTTGCGACCCCATGGACTATAGCCTACCTGGCTCCTTAGTCCATGGGATTTTCCAGGCAAGAGTACTGGCGTGGGTTGCCATTTCCTTCTCCAGGGGATCTTCCTGACCCAGGGATCGAACCTGGGTCTCCCGCATTGTAGGCAGACGCTTTACCATCTGAACAACCAGGGAAGCCCAAACTATCACACGATTGCACTCATCTCACACATTAGCAAATTAGTGTTCAAAATTCTCCAAGCCAGGCTTCAGCAGCATGTGAACCGTGAATGTCCAGATGGTCAAGCTGGTTTTAGAAAAGGCAGAGGAACCAGAGATCAAATTGCCAACATCCACTGGATCATCGAAAAAGCAAGAGAGTTCCAGAAAAACATCTATTTCTGCTTTATTGACTATGCCAAAGCCTTTGACTGTGTGGATCACAATAAACTGGAAAATTCTTAAAGAGATGGGAATACCAGACCACCTAACCTGCCTCTTGAGAAACCTGTATGCAGGTCAGGAAGCAGCAGTTAGAACTGGACATGGAACAACAGACTGGTTCCAAATAGAAAAAGGAGTACGTCAAGGCTGTATATTGTCACCCTGCTTATTTAAATTATATACAGAGTACATCATGGGAAACGCTGGGCTGGAAGAAGCACAAGCTGGAATCAAGACTGCCAGGAGAAATATCAATCACCTCAGATATGCAAATGACACCACCCTTATGGCAGAAAGTGAAGAGGAACTCAAAAGCCTCTTGATGAAAGTGAAAGAGGAGAGTGAAAAAGTTGGCTTAAAGCTCAACATTCAGAAAACGAAGATCATGGCATCCAGTCCCATTACTTCATGGGAAACAGTGTCAGACTTTGTTTTTTTTGGGCTCCAAAATCACTGCAGATGGTGATTGCAGCCAATAAATTAAAAGACGCTTACTCCTTGGAAGGAGATCCAACCAGTCCATTCTAAAGGAGATTGGTCCTGGGTGTTCTTTGGAAGGACTGATGCTGAAGCTGAAACTCCAATACTTTGGCCACCTCATGTGGAGAGTTGACTCATTGGAAAAGACTCTGATGCTGGGAGGGATTGGGGGCAGGAGGAGAAGGGGACAACAGAGGATGAGGTGGCTGAATGGCATCACTGACTCATTGGACATGAGTTTGAGTGAACTCTGGGAGTTAGTGATGGACAGGGAGGCCTGGCGTGCTGCAATTCATGGGGTGGCAAAGAGTTGGACACGACTGAGCGACTGAACTGAATACATATATGCATTAATATATTATATTTGTTTTTCACTTTTTGATTTACTTCACTCTGTATGACAGTCTCTAGGTCCATTCACATCTCTATAAAGGACCCAAGTTCATTCCTTTTTGTGGCTGAGTAATATTCCATTGTATATATGTACCACCTCTTTATCCATTCATTTGTTGATGAACGCTTAGGTTGTTTCTGTGTCCTGGCTATTGTAGATGGTGCTATAATTAATGTTGGGGTGTGTATGTTGTTTTGAATGATGATTTTCGCCGAGAGTATGCCAGTGGTAGGATTGTTGAGTCATATGGTCTTCTATTTTTAGTGTTTTAAGTGAACCTCCATACTGTTCATCTTAGTGGCTCTATCAATTTACATTCCCACCAACAGTGTGAGTTGTTTCCGTTTTCTCCACACCCTCTCCAGCATTTATTGTTTGTAGAGTTTTTGTTGATGAACATTCTCACTGGCATGAGGTGATACCTCATTGTAATTGTGATTTGCGTTTTGCTAATAATGTGTGCTGTTGAGCATCTTTTCATGTGTGTGTTAGCCATCTGTATGTCTTCTTTGGAGAAATGTCTATTTAGGTCTTCTTCCCATTTTTTGATCCTTTGTTTTTCTGATATTGAGCTGCATGAATTGCTTGTGTATTTTGGAGACTAATCCTTTGTCACTTGCCTCATTTGCATCTATTTTCTCCTATTCTGAGGGTTGTCTTTTCATCTTGTTCATGGTTTCCTTTCCTGTGCAAAATATTATATGTATTCTTAATTCTGACTTTTATAGTATTCATACAACAAGGCTAAAAATATAGGCATAATTATGGGTATTATTTTTTATAATATTTTGTTATTAAAACAATATTTCTTTGTATTACAATAAGTTATTTTTATAGCAATGCAAAATATGCTCTATATAAAATTATTTTACAATGACCATCAAATCTTGAGTTAGTATATTATAAAAATATTTTAGATGATTTGTATAATTTGCTCCATTTGAGGCTTATAAAAAGGATGAATTTCATGAATATATTAAATACCTGGTTAGTTGAAGAATTCCAATAATTTTTAATGCTACTTAAAAAAATTTGGTTTGTATTTAGATGTACTTAACATTATAAAAACAAATTCCTGTTTGGCTCTTTCCTCCTACGCTGAAGAACACGCAGTCCTAAAATGTGGAGGAGATGGGAAACTCTGGAATTATCTTCTCAGGATGACAGAGTTTATTGTTTAAAATTGTGTTTTTAATAAAATATTCCTTAGGTGGATACTAGTTAAATGCTGACACCTTACCAATTGTCAGTTTTTGACAGGGCTTTATTTCTTGTGTTTGTTTTATCATTGCATAATCAGTTGGAATAACAGTTTCTCTTGAGTTTTCATGGAGCTGCAGCAGGTTGAGAGCACTCCCTAAAACGTCCCTAGCAAGAGTGACTTTAAATAATACTAAATTTTCCAACTTCTGAAAACATTCAGGATAACTGACAAAAAGGATTAAAATATTAGTCTCATCACATCTTTAGGTATTCTTGTAAAAGACAAATAAAAATATCACTTTTTCAAAAAGTAGGGAGTTTGAAAGATACCATGTTATATGATGGATCCTCTTTCCTTTGAGCTACTTCTGTGCCAAAGGCCCATAAATACTGTCATTCATATATAAAACATTAAAAAAACTAATTATCAATATGCATACCTTTTTATATTCACTAGAAATGGTAGATATTTAAGATATGTATGTCAATTAACATGCTACTTAAGTCACTCTATGGGATCCCTATCATATTTCTTCAATATTTTTCTCTAACTAGGTTTCTCCCCTCATTTTTTTGATTATTGGATTTTAGTTCTATGTCCCATGTAAATTTACTCAAACAGGAAAAATACTACCATGATCTTCTTCCTGTGGAACAGGGACGTTTCCAGTGAGAGAGTCAAACATGCAAAACTAGAAATTGGTAAATAAGAAATCTAGACCAGTAAAAATTGTATTTATTTAATTGCTATTTATTTATTTAAACAGTTATACTTGCTTGTCAGTGTGTTAGCTGGTTTATATGGATTCATTTATTTAATCTTAAATCATTTTCATGAAACAGACTGTTGAAGAAACTGATGACCACAGAGGTTATGAAACTAGTGTTAGGTCATATGGCTGGTAAATGGGATATCTGAGTCTGGAATCTGACTCTGCCTGGCCTCAGAGCCCACACTCTGAATTACCAAACTGTGTTAAGAGATTGGGAAGCAAGCTGAAAGCCTAGAAACCACCCAGTGCTTTGCTATTTTTTGTCAGAGGTTGGACTTATCACAAACAGAATCACTGGTTCATCCAGTAAGTTTTCTAGTATCATATTCCAACTGGTAAATAGGATCCCTGTAGTGACTTAGCAGCAGCAGCAGCAGCATAGTGAGGTCTTAGAACAGAGTTCTCAGGCAGGACAGGAAGTATTCATCAGAAAACCTCCTGATACTAGCTGTCCCACTGGCTGTTGAATAGTGGAATGAAGTGGCATTGATCACAAATACTATGTGCAGCAAAACCACTTTAAGGCCATGTAGATGTGTACAAATTAGGTCAGTCAATATGCTTCATAGAATGAAATGGTAGAAAAATAATGGCCTTTGGAAAATAAATCACAGTTGGTCTTTAAAACTCATTGTTTGAATAGGTACTCTCAGCAATCTTTAACTTTTCATTGTAGCATGGCCTCATAATGCCTGTTGAAGAGTTATTATGAGGAATAGTGACACTATGTTGAAAGCACCCATCTGACACAATAAATCTGAGCTATTATTATTGTGTATACTATGAGGAATAGGTATTATTTATGGAATAAAGAGAGCCTTCATCTGCTCTGAATGGAGTTCTCACATTAAGAAAAGATGTAAATGCGTTATATGAGCAAAGAGGCACACATGCAAATGCAGTTCTAATCATAAAAAGTAAAAATATGTATCTTACAATTAAAAGACAATTTTCTCAGTATGGAAGGGTGTGCTGATAATGTGTGTGTGAAAAATGACAGCATTAATTTCATTGTTCAGTCAACAAATTGTTATCCAGAGCCTAGTCTATTCTAGGTGGTAGAGATAGATTCAGTCTCTTTACACTGAAGAAAAGTAATGTGGGCATATACCTGAATCAGGCCATTTTTAATTGGCTTATTCTCATTTCAAAGTGACAGGAGGGACCTGCTTGGGAAAAATGAAAACCTTACTTTAGGGCTTAAAAACAATGAAGTAAAATGTGGCATCCATGAATAAGAACATGTTTAAAATTTAAACTTAATTGACTAAACCTTAATTAATTTTTTGAAAATGAGATAATCATTAACAAATATAAGGACAATTCATTTGTGAAGTGAATTGTTTCTGATTGAAAATCTTGACATCTAAACATGGTATACTGTGCATTTCAATAGTCAACGCCATACAAGTTGTTATGATAGAAAATCTGCTCAGTTGCAGTAATTTAACATAGTGAAGGTGACAGTTGTGTCTGACTCTGCGACCCATGGACTATATATAGTCCATGCAATTCTACAGGCCAGAATACTGGAGTGGGTAGCAGTTCCCTTCTCAAGGGGATCTTCCCAACCCAGGGATCGAACCCAGGTCTCCCATATTGCAGGGGGATTCCTTACCAGCTGAGCCACCATGGAAGCCCAAGAATACTGGAGTGAGTAGCCTATCCCTTCTCCAGTGGATCTTCCTGACCCAGGAAGTGAACTGGAGTCTCCTACATTGCAGGTGGACTCTTTACCAGCTGAGCTACCAGAGAAGCCCATAATTTAACATAGTAGTAATTTATATTTTGTGCACAGAAAGTTCAAGGTAAGTGTCCATGTCAGTTATTTGAGGGATCTAGGCTTTTTGCCTAGGGCTTCCCTGGTGGCTTAGATGGTAAAGAATCTACTTGCAGTGCAGGAGACCCGAGTTTGATCCCCGAGTTGGGAAGATCCCCTGGAGAAGGGAATGACAGTGCACTCCAGTATGCTTGCCTGAAGAGTCCCATGCACACAGGAGCCTGGCAGGCTACAGTCCAGGAGGTGGCAAAGAGTCAGACACAACTGAGTGAGTAAGCACACATACAGACTCTTTGCCTAAGTGTATCATCTTCAACCACATAGCTTCCAGAAGTCACTGGATAATGGAGAAGAACATGAGAGATTTAAGTCTGCAGCCTTGGAAATGATGGACCATACTTCCAACCACATTCCAGTGGTTAGAACTTACTATCAGGGAGACTACAGTGTAGGTCAGTGGTATTCAATTTGTGGTCCAGGCACTGGCTGCCTATCTATAAAATTATTTGTTACTGACCTTTGGTAAGATCAAAAACTTGCTTTGGATGTAAATTAACTATATATGTCACTAATGACACTGTGGAGTATAGTTACAACTAATCTTGATGAAGAAAGCGATGTATGGATTCACATTCTGGTATAAACTTCTAGTCGTGAACCAGCACTTTGAGTAGCACTGACTTAGCTGGGTGCTCTGGAGAAAGAGGAAACAGATTTGATGACCAGTTAGCCAGCTTTTGCTACATCCAATAGTATAGTTCAGATAGATATATATGCGGGAGTGATAATTGAGTCTGGGTTTTAAACATCTTTGATGTCTTTTAATATTAAAATATATAAATGAAAAATTATTTGCAATAGATTTGTTTTTATAATGTTTGAAAATATGAAAGCATGGGCAAATTAAGAATGATTTAAAATAAACAACAATATAGGTTAAGTAATTATCCTTACTCTAAATTTTAAAAATCAAATCTTACTGTAGTTTTAACATGTAGCAGTTATGTTACACACACTCATATAGCTCCTGTTAACTGAGGTAACTCAATTAACTCAAATCTAAAAATGTGAGACCTGACATAAAAGGATGGTACAAAAAGCATTACAGATAAGAAAATAGCTACATTTGAAGTAAATATTTGCTGTATCTCAACTATGTAATGCATCAGGTTCTTCCTATTTTTAAAATAAGGATTCTTTTCAGGATTTTAGACATAACTATCATAAAGTATACCAAAGGAAGGATATGAGATAAAGTATGGAAAATTAAACAGCAAAAACAAGGAAAAGGAAGACATTTAGGGAGTGACTTCATTTGTTTGAAGAGAATTTTCAAAATATAATGATGTCCACATTTAACGGTCACACAAGGCATATTAAAAATTTAAATATCTTTTGGATTAGTCAGCATTTTGAATTATCCACCCCGTTTCTGTCTTTTAATGTGGAGAATCTAGTGTTTTCTGGCTTGCATGTTGTACCATTATTGTGCCTTATTAATTGGGGCATGGAAAGGGACTAGCATAATCATATGGGAGAGAGAGAGTACTGCCACATTGTAAACATGGGTGTTCGCAGTACACGGAAGGGAGAAAAAGTGACTTATACCACATAGGAACAATCAAAAGTGCCTGCAGATGAAATTAATGGAATAAGATTTAGGCTGCACATGTAGACGATGTTTGACATTCCTCTCTAAAACGTCTCATATGGAAAGCCCGGTCTGTTCTGGTTAATATAGCTTTGACATACCCAGTGACTTCAAATCTAGATTGCAGAATATTTACATTGGTCAAAGTTATTTCGATAATTTAGGATGAAGTGAATCTCTTTGGGATAAAAATGTTAAAGGTGTAGCTTTTCTTAATATTCATAAACACTGAAGATTCAAAAGTAAGAAAACATAGATCCTAGTTTAGCTTTGCTTCGATGTAGAAACATAATTTCACCACTCAAGATTTTGGTTTCTTCATCTGTTTTAAAAAAGTTTACTCAAGCAGATTTTTTTTTGATATTTTTGCTGTCCTGTGTTTTAATCACAGAACATCAAGGACCTCTTGGTAGAAATCTTGAGAATCACATGAAAGCAGAAAGCTGGAGCTTAATGGTAATATAGGATTTTTTTTTTTTATCAATGATACTTAAACAGTGCACTCAGATATTAAGCCAGAAATTTCAGAGCCATCCTTTATATTCCTCTGAATGGAATTTATTTCCTCCTTGAGTTCACTCCACCCCAGCTTCAGTTTTATTATCCGTGTTTATTGAGGGCTTCACTTGGAGCAACGTGCTGTGCTTAGTCGGTCAGTCATGTCTGACTCTTGTGATCCCATGGACTGTAGTCTGCCAGGCTTCTCTGTCCATGGGGATTCTCCAGGTAAGAATACTGGAGTGGGTTGCCATGCCCTTCTCCAGGGGGATCTTCCCAACCCAGGGATCAAACCCAGGTCTCCCACATTGCTCATAGAATCTTGCTGTCTGAGCCACCAGGGGAGTCCATGAATACTGAATGTGTAGCCTCTCTGTTCACTGGTGGATCTTGCTGACCCAGGAATTGAACTGGGGTCTCCTGCATTGCAAGGGATTCCCTAGTGGCTCAGATGGTAAAGTGTCTGCCTGCAATGCAGGAGACCCGGGTTCGATCCTTGGGTTTGGAAGATACTCTGGAGAAGGAAATGGCAACCCACTCCAGTACTCTTGCCTAGAAAATTCCATGGATGGGGGAGCCTGGTGGGCTACAATCCATGGGGTCGCAAAGAGTTGGACACAACTGAGCGACTTCATTTCTGCATTGCAGGTGGATTCTTTACCAACTGAGCTACCAGGGAAGCCCCTACTTGGGGCAATAGGGGACCTCATTTCTTTTCCTTTAGACTTCTTTTCTCTTTTCTGCCTTCCACTATTAGTGTTTGCTCTTACTCTGTCTCAGCAAATCATAATATAACTACTTTGTTTTCCTCCCTGAAACAGTACAAAGGTAAGGGGTTCATTTTCAGCCACTTCTGCGTCTGAAACATTGGGACTGAAAATAAGTATGACAGAATTTTAACAATTGAAGAGGTAACTATCTCATGAATGATCCACATTGACTTCCATCATTTCTTCTTCTTTTTTGTAATTTATTTTAATTGGAGGCTAATTACAATATTGTGGTGGTTTTTGCTATACATTCACATGAATCAGCCAAGGGTATACATGTGTTCCCCATTCTGAACCTCCCTTTCACCTCCCTCCCCATCCCAGCCCTCAGGGTCATCCCAGCGCACCAGCCCCGAGTGCCGTGTCTTGCACATTGAACCTGGATTGGCAATCTATTTCACATATTCACCAGTGGAAAGTCAGATTCCCTTTATGGTCTTTACTGGATAGTCAGAATCTCTCTTGAAAACTAGAAACATTCTTGAAAAGAGTTCTTAAACTCTTAGTCTCAGGAACCCTCCTTAGAAATTATCAAGTTTCCCAAAGAGTTTTTGTTTATCTGGGTTATATGCATTAATATTTACTTTATTAGATATGAAAACTTAGAACATAATTTCCTAAAGAATACTGTATTTTCTAAGAGTAAGAAGTTTAGTGAAAAGAGTGACATGATGTTACAAGTTTTGCAAATCTCTTGGGGTCTGATTTAAGGAAAAACACAGCTAGATATTGCTTCTACATTCAGTCTGCTACAGTGTGTTTTAATTGGCATATGTGGTAAAAATCTGGCTTCGCAAAGATATGTAGTGGGGCAAAGGAAGGGTATTTCACTAGCCTTTGTAGATAATTAACATTATTCTTTGATAATATACCAAAACTCAACAATAGTGGTAACTTAAAGATTAGTTTAAATTTGGGATTTGAAACCACATCAGTGCACTTTTCATCTCTGTTACATTAAAATCTATTAGTCTACCTTGTACTTTGAATAGTTCTTTTACCACTGTGTGATTTTGTAACATTATATATTGATCACATTCATTAATATCACCAATCTCATCCAGAAATGTTAAAGTATTGGGAAGCTGTCAGATTCAAAATGGTTAATGCAAGTTTTCCAAAACCAAAAAAATTTATTTGAAAGATTGAATTTTATCATTGGCAACAAATGTGAAATTGAAAAATTATTTTAGAGTGACAAGCCCATTTTGGTAAATTTTGAGGAAAATATCTGCTAAATATCCAAGGCCAAAGAGCCAGTTTGTCTGGTAGTCATTCTGTCAAGTAAAAAATAGACCCCAATTGCCTTTTCTATCTCCTTTCTTACTCAGGATACTCATCAGCAAGAAAGAGTGTTCTTATGCCATTTATCTTACACAGAGGTTGTCGCAAAACAAATACTCAATATATAGTTTTTAATAAATACTGTGTAGTATTGTGATATCACTGATACACCAGATCAAGTTAGTCACTTGTCCTTTCCCCCGATGCTAGAGTGTCCAGTTCTGAAAGTCACCTGCCATCTGCTTAATGTACCTTAATGGATATAGGTGTGTCTGTTTTGTATACATATTATTGTTTTTAGGCAACATTCATTTAAGGGAGTTAAATTGATAAGAAAAATCTGTTTCCTGTAAGAGCTTGCATTTGCTTAAATTCTTAATATATCTCAAGTTTTCTGAGACTAAAAATTACCCCAACCACTAGAAAGAAAGGTAATTATGTGAGACAATAGAGCTGTGAGATACCATGGCAACAGCAATCATATTGCAATGCATAAATGTATCAAATTAACACATTGTACACCCTAAATTTACACAATGTTATGTGTCAAATATAGTCAGTAAAAAAAAAAAAAATCCAGGGAAGATCAAGAGAAATTCTAGTGCCTTCTATTGAAAGGTTTTCTAATTTTGGATAAATAGATTTAGCCTTATAATACTACTGTAATGATAATTTATACTATATTAAAAGTTCTCCATTATAGAAATAAATAAGCCTCAAGAATGACCATGACATATTCATGTTCAGCATTATAGAAGTTTACTTCCTATCATTTAAGTCTCATAACTCTAGCAAAATCTCAGGGTTTATTTCATATTATTTTTAATTTTTATTATTTCATCTTATAGTTTTACTAGTTTACTTCTGGCTGTGCTGGATGCTTGTTGCTGCCCAGGCGTTTCTCTAGCTGGGGCGAGCAGGGGCTGCTCTCTAGAGGTGGGTGTGCTGGCTTCCCTTTGGCGCTGGCTCCTCTTGTTGAAGAACACAGGCTTGGGGCACTGGGCTCAGTAGTTGCACCTCGTGGGCTCCAGAGCACAGGCTCAATAGTGGGGCAAAGGAGGGGCTTAGCTGCTCCACAGGATGAGGAATCCCCTGGACTAGGGACCAAACCTGTGTCCCTCATACCGGCAGGCAGACTCTATACCACTGAACCACCAGGGAAGCCCTATTTCATTTTTTTTTTTAATCAAAAAAGAAATATCAGAAGAAATGATCACTTGGTAATGAGAAACAAGCTAAAATATTCCAATACTCATGAGTTGGGATAATGGAAAAATATAATAATGGAACCAATTTGTGTCCTTTCTTTGATTTAAATTTATAAAAACTACACTGACTTAGTTTCAGAATTTTTATAAACATACTGTTATTGGCTTTATTCTAGATAGGTCTGTACAGGTATAGCAAAACATAGAACTAAGTAAGCACTTAAGCACTTAACAAGGGTATTTGATCAGTGCAGACAGGGAAACCGATTTTTGTTTTCCTAAGCAGAAGATTTGGAGGTACAATTTGGAAAACTGCCTCCACTCTTTTTATCTAATTCTGATAGATGGACGATCATGAATGTTTAACAGCCACTAACGCTGGGCTGGAAGAAACACAAGCTGGAATCAAGATTGCCGGGAGAAATATCAATCACCTCAGATATGCAGATGACACCACCCTTATGGCAGAAAGTGAAGAGAACTAAAGAGCCTCTTGATGAAAGTAAAAGAGGAGAGTGAAAAAGTTAGCTTAAAGCTCAACATTCAGAAAACGAAGATCATGGCATCCGGTCCCACCACTCCATGGGAAATAGATGGAGAAACAGGGGAAACAGTGTCAGACTTTATTTTTGGGGGCTCCAAAATCACTGCAGATGGTGACTGCAGCCATGAAATTAAAAGACGCTTACTCCTTGGAAGGAAAGTTATGACCAACCTAGACAGCATATTCAAAAGCAGAGACATTACTTTGCTGACTAAGATCCGTCTAGTCAAGGCTATGGTTTTTCCAGTAGTCATGTATGGATGTGAGAGTTGGACTGTGACATAGGCTGAGCACTGAAGAATTGATGCTTTTGAGCTGTGGTGTTGGAAAAGACTCTTGAGAGTCCCTTGGACTACAAGGCGATCCAACCAGTCCATTCTGAAGGAGATCAACCCTGGGATTTCTTTGGAGGGAATGATGTTAAAGCTGAAACTCCAGTACTTTGACCACCTCATGTGAAGAGTTGACTCATTGGAAAAGGCTCTGATGCTGGGAGGGATTGGGGGCAGGAGGAGAAGGGGACGACAGAGGATGAGATGGCTGGATGGCATCACGGACTCGATGGACGTGAGTCTGAGTGAACTCCGGGAGTTGGTGATGGACAGGGAGGCCTGGTGTGCTGCGATTCATGGTGTCGCAGAGTCAGACACGACTGAGCGACTGAACTGAACTGATTGCTTTGGGAGAATGGAGTGTAGAGAGTGGGTGTGTGTGTGTGTGTCTGTGTGTCTGTGTGTGTGTCTGTGTGTATGTGTGTGTGTGTTCTCCAGAAGCCAACATAAAGATCTTCTAGGGTATTGTTTCTTGTGTTCAGAAAACTAGGCAAGGAGAAAGATTGCTGGCTTCAGTAAAACCTAAAAATACATCCTAGGTTAGGATTGTGCCTTCAGGTATATAATATTTTTTACTCTAGCCCATCTTTCTTAGAAAATAAACTTCTAGTGGTGGCAGCAGTAGAATTCTCAACCTAATTGTCATATTCTTCAAGCTTCATTTTCACCTATCAGAATTCAGTTGAATGTGAGAAAATGTGAACTGTTTCTGCAAATAAATGAATCATTAAATAGACTTTGAACTGACAAATAAAAAACTATTGGAATAGCTTACCAACTTGTTATTCTTCTTTATTCTTCATGGGTGTTCAAAAAATGTGGATTCTTGATAAAACTTGTTAAAATCCAAAGAACCCATATCTACAAAGAAGGATAAAATAGATTGAAGTTTACCAGTCACTTGGCCTTTTTTTGGGGGGGTGGCGGGTGTTGTAATCTCACAACAGTTAACTTCTATGAGCTTCAGGATCTCCAGTTTTAAGACATGAGTAGTAATATCTTGTGGATATCAAAGGAGCTATTTTATGTTTAAATATGTAATATGGCCCCTGATATAACATAGACATTTTATAATTTTCATTTTCTTCCCTTACATTTCCCAAGATAATATTCCAAGTAAAACTGTTTTAAATTCATTGTCCCATAATCATTGGAAATTAAGAATGGCAGTGGGGCTAAAGTAACTAGGAAATAGCCTTAATATCAGGAATTAGGAGTTTAGAAAAGTAAAAATATAATTTCTGAGCCAATAGGAAAACTTTTAATAGGAAAGCAGCACTCTTCAATGATTTGGTTACTTTCAGATGTAGCAGAGTTGCTCTCCTAATTAAGTGGCAGTTACTGCCATTATACATCATTATGTTTAAATGGAGTATCTGGAAGATGTCTCGGTTAGACAGTCCTCCCAATTAAGTGTCCTATAGGTTAATAGGAATGCTTCCTTTCCCTCAGATAGTGTGGTTTGGGAAAAATACCTAAGTCCCAGTCTTTAAAAGGTCCAAATTATGATTCTCAGTTAACACTCCATAAGTGGAAATGGGAAAATTTGCCATGACCATCATGGTTTTTGTCAGTCTGGCTGCGAAACATGAAGACAACTGCATTCTGAGCTACAGTATGATAAACATTTTGAGACAAAATAATGCATAGAGAAATATCAACAAAACTCTTTAGAGTCAAAATCTGACAGTTGTGAGATTATCCACCATATTATTATTATTATTCAGGTTTGATGTAATTTATAACATTTGTGATTTTAAATAGACAAGATGGAACACAATAATAAATGCTGAGGTTATGAACTAGCTACAAAGAAGAACAGTTTTTAGAAGAATGGTGCATTCACAGATAATCACACTATATGCAGCAGAAAATATTTTGCCCTGTGGCATCAAGACATTGAAAAATTTGGCTGTCGCATAGAGGATGTTCAACACTGCTTGGCTACTACTGTGCCACTAACTTTTGTATTACTAGTGATTCTTAAGTCACTGGAATCCTGTGATTTTGTTTACAAAATTTATAGATTACAAATGTGTAAGCTAAACACTTTGGATGAATCTAAGACCTGATATTTCATTCCACTTATGCTACCGCAAGCTATTTCTTGTCTGGGAAGAAGTCACAGAAGGCAAATACATCTTGCTCTTCAGGGCACACACACCATATACAACAGAAAAATATAAGGGGAGAACATTTCCCAAGAACAGTATTAATGTAATTTTGCCAAGTAGTCTAGAAAATCATAGGATATTTGCGTCTTTTAAATATCAGCACAGAGCCAGGAGTGGAAAATAGTGCAAAAGTTTTAAAAAAAGTTATTCATTTATTACGTACTCATAAACCTAGGTTTTACATTATTGAAAGGACTATACTCAAATTACATGTAACAATGGTATTCTTAATAATCCTCCTTATCTCTAACAAGCTCAGTCTACTACTTGGCTTTGTTTATGGTGGTTTTGTTGCCAAGTCATGTCCAACTCTTGTGACCATATGGACTGTGAGGGATCTGCCTGGCTTCTCTGTCCATGGGATTTTCCAGGCAAGAATACTGGAGAGGGTTGTCATTTCCTTTTCCAGTGCTGTGGCTGCATGAGCTGGGGAATGAATGAATCCTTAAAATGCTTGTGATAAATTTTCATATGTTTTATGGAATTTTCTTAGAAAGCAGATGTCATTTTTCAGAGTTGAGAAAATCTGTTTTTTCTCATTTGAAAACTGAACCTTTTCCAATTGACAAGGTGATGGTGATTCTTTATTGTCTTCTTTCTTTGGCAGAACACACACACACACACATCCACACACACACACACACACACACACGAGAAGAAGAACCTAAATCATGAACAACCCTGCAAAATTTGTCAATAAGAGAGGTCCAGTTTCCAAGGAATTGAGGATTTCATTCTCTAGGTAAGGCTGAATCATGACAGTCAAGGTGATGTATTGTAGTGGAAGCTTTAGGGATATTAAAAATTGAACCAAAACTTATGTGTCCATCTTCCTCGAATGGCTTAGGGCACCTTTCATAGAGCTAACATGATGTCAGAAATAAAGATGGAGCTTTCTGGTGGACAAGGGCTTGTGGGCCCAGACCTCATTTCATGGGATGATGTTTAATCCTGTCAGCAGGCAGACTTGCGTTGTCAGCCCCTTCAGGGTTTCCTCAGCTACAGAGCATTGTCTGGGCCCTAGGCATAATTTTCCAGAAGCAAGTCATATCCAGTGACTAGCTGCAGGGTGACATAAAACCTTGACCATTTCAGCTCAGTGCTAGATATCTCTAAAGAGCTATTCTAATTCCAGACCTCCTTGTGGTGTTGGCAGAGGCTTTGTAGGGTTTGCATTCCCAAGCTGAATTCCCTCTGGCCCTTTCTACTTAGCCTCTTTCCCTTCCAGTGGTATTCATTCCTGAAAACTTCGTCTCAGCCTCTGCTCCCAGAGACCCTAACCTGCAATAAGCACAATACAGACTTGTTGCCTTTCTGGGTTTCCGTATCTCTGTTTGCTCCTTTTCTTTGATTGATTGTTTCTTTTGTGTCCGATGGCTTCTGTTAGATAATACCTTTATTCTCATGGTCTGTTTTGCCTGAAGATACCTGTCCTTCTCTTTGAATCATCTAGTAAACCCTGTGTCTAAGGCCAGGCATTCTCTGGTTCTACCGAGCTATTATCAAAAACTGCATGCAGTAGGATCTATGTGTATTTGCTACTGATGAAAACGTTATCCACAGAGTTACTTAAGGGGTAAATTTTTATGTACCAAAGAGAGTCAAAAATTAACGAGTTAAGCATTCAGCTGGATGACCTAGGGAAATAACAAAGGTCCCATAAAAACAATAAATAATTAAATAAGAGCAAAAATTAATGAAATAGAGCAGAGGTCAGCAAACTGTAGCCTTTAGCCCTGTTGGCTATTTTGTAAATAAAGTTTTATAAAAACACATTTATCTCAGTTCATTCAGTATTGACCATGCCACTTTCATGCCACAGTGTACGGGTTGAGTAGCTGTTATGGTAGCCATATGATCTCTATAAAACACAGTTAAAAATACTTACTATATGGCCTTGACAGAAAGAGAAAACAACCGATTCAGAGAAATGAAAACATAAAAGTTTAATCTCAGGAAAGACTTATAAATAGACAAAATTTTGGTGAGACTAAGAAAATAACAGAAGGGATAAATAATCATTATTAGAAATAATAAAAGGGGCATAATCTAACATAGTAAGAGAAAATTATAAAGAAATGTATATCATTACATTTGAAAACTTGGCAGCAGTGGTCAAATTCCTAGGAAGCTGTAACTAAAATTACTAAAATGTAAGACATATGAATTATCTTGATAACCATATAAAAGTAACTAAATTAGTAAACATTTTTAAATGCATTTTTAATTGGAGGATAATTGTTTTACAATATTGTGTTGGTTCCGTTCATACATGAAGATGAATCAACCATAGGTATACATATATCCCCTTCCTCTTGAACTTCCCTCCCACCTCCAGCACCATCCCACTTCTATAGGTTGTCACAGATCACTAATTTGAACTGCCTGAGTCATACAGCAAATTCCCACTGGCTATCTATTTTACATATGGTAAGTATATTAATGTTTCCATACTATTCTCTGTATTTGTCCCACCCTCTCCTTTCCACCTCCACCACCCATGTCCGTAAGTGTGTTCTCTATGAGATTCATCTGTACCATCTTTGTAGATTATATATATGTGCGTTAATATATGATATTTGATTTTCTCTTTCTGACTTCACTGTGTAATAGGCTTTAGGTTCATCCACCTCATTAGAGTTGACTCAAATGTGTTCCTTTTTATGGCTGAGGAATATTTCATTGTATATATGTCACTGCTTCTTTATCCACTCATCTCGTGATGGACATCTAGGTCACTTCCATGTCCAAGCCAATGTAAATAGTGCTGCAATGAACATTGGAGTACATACATCTTTTTCAGTTATGGTTTTCTCAGAGTATATGCCCAGTAGTGGGATTGTTGGGTCATATGGTGGTTTCCTAGTTTTTAAGGAATCTCTATACTGTCCTCCATAGTGGCTGTGTCAATTTACATTCCCACCAACATTGCAAGAGTGTTCCTTTTTCTCCACACCCTCTCCAGCATTTTTTGTTTGTAGACCTTTTGCTGATGGCCATTCTGAGTGGTGTGAGGTGATATCTCATTGTAGTTTTGACTTGTCTTTCTCTAATAATGAGCAGTGTTGAGAATTTTTCATGTGTTTTTTAGCCATCTGTATGTCTTCTTTGGAGAAATGTCTGTTTAGGTCTTGTGCCCACTGTTTGATTGGGTTGTTTGTTTTTCTGGTACTGAGTTGCATTTCCCAGCTAGAAAACATTAGGTCCAATTTGTTTTCACAGGCGAGTTCTTATAACACCTAAGAAACAAAAAAAAGTTGATACTATACAAATTACTCCAGAGAGGAGAAAAATGGAAAACACTCCCTATTTATCTTAGGTGGCTTAAATAACTATATTTTCAAATGTAGATAAATACAAGAAAGGAAATAATAGGTAAATCTCTCTTAGATGAATACAAAAATTTGATAAAATGATAGTTAAAAACCCCTCAAGTCATGTATACAAAAACTCATGAAATAGAACTCATTAGGCAATTAATTACTGGTCATCATATTAATACATGACCAGAGAAACTCATGGGATCACCTCAGTAGATGAATGTAATGGTTATTTTACAAGCTATCTTGACTGGGCCATGGAGTGTCCAGATATTTGATCAAACATTATTCTGGGTGTTTCTGTAAGGAGTTAACATTTAAATCAGTAGACTAAATAAAGAGAATTATTCTTCATAATTCTGTGGGCTTCATCCAATATGTTGAAGGCATGAAAGACAAAAGACTGGCTTTCCTCTGATAAGAATTGCCTGCCTGGTGGCCTTCAAACTGAGACATAGACTTTTCCTGCTTATACAGCAATCTGTCAGCTTTCAGACTCAGACTTGAACTGGAGCATCAACTGCATATTTTAGACTTGCCAGCCCCCATAAGTGACTGAACCAATTGTTATTCCCACCTAATTTAGTCTTCATTAATAAAAATGTCAAAAAATTTTTTGTAAAAGTGAGTTGATAGTGAAATTTACATGAAAAAACAAATGACTAAGAAATGCTAGGACAACTGAAGGGCAACTTGGTACAACTTGCTTCCTAAGATACTTAAGGTTATCATCAAGTTCTAGTAATTAAGGTGGTATAATATTTGTACAGGGCTAGAAAGAAACCAGGCTCCCCAGGTGGTGCTAGTGGTTAAGAACCCACCTGCCAGTGCAGGAGATG
Organism: Ovis aries; assembly: GCF_016772045.2. Taxonomy (NCBI): domain Eukaryota; kingdom Metazoa; phylum Chordata; class Mammalia; order Artiodactyla; family Bovidae; genus Ovis; species Ovis aries. The sequence continues at coordinate 28,712,253 of NC_056057.1, read as the reverse complement.
TAAAGAGACATGGGCTCGATCCCTGGGTCAGGAAAATCCCTTGGAGGAAGGCATGGCAACCCATTCTAGTATTCTTGCCTGGAGAGTCCCCTGGACAGAGGAGCCTAGTAGGCTGCAGTCCATAGAGTCACAAAGAGGTGGACATGGCTGAAGCAACTTAGTAGTAGCATTAGCAGCAGAAAGAGACCAATGGAACAGATTTATATACAACAGGAGAAATGTACAAAAATATCCATAAGAGTATTTTTCACACTAGCAAAAATCTAGAAACGGTGCAAGGGTTCATCGATCAGTAATGGATAAATGAAATTCATTGACATAATGGAATACTATATAGCAGTCAAAATAAACTGCATAAATATAAAACAATATGTATGCATTGCAGCAACATGATTTTATATGAAAAAGCCTAAAAATAGTAAACATTTTATTCTTTTGATAAATTGAAAAGAGCTAAAATAAGATATACTTTCAAAAGAATACTTACATAGGTATTAAATCTGTGAAAAAGTAATGCGTGGGAAGGATGGTAAACATAAAATTCAAGAGAATGGCTGTCTTGGGGAAAAGTCAAAAGAATGGAATGGAGGCAAGCAGTATTGCCAGATTTAAGTAATTTTCAAAGTCCTGACATTTGTTTTGTTTGCTGAATTTTAGGTTGGGGGTTATGAATGATAAATACAAATGTATAGCTATATAAAGGAAAGCAGACCATGCAGTGCTAAAAGTTGGTTGTGAACTTTTATGATGGGGCTTCCCTTGTAGCTCAGTCAGTAAAGAGTCTGTCTGCAATGCAGAAGACCCGGGTTCAATTCCTGGGTCGGGAAGATCCCCTGGAGAAGGAAATGGCAACCCAGTCCGGTATTCTTGCCTGGAGAATCCCATGGACAGAGGCAGGCTACAGTCTATGGGGTTGCAAGAGTCGGACATGACTGAGCAACTAAGCACACACAGAAGGATTATGATTGGTTCAAATTTGCATAACCCCAAACATACAAAAATGAAAATACAATTCTGACTTAATAGTGGAATTTCTAGTAACATCTCACAGTCCTTTTGGAACTAAATTCAAATCAAATGAAAATTTCTAAAATAGATACTATTTTTTATCATTATTGCAGTAAATGAGTGTTACCTCCATCTTGTAGTTGTTGTTCAGTTGCTCAGTTGTGTCCAGCTCTTTGCAAGCCCATGGAATGCAGGATGCCAGGCTTCCCCATCTTTCACTATCTCCCAGAGTTAGCTCAAACTCATGCCCATTGAGTCAGTGATGCTGTCCAGCCATCTCATCGTCTGTCACCCCATTATCCCCCTGCCCTCAATCTTTCCCAGCATCAGCGTCTTTCCCACGAGTCAGCTCTTCCCATCAGGTGGCCAAAGCATTAGAGGGCAGGTTCAGCATCAGTCCTTCCAATGAATATTCAGGAATTATTTCCTTTAGGATTGACTGGTTTGATCTCCTTGCTTTTCAAGGGACTCTCGAAAGTCTTTTCCAACACCACAGTTTGAAAGCATCAGTTCTTCAGCGCTCAGCTTTCTTTATGGTCCAACTCTCACACCCATACGTGACTACTGGAAAAAACAGAGCTTTGACAATATGGACCTTTGTCGGCAAAGTAATCTCTCTTCATTTTACTACATTGTCTAGATTTGTCAGCTTTCTTTCCAAGGAACAAACGTCTTCTAATTTCATGGTTGCAGTTACCATCCACATTAATTTTGAAGCCTGAGAAAATGAAGTCTGTCACTGTTTCCATGTTTCCAGATCTATTTGCCATAAAGTGATGTAACTGGATGCCATGATCTTTGTTTTTTGAATGTTGAGTTTTAAGCCAGCTTTTTCACTCTCCTCTCTCACCTTCAAGAGGCTCTTTAGTTCCTCTTTGCTTTCTGCCATTGAGGTGGTGTCATCTGCGTATCTGAGGTTGTTGTTATTTCTCCTGGCAATCTTGATTCCAGCTTGAGCTTCATCCAGCCCAGCATTTCACATGATGTGCTCTGATTATAATTAAATAAGCAGGGTGACATAAACACCCTTAACATACTCCTTTCCCAATTTGGAACCAGTCCGTTGTTCCATGTCCAGTGGTAACTGTTGCTTCTTGACCTGCATGCAGGTTTCTCAGGAGGCTGGTAAGGTGGCCTGGCATTCCCACCTCTTTAAGAATTTTCCAATTTGTTGTAATCTACACAAAGGCTTTAGCATAGTCAATGAAGCAGAAGTTTTCTGGAACAAGGGAGTTTTCTGGAACTTCCTTGCTTTTTCTTTGATCCAGATGTTGGCAGTTTGATCTCTGGTTCCTCTGTCTTTTCTAAATCCAGTTCTCAGTTCACATACTGCTAAAGCCTAGCTTGAAGGATTTTGAGTATTACCTTGCTAGCCTGTGAGATAAGTGTTACTGTGCAGTAGTTTGGACATTCTTTGGCATTCCCTGTCTTTGGGATTGGAATGAAAACTTACCTCTTCCAGTCCTGTGGCCACTACTGGGTTTTCCAAATATGCTGTCATATGGAGTACAGTACTTTAACAGCATCACCTTTTAAAACTCGAAATAGCTCAGTTGAAATTCCATCACCTCCACTAGCTTTGTTCATAGTGATGCTTCCTAAGGCCCACTTGACTTCACACTCCAGGATGTCTGGCTCTAGGTGAGTGATTACACCTTTGTGGTTATCTGGGTCATTGAGATCTTCTTTTGTATAGTTCTTCTGTGTATTCTTGCCACCTCTTCTTAATATCTTCTGCTTTTGTTAGGTACGTATTATTTCTGTCCTTTATTGTGCCCATCTTTTGCATGGAATATTATCTTGGTACCTAATTTTCTTAAAGAGATCTCTAGTCTTTCCCATTCTATGTTATCTTCCTCTATTCTTTTTTGTATTGTTCACTTAAGAAGGCTTTTTTAATCTTACCTTGCTATTCTTTGAAACTCTGCATAACTCCATCTAAACATCATTTAATTAGAATATTCTATAGTTTTAAATCCTAGATGCCACATATTGATGGTGGGCAAAAACATCATTCTAACAAAATGCACCTCAATAGAAAAAGGTAATGAATCTCTGTTTGATCCATTTTCTTCACTTGGATTCAAGGTTACTACACTCCCATAATATTTGTCCACATTTTTACTCTTCTTCACGTTCCCTTTATGATCTCTTCTGTTCTCCTCAACCTGAGAGAATTGGTTGAAATGCTCCATGATTCAGTCCTTGGTTCTTTGTGTTGTTGTTTTTTCTTTAATTAACTTTTATTGGAGTATAGTTGCTTTACAGTGTTAGTTTCTACTGAACAGCAAAATGCGTTAGCTATACTTATACATATATCCCCTCATTTTTGGATTTCCTTCCAGTTTCGGTCACCAAAGAGCACTGATTAGAGTTCCATGAGCTATACAGTAGGTTCTCATTAGTTATCTATTTTATATATAATACCGGTATTGTGTATATGTCAAGTGTAATGTCAATTCATCCCACTACTCCCCTTCTTGTCCTCTACATCTTTGCCCCTGTTTTTCTTTTGTAAATAAAATCATCTATACTATTTTTCTAGATTCCACATATATGCATTAACATATTTGTTTTTCTCTTTCTGACTTCACTGTATATAACAACATCTAGGTTCATCCGCCTCACTGGAAAGGACTCAACTTTTTCCCTTTTTTGCTAAATAATATTCCATTGTATTTATGTTCCATGTCTTCTTTATCTACTCCTCTGTGGGCGGACATTTATGCTGTTTCCATGTCCTGGCTATTGTACACAGTGCTCCAGTGAACACTGGAGTGCCTGCATTGTTTTGAATGATGGTATTCTCTGGGTAAATGCACAATAATGGCATTTCTGAGTCATATGATAGTTCTATTTTTAGTTTTTTAAGTAACCTCCATACTGCTGTCAATAGTGGCTGTATCAATTTACAGTTCCACCAACAGTGCAGGTGGGTTCTCTTTTCTCGAAATCCTCTCCAGAATTTATTGCCTGTAGATTTTTTGATAATGGCTATTTTGACTGGTGTGATGTGATACCTCATTAAAATTTTCATTTGCATTTCTCTAATAATTAGTAACATTAACCATCTTTTCATGTGCCTTTTGGCCATCTCTATGTCTTCTTTGAAGAAATGTCTATTTAGGTCTTCTAGCCATTTTTTGATTTATTTTTTTTAATACTGAGTTGCATGAGCTCTTTATATATTTTGGCTGTTGATCCTTGGTTAGTTGCTTCATTTGCAAGTATTTTCTTCTATTCTGAGGGTTGTCTTTTTATCTTGTTTACAGTTTCTTTTGCTGTGCAAAAATATTTAAATCTAATTAGCTCCCATGTGTTAATTTTTCTTTTTATTACTGTAGGAGGTAGTTCAAATAAGACCCTGCTGTGATTTATGTCAAAGACTGTTTTGCCTCTGTTTTCTTCTAAGAGTTTTATAGTGTTTGGCCTTACATTCAGGTCTTTAATCAATTTTAAGTTCATTTTTGTGTATGATGTTAGGGAGTGTTCTAACTTCATTCTTTTACATATAGCAGCCCAGTTTTCCCAGCACCGCTTATTGAAAAGGCTGTCTTTTCTCCACTGTGTATTCTTGCTACCTTTGTCATTGGTTAAGTAACCATAGGTGTGTGTGCTTATCTCTGAGCTTTCTATCCTGTTCCATTGGTTTGTATTTGTTTTGGGGCCAGTACCATATGGGTCTTACTGTATCTTTGTAGAATCGTCTGAAGTCCGTGAGCCTGATTCCTCCAGTTCCATATTTCCTTCTCACTATTCCTTTGGCTAGTCGGGTCATTGGTGTTTCCATACTAATTGTAAAATTTTTCTGTTTGAGTTCTCTGAGAAATACCATTGGTAATTTGGTAGGGATTGCATTAAATCTGCAAAGTGCTTTGGGTAGAACAGTCATTTTCACAATATTGGTTCTTCTAATCCACAAACATGGTATATCTTTCCATCTTCTTGTGTCATCTTTGATTTCCTTAATCAGTCTTATTTATTTATTTACATAGAAACTCCAGTACTTTGGCCACCTCATGCAAAGAGTTGACTCATTGGAAGAGACTCTGATGCTGGGAGGGATTGAGGGCAGGAGAAAAGGGGACAACAGAGGATGAGATGGCTGGATGGCATCACCGACTCGATGGATATGGGTTTGGGTGAACTCTGGGAGTTGGTGATGGACAGGGAGGCCTGGCGTGCTGCAGTTCAAGGGGTTGCCAAGAGTCGGACACGACTGAGCAACTGAACTGAAGTGAATGCAAGATATGAATAACAGGGAAGACTGTTCCAGGAAGAGGGGATATACGGAAACTCTCTTCACTGCTCATTCAAAGATAAAGAACTGAGATCATTTACCTTTGGTTAGGTTTATTCCTAGGTACTTGATTATTTTTGTTGTAGGGAGAAAATGGATTGTTGCCTTAATTTTGTTTCCTGTGACTGTATTAAATTCATCAGTTAGCTCTAGTGTTTTCTGGTGGCATCTTTAGAAATTTTTATGTATAGTATCATTTCATTTGCAAGCAGTGAGATTTTATTTTTTTATTTCTTTCCAACTTGGATTCCTTTTACTCCTTTTTCATCTTTTATTTCTTTTATATTTCATCTTTTATTTCTTTTCCAGCCTGGATTCCTTTTACTCCTTTTTTGTCTCTGATGAAATGATACTATACATGGCTAAGACTTCCAAAGCTATGTTGAATAAAAGTGGTAAGAGTGAAGACCCTTGTCTTGTTCCCAATCTTAGAGGAAATGCTTTCAATTTTCCACCATTGAGAATATATTTGCACATTGAGAATGTGGGTTGGTCATACGTGGACTTTACTATGTTGAGGTACTTTTACTCAGTAACCACTTTTTGAGAAGTTTTTTTTTAATCATAAATGGGTGTTGAATTTTGTCAAATGCTTTTTTTCTCATCTGTTGAGATGATCATGGAGTTTGAAGAATTTGTTAGTATGGTATTGTCATGTTGATTTGTGTATATTGAAGAACCCTTGCATTACTGGTATAAATCCCACTTGTTCATGGTGTATGATGCTTTTAATGTGTTGTTGGATTTGGTTTGCTAGAATTTTGATGAAGATTTTTACATCAAAATGGGACTCAGAGGGAGAGGGAGAGGGTGGGATGATTTGGGAGAATGGCATTGAAACATGTATACTATCATGTAAGAATCGAATCACCAGTCTATGTCTGATGCAGGATACAGTATGCTTGGGGCTGGTGCATGGGGATGACCCAGAGGGATGTTGTGGGGAGGGAGGTGGGAGGGGGGTTCATGTTGGGATCGCATGTACACCCGTGGTGGATTCAGGTCAAAGTATGTCGAAACCAATACAGTATTGTAAAATAAAGTAAAAATAAAAAAAAAATTAAATTAAAAAAAGATCCATCAGTGATATTGGCCCATAATTTTATTTTGTGTGTGTGTGTGTGTGATATCTTTGGTTTTGTTAGCAGAGTACTGGTGGTCCTATAGAATAAGTCAGGGGGTGTTCCTTCCTCTGCTATTTTTGGAAGAGTTTGAGATAGATAGGTATTAGCTTTTTTCTAAGTGATTGATAGAATTAGCCTATGAAACCATCTGGTCCTGAACTTTTGTTTGTTGGAAGATTTTTTTTTTTCTTTTGGCCTTTCCTATACCTTTAAAGCTTTTTAAATGTATTTTTTAATTGAAGGATAATTGCTTTACAGAATTTTGTTGTTTTCTGTCAAACCTCAGCCATAGGTATTCGTATATCCCCTCCCTTTTGAACCTCCCTCCCATCTCCCTCCCCATCCCACCCCTCTAGGTGATACAGAGCCCCTGTTTGAGTTTCCTGAGCCATAAAGCAAATTGCCCTTAGCTATTTATTTTACATATGGTAATATATGTTTCCATGTTACTCTTTCCATACATCTCACCCTCTCTTCCCCCCTCCCCATTTCCATAAGTCTATTCTCTATGTCTGTTTCTCCACTGCAGCCCTGTAAGTAAATTCTTCAGTACCATTTTCTAGATTTTGTATATGTACATTAGAATACAATATTTATCTTTCTCTTTCTGACTTACCTCACTCTGTATAATAGGTTCTAGGTTCATCCACCTCATTAGAACTGACTCAAAGGTGTTCCTTTTTATGGCTGAGTAATATTACATTGTGTATATGTACCATAACTTCTTTATCCATTCATCTGTCAGTGGACATCTAGGTTGCTTCCGTGTTCTAGCTGTTGTAAATAGTGCTGCAGTGGACAGTGGGATACATCTGTCTTTTTCAGTTTAGGTTTCCTCAGGGGATATGCCTAGGAGTGGGATTGCTGGGTCATATGGTGGTTTTATTCCTAGTTTTTTAAGGAATCTCCATACCATCTTCCATAGTGGCTGTATCAATTAACATTCCCACCAACAGTGCAGGAGCATTCCCTTTCTCCACACCCTCTCTAGCATTTATTGTTTGTAGACTTTTTGCTGATGGCCATTCTGACTGGTGTGAGATGATAATCTCATTGTAGGTTTGATTTGCAATTTTCTAACAATGAGTGATGTTGAGCATCTGCTCATGTGTTTGTTAGCCATCTGTATGTCTTCTTTGGAGAAGTGTCTGTTTAGGTCTTTTTCCCACTTTTTGATTGGGTTGTTTGTTTTTCTGGTATTGAGTTGTATGAGCTGCTCGTATATTTTGGAAATTAATCCTTTGTCAGTTGTTTCATCTGCTATTATGTTCTCCCATTCCGAGGGTTGTCTTTTCACCTTCCTTATAGTTTGTTTGCTGTACAAAAGCTTTTGAGTTTAATCAGGTCCCACTTGTTTACATTTGTTTTTATTTCCATTACTCTAGGAGCTGGGTCATAGAGGATCTTGCTTTGATTTTTGTTGAGTGTCCTGCCTCTGTTTTCCTCTAAGAGTTTTATCATTTCTGGTTTTTTAATCCATTTTGAGTTTATCTTTGTGTATGGTGTTAGGAAGTGGTCTAATTTCTTTCTTTACATGTAGCTGTCCAGTTTTCCCAGAACCTCTTCAATAAATTGAAGAGGCTGTCTTTGTCCCATTGTACATTTTTACCTGCTTTGTGAAAAATAAGTTAGCCATAGGTGCGTGGGTTTATTTTTGGGCTTTCTATCTTGTTACATTGGTCTATATTTCTGTTTTTGTGCCAGTACCATGCTGTCTTGATGACTGTAGCTTTGTAGTATAATCTGAAGTCAGGAAGGTTGATTCCTTCAGCTCCATTCTTCTTTCTCAAGATGGCTTTGGCTATACAGAATCTTTTGTGTTTCCATCTGAACTGTGAAATTTTTTGTTCTAGTTCTGTGAAAAATGCCATTGGTAATTTGATAGGGATCTAACTAACAAATACGTTGATAGGAAAGGAAAGAAAGAAAAGAAAGAAAGAGTAGATATACAAAGGTAAATAGAGGTAGATGAAGAAGCTTTATTTACATTAAAAATTAACTGCAAGGAGAAAAGAACAGTGGGAAAGGCAAACAAAGGAATAAATGTAGAAAAATAAGCAGTAATTTAAACAAATTAAAGTTTAAAAAAAGAAAAAAAAGGAAGATGAAAGAAAAAGAAAAGGGAAACTCCACAGAAGTTCTAAAGCCCAATGTAGAGGCAGAGTTTTATAACAATAAAAAATGTGATTAAAAAAACACAAAAGCTTAAATAGATTTCATAGTGCCAATGAAATTGACAACTACAACAAGGGGCAGGGGGAAGGAAAAAAAAAAGAAAAGGAAAAAAAAGAAAAACAAATCCAACTACAGAACAAGTCAAAACAAGAATAATAAATGTTTTTCTTGAGTCACTTCTGTCAGGATCCTTTCCCTTGCTGGCATTCACAGTCCACCTCACCTCTTTAGGATGCCCTGCAACACTGTGTTGGTCTCTGGACCTGCTGTGGGGGCAGCTCAGATTCTAATCTGGTGCTACTCCTGTATGTTCTTGCCTCCTATGCCCACAGCTATCAGAACTAGTGCGTTTTCTTATGTGGGAGCTCTCAGTGTCCTTTCATATATTCTGAAGACAGAGTCTGCCCAGTTGATTGTGTGGATTTAATCTGCAGCTTGTTCAGTTGGTGGGAAGGTTTTGGGTCTTCTAGCTTAGACGCACTGCTCCTGGGTTTCAATTATGGTTTCATTTCCACCTCTCCATGTGGGTCATTCACTGGGGTTTGCTCCTGAGGATGCCCTGGAGGACTTGGGTCTGCCCCAGTGAGAGCCAGGTGTGGAGGTGGTGTAGTGCTTGGGTCGCAGGGTTTCTGGGAGCACCAGGTACTCAGGGAAATTGGCGGCTAGGGCTACAGGAAATATAGTGTTCTAGAAGGGTACGGCAACCAGTATTGGCCAATACACTCCAGTATTCTTGCCTGGAGAACCCGCCTGACAGAGAAGCCTGTAGGCCACAATCCACAGGGTTGCAGAGTTGGATGCAATGGAAGTGACCCTGCATGCATAGATGCAAGACTTTTTTTTTTTTTTGCCCTGTGGCAGCTCTGCCCTAGTGAGGGTTGAACGCAAAGGTGGTACAGCTGCTTGGGTTGCGGACACCCTGGTGACCCCAAGTGTGCAGAGACATGGACTACCTCTGCTGCTGGAGTTATTGCCCTATCAGAGTCTTTTTTTTTTTTTTTTCTTTAAGCCTCTGGTAGCTGGCAATCAGAAGGCCTCTTTGGATAGTCTTTCTCTGTAGCTCCACCAGTTCAGGCACTTAGAGGGCTCCCTTACCTGGGTCCTTCCCTGTTGTTTGGCACATAAGGCACATAGAGGGGCCTCCCTGGCTGGGGTCCTATTCTGTAGGTTGGTGCATCAGAAACTTAAAGGGGCACCCTGGGTGGGGTCCTACTCTGTAGTTTCGTGCATCAGGCACTTGATGGGCCAACTTCCGTATTGTTCAGCTGAAGATGCTAGCCGTGTTGGGAGAGAGAGGCTGTGGTGATGGCCCCACCCTATGTGTGACTCAGCAGTATTGCCTTACTTCCATGGCTGCCTGGCTTTCCTCCACAGACATTTCCCACCACAGTCTTCTCTCTCACATCCCCTAGGTCCATCTCTCCACAGACAACAGCAGCCCTCACCCTGGGATTGCTGCACAATCCCTAAGCTCCAGCTCCCAGCTGCTGCACCTTCTAGGGGACCTGCATCCCTACTTGGGGGTTGGTATGGCTGTGGCAAGGGCTATCTGATTCTCATTCCATTTAGGCTGCCACAGATCAGCTGTTTCACTCTCAGCCTTAAATGTTTCTCCTCTGACTCAGAAAATTGCCCCATTGTGGGGCTCAGACATCTGCTTCAGTTCCCCCACCTCTGAGGGCAGGTCTAGTCCTAGTAACACTCCTGTTTTTCCCCCTAGTTCCTTCATCCTACTGAGTTTTGCATGGTTCTGTACGTCTTTTCTGCTGCTCAGGTCCTGCTGTCCACTCTCAGCTGGTGTTCGGCATGTACTTCTGTGTCTGAAGGTGTATTCCTGATGTATCAGTGAAGAGAGATGTACTCAACGTCCACCTACTCCTCCACCATCTTGTTCTCTCTATTGGAAGATTTTTGATCATAGTTTCAATTTCATTGCTTGTGATTGGTGTGTTTATGTTTTTTATTTCTTCCTGGTTCAGTCTTGAAGTGTACTTTCCTACAAATTTGTCCAGTTTTTCCAGGTTGTCCATTTTATTGGTATTTATGTGCTTGTGGTAGTCTCTTATGATCCTTTATATTTCTGTGATGTCAGTTGTAACTTCTCATTTTTTCATTTCTCATTTTGTTTTCAAACTTCTCTCATATTTTCTTGATGAGTCTAGCTAAAAGTTTATCAATTTCGTTTATCTCTTCAAAGAACCAACATTTATTTTTGTTAATTTTTGCAATTATTTTCTTCATCTGTATTTCATTTGATCTGATGTGACCTTTATGATTTATTTTCTTCTAATAACTTTGAGATTTCTGTTCTTTCTACAGTTGCTTTAAGTGTAAGGTTAAATTGATATGTGAGCTTTTTCTTGTTTCTTGAGGTGGATTGTCTTGTTCCAGACTTCCCTCTTAGATCTGCTTTTGTTGCATCCCATAGGCTTTGGGTCATTGTGTTTTCATTGTTATTTGTTTTTTGATATCCTCTTCGATTTCTTCAGTGACCCATTGACTATTTAGTAACATTTTGTTTAGCCTCCAAGGGTTTTCCTCCTGTAATTGATTTCTAATCTCATAACATTTTCGTTGGCAAAGATGCTTGATTTGATTTCAGTTTTCTTAAATTTACCAAGGCTTGATTTTTGACCCAAGACGTGGTTTACCCTAAAGAATGTTCCATGTGCACTTGAAGAAAGTATGTTCTGCTTTTGAATGGAATGTCCTATAAGTATCTGTTAAATTTGTCTGGTCTAATGTGTAATTTCTGGCTTGTGTTTCCTTATTAATTTTCTGTCTGAATGGTTTTTTGGTGAAAAAAGTCCCCACATTTCTACTTCTATGGCTGTTTGCATTAGCCGTATGTATTGAGGTGCTCCTACACTGGGTGAATAAATATAATGTTTTATCTCCTTGGATTGATCCTTTGATCATTATGTAGTATCCTTCCTTGTCTCTTTTTAACAGTGTTTATTTTAAAGCCTGTTTTATCTGATATTAGTATTTCTACTTCATCTTTGTTTTGATTTCCATTTGCATGGAATATCTTTTTCTGTCACCCCCCGCCCCCGACCCTTTCAGTCTCCATGTGTCCTAGATCTCAAATGGGTCTCTTGTAGACAGCATATATATGGGTCTTGTTTTTGTATCCATTCAGGCAGTCTGTCTTTTGGTTGGATAATTTAATTCATTTAAATTAAGGTAATTATTGATATGTATGTTCCTGTTATCATTTTATTAATTGTTTTGTGGCTTTTTTTTTTTTTTTGGTACGTCTTCTTTCTTTTGTTTTTTCCGCCTAGAAAATTTTCCTTGGCAGTTGTTACAAAGCTGGTATGATGGTGCTGAATTCTCTTAGCCTTTACTTGTCTGTAAAGCTTTTGATTGCTTCATTGAATCTGAATGAGATCTTTGCTGGATAAAGTCATCTTGGCTGTAGGTTTATTCCTTGGTTCTTATGTATATATTCCCTCTTAACGTTTTTCTTCTAAATGTTGTTGTTCGGTCACTAGGTTGTGTCTGACTCTTTGCTACCTCAAGGACTGCAGCATGCCATGCTTCCTCGTCCTTCACCATCTCCTGGAGATTGTTCATCCTCATGTTCATTGAGTCATGATGCCACCCAGCCATCTCATCATCTTTTGCCCCCTTCTCCTCCAGCCTTCAATTTTTCCAGTGAGTTAGCACTTTGCATCGGGTGGTCAAAGTATTGGAGCTTCAGCTTCAGGATCAGTCCTTCCAATGGATATTCATGGTTGATTTCCTTTAGAATTGCTTTAAATAGAATGTGTATTTTGGTGACTTTAAATTTTATTGCCCATAACCCAGAGTCCAGATTTATGTTTGAAGCTCTCTACCTGGTATCATTATTTGCTTGTTCAAAAGACATCTCAAAGGAAAGATGTTAAAAACTGATTTCCTTGTCTTTTCTATAGAGTCTCCTCCACCTTCAGCTTTCTCCATCGAATTCATGAACATCTCCATCTTTCTAGCTCTCAGATGCCAAACTTTGGAGTCATCCTAGACTTTTTTGTTTTTCCAGTACCCTACATGATTTCCATTGGTAAAGTCAATTAGTTCTGTCTCAAAATATTCATCACCATCTGGATCGATGGCTTAGCTGCCCAGACTGACCTCCCTGCTCCTCATTGTTCTCCTAAAATCTGTTCTCAACAAAGAAGTTAAAATGATCCTTCGGAAAGATCATGTCACTCTTCTCCTCAGCCCCCTGCCGTGGATTCTCTTTCCACACAGGCTGAAAATCAAAGTCCTTGGAAAGCTTACAAGGCCCTGCAGAATCTGATCCCTCCCGCTGGTCACTTCTTTCCTGTGCTCCGTCATACACACCTACTTGATATTCCTTAAGTCCCCTAGGTTATGCCTAACCCTAGCTGCTCCCCACAATGTAGGCTTGGCTCTTTCCCCAGATGTAAGCGTGGCTGGCACCTGCAATGTCTTCACGTCTTTACACAAATTTTCTTCTCGAGCCAGCTTTTACCAGTTCATGAGAGCCAATTATTAAATCTTCAGAAATTTTACAAGCTAGCAGCTTGAAATTGACCATAGTGGGAGTACTTATCCTGTGGAAAGAAGGCCTAACTTGATCACCCTTTTTAAATGTTCAATTTTTATATTCTTCTTCTTTAAATCTTTACTTGCCTTATCCCACTCTACTTTTTCTCTGTCTCTTTCTAATGGCACATGCCACTTAATATCTTCCATGTATGTCTATGCATCATATTTTATATGTGCATGCATGCTCAGGTCCTCAGTCATGTTCAGCTCTGTGCAACCCCATGGACTGTAGCCTGCCAGGCTCCTCTGTCCATGGAATTTTCAAGGCAAGAATAATGCCATGGGTTGCCATTTCCTTCTCTAGGTGATCTTCCTGACCCAGGGATCAAACCCTCATAGTTGTGTCTCCTGCATTAGCAGCGAGTTCTTTACCATTGTGCCATCTGGGAATCCCCTTATTATACACACACACATACATATATGTATATGTGTATATATACATATGTGTATATGTATATGTGTACACATGTGTATATATGTACATATGTATGTGTGTGTATAGAATTATACCTACTTAAATAATTACATTTGTCTAGCTACAAATAATAAAATGGTAAAATAATTATATCAAGTTAATATGCTTTGTGTTGAGATAATAATAAGTGTCTTCAAGGTCAGAAAAATAAATGATTTTTGTATATATTAAGCATTATATTCATATATTTAAAAAATAATGGTTTCTATAAACCAGGAGTTTGGATGAATCTCAATAAATATACCTTACTCTTGTTTCCAGGCACTTTGAAATTCAATACCTAACATGCTTTTCAAGAATCTTGAATATGTTTCTCAGAAAGTGTTTAACTTTTCTAAAAGTACAGAAGCTCCCCAAATTGTTTATTTTGCTTACTACAATGTCTGTGTGGAAATACTACTGATTAATAGAGTAAATTTTGGGGTAGGAAGGGATTCATGCAAATCAGATTGCATGTCAGAAATACAGTTGAAATGTTTTGTGATGAAGATACTAGAGCAGTGAACTCTCCCCATGCATCTGACATTGACAACCGGTAATCAGTAACTGGCCTCGATTCAAACAGGCTCATGCTCACAGTATTCTGTCACTCTTACGTTCTTTTGCAGATTACCCAGTCACTTCTGCCAGCATTAATATGGACCATTTTCAAAATCCTAAGTATTCATTATTCTAAAGTCCATCACAAAATCTTAAAGGAACCTGCTAGTCTGAAGTCTGTGATATTTCTTGACTTAATTGAATACCCCAGGATTACTACAGGCCCTCTGTAGCCCCTCTTTCCTCTGAATCTAAAGGCACCCAGTCTAGCTCAGGATGGGAAAGAGTTTGCTAGTACCCAGGAGAAGGAAATGGCAACCCACTCCAGTGTTCTTGTCTGGAGAATCCCAGGGATGAGGGAGCCTGGTGGGCTGCCATCTATGGGGTCGCACAGAGTCAGACATGACTGAAGCGCCTTAGCGGTAGCAGCAGGGGTAGGATCAGCAAAATTTGGGAGGTTAGGATTTTAAGTTTGATAAATATAACAACAAGAGCTGCCTGCCAGTTACATGTTGTGGGGGTCATGTTTGCAGTCTTTTTTTCATCAGTTCACAATATATTCTGTTATAGATAACTGAAAATATACCTATGACAGCTTAAAGAACTAGAGGTATTTTCCTACCTTATAACATGAATGTCAATGGTAAGCTGCTCAAGGTCGATGCAGACACTCAATAGCAAGTGTCACGGGTCTAGGCTCTTCCTTCATTCTTTGTGCATTGCTGTGCCTAGCATGTTGTCTTTGCCCTCATGCTTGTCATTTCCTGTTCACAACACAACCTATGTGCCAACAGGCTTGTCCACAGTCCAGGCTAGGGGAAAAGAAAAGGCCAAAAATCTGTGCCAGCCATGTCTGTTCCTTTATTTTTCTTTTACGTTAAAGAAATTATATGAAAAACAATAAATTGACAAAAGAAAGCTTGGGAAATATTTGCAATATAAATGACGATAAGTAATAGGTAGAAAGCTCTTTACAGATAAACTTTAATGACTAAAGAAAAACATCAAAGTAAGAGGAAGATGAACACATGCCATCAGTTCAGTCGCTCAGTCATGTCTGATTCTTATTGACCCCGTGGACTGCAGCATGCCAGGCCTCTCTGTCCATCACCAACTCCTGGAGTTTACTCAAACTCATCTCCATTGAGTTGGTGATGCCATCCAACCATCTCATCCTCTATAGTCCCCCTCTCCTCCTGCCCTCAGTCTTTCCCAGCATCAGGGTCTTTTGAAATGAGTCAGCTCTGTGCATCAGGTGGCCAAAGTATTGGAGTTTCAACTTCAACATCAGTCCTTCCAATGAACACTCAGGACTGATCTCCTTTAGGATGGACTGATTGGGTCTCCTTGCAGTCCAAGGGACTCTCAAGAGTTTTCTCCAACACCACAGTTCAAAAGCATAAATTCTTCCGTGCTCAGCTTTCTTTATAGTCCAACTCTCCCATCCTTAATGACTACTGAAAAAAGCAAAGCCTTGACTAGAGGGACCTTTGTTAGCAAGGTAATGTCTCTGCTTTTTAATATGCTGTCTAGGTTGGTCATAACTTTCCTTCCAAGGAGAAAGCATCTTTTAAGTTTATTGCTGCAGTAACCATTTGCAGTGATTCTGGAGCCCCCCAAAACAGTCTGCCACTGTTTCCCCATCTATTTGAGAGAGGGCATCAGAGGGCAGACAGACGGAAACCACAATCACAGAAAACTAGCCAGTCTAAGCACATGGACCACAGCCTTGTCTAACTCAGTGAACACATGCTATAGATACCTAATAAATGAAATATAAATAGTTCTTTACTATGTGAAAAGAAATCAATCTTTTCCAGAATAAAAGAATTAATATCTACTTATACTTATATACCATTCTTTAACTTTCACATTGACAAATATCAAAAAGTTTAAAAAAAGAGGAAGGGTGTGACAAGCAGTACTCGCACACATTGTTTATAGTACTAATAATATCAACTTGTACAATTTTTTGATAGGACAATTAGCCAATGTCTACAAATTTTAAATATGGATATGTCATGACCCAGAATTTTTACCAAGAATTTATACTGTTTACATAATTCCATATGTGTACAAAGAAATGAATATAAAAATAAGGTGGAGAGACATAGCAGTTGGTGCATTAGATGACTGTGGTGGTATTCCTTAAGGTGGTCCCACAGCAAGGACTTCAAAATAGCTGGCTGAAACTAATGCCAATAGGGAAGTTTTCCAAGCCGCTATCAACTGAGGCTTTGTTGTTCAGTTGCTCAGTTGTGTCTGACTCCTTGGGAGTCCGTAGACTTCAGCACACCAGGCTTCCCTGTCCTACACTATCTCCTGGAGTTTGCTCAAATTCATGTCCGTTGAGTCAGTGATGCCATCCAGCCATCTCATCCTCTGTTGCCCCTTCTTCTCCTGCACACAATCATTCCTAGCATCAGGGTCTTTTTCAGTGAGTCATCTCTTCACATCAGGTGGCCGAATATTGGAGCTTCAGGATCAAAATCAGTTATTCCAATGAATATCCAGGATTGATTTCATTTAGGATTTACCAGTTTGATCTTCTTGCTTTCCAAGGGATTCTCAAGAGTCTTCTCCAGCACGGCAGTTGGAAAGCATCAATTCTTTGGTGCTCAGCTTTCCTTATGGTCCAGCTCTCACATCCATACATGACTGCTGGAAGAGCTTTGGCTATATGGAACTTGGTTGGCAAAGTGATGTCTCTGTTTTTTAATACATCATTTAGGTTTGTCATAGCGTTTCTTCCAAGGAGCAAGCATCATTTAATTTCATGGCTGCAGGTACCACCTGCAGTGATTTTGGAGCCCCAAAATAAAGTTTGTCACTATTTCCATTTTTTCCCCCTTCTATTTGCCATAGTGTGACAGGACTGGATGCCATGATCTTAGTTTTTTGAATGTTCAGTTTTAAGGCAACATTTTCACTCTCCTCTTTCACCTTCATCAAGAGGCTCTTTAGTTTCTCTTCACTTTCTGCCATTAGGATGGTGACATCTGCATATCTGAGTTGTTGATATTTCTCCCAGCCATCTTGATTCCAGCTTGAACTTCATCAAGCCCAGCATCTTGCATGATGCACTCTACATGTATGTATGCAGGTCAAGAAGCACCAGTTAGAACCGGACATGGAGCAACAGACTGGTTACAAATTGGGAAAGGAGTTCGTCAAGTCTGTAAATTGTCATCCTGCTTATTTAACTTATATGCAGAACACATCCTGCAAAATGCTGGGCTGGATGAAGCACAAGCTGGGATCAAGATCGCTGGGAGAAATATCAATAACCTCAGATATGCAGATGATACTACTCTTATGACAGAAAGTGAAGAGGAGCTAAAGAGCCCATTGATGAAAGTGAAAGAGGAGAGTGAAAAAGTTGGCTTAAAGCTCAACATTCAGAAAGCTAAGATCATGGCATCTGGTCCCATCACTTCATGGCAAATAGATGAGGAAACAATGGAAACAGTGAGAGACTTTATTTTTGGGTTCCAAAATCACTGCAGATGGTGACTGCAGCCATGAAATTAAAAGACACTTGCTCCTTGGGAGAAAAGTTATGACCAACATGGACAGCTTATTAAAAAGCAAAGATGTTACTTTGCCAACAAAAGTCCATCTAGTCAAAGCTATGATTTTTCCAGTAGTCATGTATGGATGTAAGATTTGGACTATAAAGAAATCTGAGTGCTAAATAATTGATGCTTTTGAACTGTGGTATTGGAAAAGACTCTTGAGAGTCCATTGGACAGGAAGAAGATCAAACTAGTCAATCCTAAAGGAAATCAGTACTGAATATTCACTGGGATATTCATTGGAAGGACTGATGCTGAAGCTGAAACTCCAGTACTTTGGCCACCTGATGTGAGGAACTAACTCATTGGAACAGACCCTGATGCTAGAAAAAATTGAAAGTGGAAGGAGAAGGGGATGATAGAGGAAGAGCTTGTTGGATGGCATCACCGACTCAATGCACATAAGTTTGAACAGGCTCTGGAAGTTGGCGATGGACAGGGAAGCCTGGCGTGCTGCAGTCCATGGGGTGGCAAAGAGCTGAACACGACTGAGCTGCTGAACAGAACTGAACTCTGCATGTAAGTTAAATAAGCAGGGTGACAATATACAGCCTTGACGTACTCTTTTTCCCAGTTTGGAACCAGTCTATTGTTCCATGTCCAGTGCTAACTGTTGCTTCTTGACTTGCATACAGATTTCTCAGGAGGCAGGTAAGGTGGTCTGGTATTCCTGTCCCTTGAAGAATTTTCCACGGTTTGTCGTGATCTACCCCATCAAAGGCTTTAGCATAGTCAGTGAAACAGAAGTAGATGTTTTTCTGGAATTCCCTTACTTCTTCTGTGATCCAATGTATGTTGACAATTTGATCTCTGATTCCTCTGCCTTTTCTAAATCCAGCTTATATATCTGGAAGTTCTTGGTTCATGTACTGTTGAAGTCTAGCTTGAAGGATTTTGAGTTTTACCTTGCTAGCATGTGAGATGAATGCAATTCTGAGGTAGTTTCAACATTCTTTAACATTGCCCTTCATTGGGATTGGAATGAAAATGGACCTGTTTGAGTCCTGTGGCCACTGCTGAGTTTTCCAAATTTGCTGGCATACTGACTGCAGCACTTTAGCTGTATCATCTTTTAGGATTTCAAATAGCTCAGCTGGAATTCCATCACCTCCACTAGCTTTGTTTGTAGTGAGGCTTCCAAAGGCTTTCTTGACTTCACACTCTAGGATGTGTGACTCTAAGTGAGTGACCACACCATCGTGGTTGTCTGTGTCATTGAGACCTTTTTTGTACAGTTCTTCTGTGTATTCTTGCCACCTCTTCTTAATATCTTTCTGCTTCTATTAGGTTGATACCATTTCTGTTCTTTATTGTGCCCATTTTTACATGATCTGTTCTCCTGGCATCTCTAATTTTCTTGAAGAGAAGTCTCGTCTTTCCTTTTCTATTGTTTTCCTCTGTTTCTTCACATTGTTTACTTAGGAAGGCTTCTTATCTCTCATTGTTAGTTTTTGGAACTCTGCATTCAGATGGGTGTATCTTTCCTTTTCTCCTTTGCCTTTCACTTCTTTACTTTGCTATTTGTAAGGCCTCCTCAGACAACCATATTGCCTTTTTGCATTTCTTTTTCTTTTGGGATGGTTTTGATCACCACCTCCTGTACATGTTACAAACCTCTGTCCATAGTTCTTCAGGCATTCAGTCTATAAGATCTTATCCCTTGAATCTATTTGTCACTTCCACTGTATAATCACAGTTCAGTCGCTCAGTTGAGTCAAACTCTTTGTGTCCCCATGGACTGTAGCACGCCAGGCTTCCCTGTCCATCACCAACTCCTGCAGCTTGCTCAAACTCTTGTCCGTCGAGTCAGTGATGCCATCCAACCATCTCATCCTCTGTTGTCCCCTTCTTCTCCTGCCTTCAATCTTTCCCAGCATCAAGGTCTTTTCCAATGAGTCAGGTCTTCATATCAGGTGGCCAAAGGATTGAAGCTTCAGCTTCAGCATCAGTCCTTCCAATGAATATTCAGGACTTGCAATGAATATTCAGCCCAAGAAAATAAAATCTGTCACAGTTTTCATCACTTCCCCATCTATTTGCCATGAAGTGATGGGAGCAGATGCCATGATATTAGTTTTTGAATGCTGAGTTTTAAGCCAGCTTTTTCACTCTCCTGTTTCACTTTCATCAAGAGGCCCTTTAGTACCTCCTCACTTTCTGCTATAAGGGTGGTGTCATCTGCATATCTGAAGTTATTTCTCCAACAATCTTGATTTCAGCTTGTGTTCATCCAGCCTGGTATTTCGTATGATGTACTTTAACATCATGTAAGTTAAATAACCAGGGTGACAATATACCGCCTTGACATATCTTTTCCAAATTTGGAACCAGTCCATTGTTCCATGCCTGTTTCTAACTGTTCCTTCTTGACCTGCATACAGAGTTCTCAGGAGGCAGGTGAGGTGGTCTGGTATTCCCATCTCTTGAAGAATTTTCCACAGTTTGTTGTGATCCGCACAGTCAAAGGCTTTGGTGTAGTCAGTAAGGAAGAAATCTATGTTTTTATGGAACTCTCTTGATTTTTCTATGATCCAATGGATGTTGGCCATTTGATCGTTGATTCCTCTGCCTTTTCTAAATCCAGCTTGAACATTTGGAAATTGTTGGTTCACATACTGTTAAAGCCTAGCTTGAAGAATTTTGAGCATTACTTTGCTAGTGTGTGAGATGAGTGCAATTGTGCAGTAGTTTGAACATTCTTTGGCATTGCCTTTCTTTGGGATTGGAATGAAGACTGACCTTTCCCAGTGTATAATCATAAGGGATTTGATTTAGGTCATAGCTGAATGACACAGTGGTTTTCCCTGCTTTCTTCAATATAAGTCTGAATTTTTAAATATGGAGCTCATGATCTAAGTCACAGTGAGTTCTGCATCTTGTTTTTGCTGACTTTATAGAGCAAGAGCTATCTCTTGACAGTATGACTATAACTTTGAATGCTCAGCTAAGGGTCTTCCAACTTACTTGAGCAATTCCTGACTCTTCCTTATACCTTTTCAAATATTTGAGGAGGCACTGCCCCTAAATTACAAGCCAGTGTGTGCCCAGCCACCCCAAGTCCAAGCTTGCTTTCCATGTGTATTAGTTTTCTGTTGCTGCCTAAATAATAGCCAAAAACTTAGCTTAAAGCAACACACATTTACAGTCTCAGTTTCTGTGAGTATGAAGTCTGTGGACAGTTTAGCTGGACCTTGTACTTAGAATCTCACGAGGCTGTAATCAAGGTGTTGGCCAGGACTGAGTTCTCATCTGAGGGCTCAAGTAGGAAGAATGTGCTTCCCAGCTTATGGGTTGTCGGCAGCATTCAGGTCCTTGTGTCTATAGTATTCGTGGCCACTTGCTTTACATAGCTGCAGTGGAGGGGAGAGTCTGCTAGTAAGGCAAAGTCTCCTGTGATGTAACATAACCATGGGAGTGACATTCTCATTCCCCTACCATATTCTGTTGATTGAAAGCAAGTCACGGATCCCACAAACACAAAAGGGGAGGTGAGAATACTAGCACGTGAGTACATGGAGGTAGGAATCTTGAGTCACAATAAAACCTGTCCACAGCACCATGTGATGGAAAGAGTCTAGGGGGCCTGTACACCCTGCTAGGCCTTTGCCAAGGGCTTTCTGCTTTGGATTAGCCATATGCTCTTTGTGCTATTTTGAGATGATACTTGCTATAGCACCACTTGTATTTTTATTTATTTTTAATTGGAGGATAATTGCTTTACAATATTCTGTTGGTTTCTGCTCTACAACAACTCAAATGAGTCATAATTATTTTTATTTTTATGTCCGTTACTCTAGGAAATGTGTCAAAGCGGATCTTCCTCTGATTTATGTCAAAGGGTGTACAGTCTATGTTTCCTCTAAGAGTTTTATTGTTTATGACCTTATATTTAAGTCTTTAATCCATTTTGAATTTGTTTTTGTGTATGGTGTTAGGGAATGTTCTAATTTCAGCCTTTTCCATGTAGCTGTCTAGTTTTCCTACCCCACTTATTGAAGAGACTCTTCGTCCCATTATATATTCTTGCCTCCTTTGTCAAAGATAAGGTGCCCATAAGTGTGTGGATTTATCTCTGGGCTTTTTATATTTTTCCATTGGTCTATATTTCTGTTTTGGGGCCAGTAACATACCATCTTGATGACTGTATCTTTGTAGTATAGTCTGAAGTCAGGAAGGTTCATTCCTCCATTTCTATTTTTCTTTCTCAAAATTGCTGTGACTATTCAAAGTCTTTCGTGTTTCCATACAAGTTGTGAGTTTTTTTTTTTTTTTCCTAGTTCTGTGTAAAATACCATTGGTAGTTTGATAGGGATTGCATTGAATCTGCAGATTGCTTTGGGGAAGTATAGTCATTTTCACAATATTGATTTTTCTAGTCCCAGAACATGGTATGTCTCTCCATCTGTTTGTGTGATCTTTGATTTTATTCATCACTGCCTTTTGTTTCAAACTGTATGAGTTTTCAGCATACAGATCATTTGTCTTTCAGGCAGGTTTATTCCTAGGTATTTTATTCTTTTTGTTTCATTGGTGAGTGGGATTATTTCCTTAGTTTCTTTTTGATTTCTCTTTGCTAGTGTATAGGAATGCAAGGGATTTTTCTGTATTAATTTTATATCCTGAGGCTTTACTAAGTTCATTGATTAGCTGTAGTGATTTTCTGGTGGAATCTTTAGGGTTTTCTGTGTATAGGGTCATGTCACCTGCAAACAGAATTTTACTTCTTCTTTTCCTATCTGGATTGCTTTTATTTCTTTTTCTTTGATTGCTGTGCCTAGGATTTCCAAAATTATGTTTAAGAATAGTGACAAGCGTGGGCACCTTTGTCTTGCTCCTGATTTTAGAGGAAGTGCTTTCAGTTTTACACCATTGAAGATAATATTTTCTGTGGGTTTGTTGTGTATGACCTGTATTAAGTTGAGATAAGTCCCTTCTATGCTGATTTTCTGGAGAATTTTTATCATAAATGGGTGTTTATATATGGTAAAAATAAAAAAAAAGCTTTCCCTGCATCTATTGAGATGATCATATGTTTTTTTTTTTTCATTCATTTTGTCAATACGAAATCATATTGATTTGTGTATATTGAAGAATCCTTGCATCCCTTGGATAAACCCCAATTGATCATGGTGTATGATCTTTTTAATGTGTTGTTGGAGTTTGTTTGCTAGAATTTTTTTTTTTCGCATCTCTGTTCATTTGTGATATTGGTCTGTAATTGTGTTTTTCTGGTATCTTTGTCTGGTTTTGGTATCAGGGGGATGTTGGTCTCTTAAATAAGTTTGGCAGTTTTCCTCCCTCTGCATATTAGCCCCCTCAGAGTATCTTTCAGGGCAGTCAACCCCTGTCCTTTCCCTGGTGTCTGAAGCCTGAGCCTTGTTACCCAGCCCTCACTTGACACAGTGGGCATGGAAACAAGGATTTCAGACTGGTAAGTTCTAGTTGGCACTGATCTCTGCGGTGAATTCTCTCCACTTTGCCTTGCACACACCTGTCATTGCACTCCCCTCTGAGGTTTCAAAGCTCCCCCCTGTCCCCAACCTTAAGGGAATTTGACACTTTTCCTCTTTCACAGTTCCCTCCTAGAGGTGCAGGTCCCATCCAAGTTCATTTTTTTCTTATATATTTTGCCCAATCCTGTTATATGGAATTTAGCTTGCCTTCTTGGATGTCTGGGATCTTATGACAGCACTCAGAAGGTATTCTGTAGGAGTTGTTCCATATGTAGATGTATTTTTTGATGTATTTGTGGGGAGGAGAAGGATCTCCATGTCTTATTCTTCTGCTATCTTGAAAGTCCCCACTGTGTTCCTTTTTTATTGAGGAAGAACAAGGCTTTCCAGAAGCTCAGCTCAGTAGACTTCCTCTTATATTTTATTGGCTAGAAGTAAGCTCACATGACTACTTCCAAACTAAGAACTGATCCGAGAGGATCAGATAACTACAGTTGTTTAGACTAAGGGAGATTTACTCCTTGGGCTGTGGTAAGGATCAAAAGTCTCTGAGATCAAGGTACCACAGGCACCATCTGAACAATTTAAACTTTCCCTCTGTCAGTAAGGAAAGATTATTGGACATTGTACAAACAATGGAAAGGTGCTTTCATATCCACAGTGTATCTCACTCTTCTTAAAATTAAATCACTAGTATCAGTAAATAGCACATGAAACAAAAGTATAAAATATAGCAGTAGTTGATTGAGAACATTTTTTGGCCTCCATTTTCATGTGCTACCTAGGTTTTAGGTATGAAGGGTTCTAAATGACATTCAGACTTCCTGTTAATAACTTGATTTATTAATGTGCTTCAGATCCATGGTATAAATAAATTATAATACTCAAGAACTTAATTTAGATTCTGGTATTTAGGACCCTTTGAGGTATGTTAATTACATCTCAATGTTCTCATTCGTAAAACAGAAATGATATCATTTATTTTGGGGACGTATGCTATAATGTGGTTGTAAGGGTTAAATTCTTAGCACAGATTATGGCATTCTATAATGTGTGCTAAGGTGCTTCAGTCATGTCTGACTCTTTGTAACCCTGTGGACTGTGGGTCACCAGGCTCTTCTGTCCATGGGATTTTCCAGACAAGAATACTGGTGTGGGTTGCCATTTGTTTCTCCAGGGGATCTTCCCAACCCAGGAATCGAACCCACACTCTTATGTCTCCTGCATTGGCAGGTAGGTTCTTTACCACTAGCGCCACATGGGTTGGGAAGATCCCCTGGAGAAGGTAATGGCTACACACTCCAGTTTTCTTGCCTGGAGAATCCCTTGGACAGAGGAGCCTGGCAGACTGTAGTCCATAGGGTTGCAAAGAGTCAGACACGACTGATCAACTAACACTTTTGTGGCATTCTGTAAGTTACCTATGCTGCTGCTGCTACTGCTAAGTCGCTTCAGTCATGTCCAGCTCTGTCTGATGCCACGGATGGCAGCCCACCAGGCTCCTCTGTCCACAGGATTCTCCAGGCAAGAATACTGGAGTGGGTTGCCACTTTCTTCCCCAAGATAAAGACTGCTGCTGCTACTGCTGGCTGCCAAGTCACTTCAGTTGTGTCCAACTCTGTGTGACCCCATAGACGGCAGCCCACCAGGCTCCCCCATCCCTGGAATTCTCAAGGCAAGAACACTGGAGTGTGTTGCCACTTCCCTCTCCAATGTATGAAAGTGAAACGTGAAAGTGAAATCGCTCAGTCGTGTCTGAGTCCTAGCAACCCCGTGGACTGCAGCCTACCAGGCTCCTCCGTCCATGGGATTCTCCAGGCAAGAGTACTGGAGTGGGTTGCCATTGCCTTCTCCAAAGTTACCTGTAAATGTTTGCAATCTCAAATGTTTGCACTATCTCAATTACAAAGTTACCTATAAATGTTTGCAGTTGAGGTTGTGTACTTATTACTATTCCTATATCCATGACTTATTGAATTATTAAAAGTGACCTCAATTTACTATTCATTGAGTAGTATAAAAAGTGGGAGAGAGGGACACAAGCTATAATACATTGAGAAATTCTGGCCTCACCTTAGTTAGGTGAACATAAATAAATTTAGTTACTATCATACTAAATAAATACTAAAAAGTTAGTATTTAATAAACTCATATTCCCAACATATTCCCTAGGAATCTCATAGGAATCAAGGCTGCTCCAGGAGTTTTTGGAAGACTAGACAGAAGTGGGATATTTTTTTGGATACTCGATCAAAGCAATTGCAATGTAGCTGTGTTTTAAAACCTAGTATAAAACCAAACTCCTACAGACAAATAAACAACCAACAAATTCTGAGCTACTGTCTACAAAGACAGAATTTTTTTATAATTGATGTATATAGCTGATTTACAATATTGTGTGTTTCAGCTGTACAGTAGAACGATTCAGTTATGCATATATACATATGTGTGTGTGTATTATAGGAGGCTTCCCAGGTGGCGCTAGTGGTAAAGAACCTGCCTGACAATGCAGGAGATGTGAGGCTCCGGTTAGATCCCTGGTTTGGGAAGATCCCCTGGAGGAGGGCATGGCAACCCACTCCAGTATTCTTGCCTGGAGAATCCTATGGACAGAAGAGCCTGGCGGGCTATAGTCCACTGGGTCACACAGAGTCAGATATGACTGAAGTGACTTAGCACGCACACACATGTACACACACACACGTTTTCTGATTTTTCAAGGATTATAAATGAATTACATTTTTATTTACATTTAGCAGTCCCCTCACTGCTGTGTTCTGGAAAGTGAATGGCTCATACTTGGACTTCATGTAGGCTCTGAACAGGAGGAGGTTGAGGGTCGTAAAATACCTCATCAGATAGAAAAACATAACCCAATTCACCCCAGGTTTCATAATTTTGGTCTCCTAAAAGGACAGTTATCGCATGATGTTTTGTTATTTTTTTAAAAAAAGATTATACTAAATAGAATTCCTGACATCTATTTACTGCTTCTCGGTGTGAGGGGAGAGTGCCAGCATGTGGTACCGACAAGGAAGACTGGTGGGATCTGTGGGGCAAGGCCTCCACTTCCCAGTGACACTATTACCAGGAACTCCTGAGATGAGCTGAGACTTTTCAGGATGTGGTTTGTGGCAGATAGCATATGAGGAAAGCCTGCCCGCTCTGTCCTGGACCCCCAGGCTGGCACCGAGTTTTAAAGGCAAAGAGCATGAGGTAAGGGGCCAGGCTGAGGTGCCTTTGCGAGCGATGCTGCCTGAGTGAGGCCAGGCAGCGGGGCTCACAGGTTCCCTTAAGAGGTGAGCAGTGATCAGAGTGGAGGGACCGATTCCAGTGTAGTCAGGAAGGCTGCAGATCAAAAACAGTGGCTACTGATCTGGCATCAGTAACATGACTGTGTCAAAACCACGACGGCTGAGAGTGGTACCAATATGTTGTGGTTGGAGAAAGTGGGCAACCAGCATTTGTTTGCAGAAGAGATGACGCTCTGTGAGTGGCTCAGCTAATAGCTCAGCTCAGCCTCTCTTGGACAATGTTTCCCATAAAACCTCTGAGTTACTTGCATAGCATATTTCTGTGCCCATTCTCTCGCTAGTGTGTTATAATCTTTCTGTCAGCCTTGTAGGTGTGGGCTGTCTCTGGCACCAGAGGCTCATCAGGCTTGGGTCACAGAGCAGGGAACAGATGAAAAAGAAAACTTTTGACAGTCTCAGTGCTAGAGACCATTGGGACGACAGGGTATCAAGGCAGATGCTGCTGCTGCTGTTGATGTTGGGGTGTTAAACATTGGTTGTGAAAGCAGCGTTTGAGGGCTTGAAAGGATAATCTGCAGGCAAGTGGATGGTCAGGAAGAAAATGCCTCCTTGGTAGGGACTGTCCTTCAGGCCCATGAAGGTGGCCTGCCAGGGGAACAAATCATCTCCCACAGGTCCTGCAGAGCAATGGGCAGGAGGGTCCCTCTGCAAGCCAGTTAATTTCTCCTGGGTCTACTTCAGCACCATCCTTCTGCTGCTGGGGATGGGGGCTCCTGGTCCAGGGCTACCGGAGGTAACCTGCTGCTGTCTTGGCCCTGACTCTTTTCCATTATAGTATAAGATATTGAATATAGCCCTGCATGCTATAAAGAAAATCCTTGTTGCTTACCCATTTTTCATATGATGGTGTATAATTGTTAATCCTGTGCTTGAATCCCTCCCCCCAGCTTTTCTTTGGTAAACATAAATTTGTTTCCTTGTCTGAGTCTGTTTCTTCTTTGTAAATCAGTGCATTTTTATTCCTTTTTAAATTGCGCATATAAGTAATATCATATAATATTTGTCCTTCCCTGGCTTATTTCACTCAGTGTGATAATCTCTAGGTCCATGGCATTATTTCACTGTTTTTTATGACCAAGTATTATTCTGCTGTTTATATTTACCACATTTTCTTTTTCATTAATCTGTTCATGGACACTTAGGTTGCTTTCATGTATTGGCTATTCTGTATATTGCTTCTGTGAAAATTGGGGTACATGTATATTTTCAAATTAAGATTTTCATCTTTTATGGATATATGCCCAGGAGTAGGATTGCTAGATCATATGGTAACTCTAGTTTTTTAAGGAACCTCCATTACTGTTTTCCATAGTGGCTACAACAAAGACAGATTCCATTTTTAATGATATTCTAAAAGCTGTCCTGTCAAATACAGAGCAGACCCCACCCTCAGCCCATTAAAATAAGTAAACTGATAGTTTCATTTCTAAGTTTAGCGCTGCAGAAATTAGGACTGTTCATCCTTTATAATATCAAATCACATAAACTGACCACAGGTATGAGATAAAAAGAAAAATAAAATTCTTCAAAGAGCAAAAAGACATATGAAGCACAGAGATTCAGAAAGAATTGTGGTCATTTAGAATGAGTGACCTGGGGAGGTACAAGCCTACACATGGCTGTGTCAGTTTCTCTTAGCCCAATTTTGTGTTAAAATAGCTCTCTGACTAAACATGCCACGCCACAGGGGTTTCACTCCATGCCACGAAACATTATTCAGTGAAGAGCTAAGACAACCAAGAGACTGTTTATTCCACAAGCTTTTTTGAACATCTATTAACATTATATATAAGACACTAGGCAAAGGTTGTGGAGGGTAAGTTTTATTTTTGGTCGTTTTTTTAAAGTTAGTGCTTTAAACTTCTAAGTAATTATATTCTCTTTTTGATGCTAAAATGCAAAATGTGTTATAGCTTAATACATATGATTTTTCCAAGGGATTAAAACAGGAAAACATGTGAAGCCAATGAACATTTTGAGGGGTGAAAAATAGCTTGCTGTGATTCTAAAACTTGAAAAATCTAATTACTACATATGGGAAAAGACATGTAGGACTATGAGAAGACTTCTCTATATCCATTACTTAGACAAAGTTTCTTATAAAATTGGATCATTTTGATTGTTTTCCCTAATGTTGATATGATATCTATGTCCCTAGTATGAAAATCTTCCAACTTGTCCCATCATTCTGGATGAAGAGTTCAGAATCTAGTTATTTGTTTAGTTTTACTAGTGTTTTTTATGTCAAGAAAATTTATTACTTTCTGTGATAGTGTCATCCTTCCAGGTTGGCCTCTCTAAACCCACGGTTTGTGAATCCTTTTGATGTAAAGAGTGATGACAATTTGGGCTTACTCTAATCAAAAGCTGGTCTTCTAAGCCCTTCCATATCTAACAGTTACTGCCTTCTCCACACAGCACCCTGAATAACCAACCAATTCTTGCCACCCATGCCTGTCCCCCATCCTGCTTTCTTTCCTCCCCTTTCTATAATCATACCACAACATCTTTCCCCCCCCCCCCTGATCAGTAATAACAACCAGTACCTCAAAAATCTATCTTGAATACTAAGGAACTCAAAGCCTGAAGGTCTAATGGGAACATATTAGAGAAGGCTTCCCATAGCAGCATAAGGTTTTTTTTTTTTCTTGTCTGAGCTAACCCAAAAGATATTTACAGTGGTTGTATAGAGCCTCTGTCTTTGCCCTTATCATCCAACCTGGGGAGTAACTCCCTATGAGGAAGTACTTATATCTTATTAAGTAGCACATAATTTGCTGAATTCTTATTGACAAGGTCATAAACTGTAGCTTATTTTTTCTTATTTTTCATATATGAGGTTTATTTAATTTGTTTTCATTTTCCTTTTATTGATTGGCCATTGCTGAAACATGGATTATTTATGTGCTGGATGCTTAGGATAATATTCAGTTTTGAAATGGGAGTAGGGTAAGTGATACTTTGGTGGCCAAAACTTACAATCCCATCTCAAAAATCTCTAGAACAGCAAAGTCAATATTCAAGAAGAGTATGGATTATTTAGCTGTTTTGTACTCATATTTTAATAGATTCAGCTATTTTGCATTAACATGCATTTAATAATGGTGTTTTGTAACATCAATTCTCACAACTAGGGGTAGACTGACATTGTGGGTGTCCTAGAAGAATTACTGAGGGTCACTTCAAAATGATTTAACATGTTTCAATATTTTATTCAAATATTTTATATGATTTATTTAATTTTATATGTTTTATTTAAATAGATATTTTAATTTTTATTTTTATTTAAATATAATCATTTTACAATGTTGTGTTAACTTCTGCTGAACAACGAAGTGACTCAGCTATATGTATATATATATCCCCTCCCTCCTGAACCTCCCTCCCACTTCTCGCCCCTCTAGGTCATCATGGTGTGCCACATGGGGCCCCCTGTGCTCCGCAGGAGCCTCCCACTAGCTGTCTGTTATGCACATGGTAATGTATATGTGCTGTGCCTGTTCTCCCATGTGTCTCAGGCTCCTCTTCCCGCTCTGTCCATATGTCTGTTCTTTGTGTCTGCATCTCTATCCCTGCCCTGCAAACAGGCTCATCTATAAAATTTTCTAGATTCTGTACATATGAATTAATAATATACGATATTTGTTTTCTCTGACTTCACTCTGTATGACAGACTCTAGGTCCATCCACATCACTACAAATGACCCAAATTTCTTTTATGGCTGAGTAATATTCCATGGCATATATGTACCATATCTTCTTTATCCATCTATCTGTCAGTGAACATTTAGGTGGCTTCCACATCCTGGCTATTGTAAATAGTGCTACAGTGAACCCTGGGGTGCCTGTGTCTTTTTGAATTATGGTTTTCTCCAGGTATATGCCCAGTAATGGGATTGCTGGGTCATACCCTAGTTCTATTTTTAGTTTTTTTCGGTAACCGCCATACTTTTCTGAATAGTGGTTGGATAGGTTTACTTTCTCACCAACACTGCAAGAATGTTTCTTTTTTTTGACACCATCTCCAGCATTTACTGCTTGTAACTTTTTTGATGATGGTTATTCTGACTGGTGTGGGTTGATGCCTCATTTTAGTTTTGATTTGCATTTCTGTAATAATGAGCAATGTTGAGCATCTTTTGATAGGTTTATTGGCCATCTGTATGTCTTTGGAGAAATGTCTATTTAAGTCTTCTGCCCATTTAAAAAATTATTTAGTTTTGGCTTTGCTGGGTCATCATTGCTATGCAGGCTTTCCCCTAGCTCCAGTGAGTGGGGACTATTCTCTAGTTGCAGTGTGCAGGCTTCTCCTTGCAGTATTTTCTCTTGTGGTGGAGCACAAGCTTTAGAGCAAGCATCCTTTAGTAGTTGGGGCACATGGGCTCAGTAGTTGCACCCAGGTCTGGAGCACAGTCTCAGTAGTTGCGGCACACAGGTTTAGTCATGTTGTGGCATGTGGGGTCTTCCTGGATCAGGGATCAAACTCGTGTCTCCTGCATTGGCAGGTGGACTCTACCACTGAGCCACCAGGAGAGCCCCCCACCCATTTTTTGATTGACTTTTTTCTGATGTTGAGCTGTGTATATTTTGGAGATTACTCTTTTGTCAGTTGCTTCACTTGAAAATATTTTCTCCCATTCTGGTTTATCTTTTTGTCTTGTTTATACTTTGCTGTGGAAAAGCTAAGTTTAATAAGGGCCCATTTGTTAATTTTTGTTTTTATTTTCATTATACGAGGAGGTGGCTCAAAAAAGATCTTGCTGTGATTTATGTCAAAGCATGTTCTGCCTATGTTTTCCTCTAAGAGTTTTACAGTGTCTGACCTTACATTCATGTCTTTAATCCATATTGAGTTTATTGTTGTGCATGGTGTTAGGAAGTGTCTTAATTTCATTCTTTTACATGTAGCTGTCCAGTTTTCCTGGAGTCACTAATTGAAGAGACTGTTTTTTCGCCATTGTGTATTCTTGCCTCCTTTGTCAGAGACTAGGTGGCTGTAGTCTCTGGTTTATCTCTGGGCTTTCTATCCTATTCTTTTGATCTATGTTTTAACTTTTGTGCTGGTATCACACTGTTTGATTACTGGAGCTTTGTAGTATAACCTCAGTCAGGGAGCCAGTTGCTCCAGCTTCACTTTTCTTTCTCAAGATTGCTTTGGCTAGATGGGGTCTTTTGTGTTTCCATACAAAGTGTGAATTTTCTTTTGTTCTAGTTCTGTGAAAAATGCCATTGGTAATTTGATAGGGATTGCACTGAATCTGTAGATTACTTTGGGTAGTATAGTCAGTTTAACAATATTTGTTCTCCCAATCCAGGAGCATGGTATATTGCTCCATCTGTTTGTTTCTCCAGTTTGATTTCTTTCATCAGTGTCTTATACTTTTCTGCATATAGGTCTTTTGTCTCTTACGTAGGTTTATTTCAGGTAGGTTTATTCCTGTATTTAAATATTTTATTTTTATTTTATTTTATTTTATTTTATTTTATTTTTAAATTTTAAAATCTTTCATTCTTACATGCGTTCCCAAACATGAACCCCCCTCCCACCTCCCTCCCCATAACATCTCTCTGGGTCATCCCCATGCACCAGCCCCAAGCATGCTGTATCCTGCGTCAGACATAGACTGGCGATTCAATTCTTACATGATAGTATACATGTTTCAGTGCCATTCTCCCAAATCATCCCACCCTCTCCATCTCTCTCAGAGTCCAAAAGTCCGTTATACACATCTGTGTCTTTTTTGCTGTCTTGCATACAGGGTCGTCATTGCCATCTTTCTAAATTCCATATATATGTGTTAGTATACTATATTGGTGTTTTTCTTTCTGGCTTACTTCACTCTGTATAATTGGCTCCAGTTTCATCCATCTCATCAGAACTGATTCAAATGAATTCTTTTTAACGGCTGAGTAATACTCCATTGTGTATATATACCACAGCCTTCTTATCCATTCATCTGCTGATGGACATCTAGGTTGTTTCCATGTCCTGGCTATTATAAACAGTGCTGCGATGAACATTGGGGTACATGTGTCTCTTTCCATTCTGGTTTCCTTGGTGTGTATGCCCAGCAGTGGGATTGCTGGGTCATAAGGTAGTTCTATTTGCAATTAAATATTTTAAAACATTTCTTTATTAGAGTTAGAGATAAATCAGTTTTCTATGAATACTTTTTATCTTCATAATTAGGAATATATTACTTGGACAGAATACAACATATCATTTCAGATTATTTGAGATTATTTTTGTTTCACAAACTTGTCTTTGCTCATTATCATATAGCATCAGTCACTCATACTCACTAAAGATAAAGTTTGTATTTTCTTTCCCAGTATCTGCTCTACTTTCAGCTTCTGCACAGGCAAGGTATTTCTGATTTTTTCTCCTTTGCTTTTTTTTAAATGATTTTTCTGAACTAAATATATTCTTTGGAGACAATTAAATGGTTTCCATTTTTAAATGAAAATTTGAATCACTTGTTCCTGGTCACCTGCCCTGAGACTGCCAACTGCTGGAAAACTTTGGCTTTGTTCATCCTCAGAATTAAGACCTAGAGTGGCACTGCGTAGCCTGCACATAAGTGTAGCAAATTTTTTCAATAGAGACAGACCAGTAAGGGTGATGAGTGTTTGTTATTTCCACTCGGGATGCTATCTGTTTCAGGGAAATCAGGGCCAATTGACCTCTTGCCAGTTATGTAAGAAGTCCCATGTGGAAATCTGTGTTAGCTGGCATCATATTACTATTTTTTTCCGCAGTGATATTTTAGTACATTTTATAGTTGGCTTCCAAAGCAGCTGCCCAGTTAAACTACCTCTTGATATGATTTGGCTTGCAACTATCATAGTTATTGAATTAACATTCCGGACAGTACTTCCTTCTAATGTCAGGAAAACCCCACTGGATCAGCTGCCAAGGAGAGAAGGTCTTTGTTATACCCAGCTAATATGCAGTGGTGTTGTATCTATCATATATTAATCTGCACAAGCTTCACAACTTCTTAGAGCCTTGGGAAGCAAGACTGTTTCTTTTCAATGTGGTTGGTTTCAAATTAAATCATTCGATAGACCATAGACTTTTTTTCTCTATGTGAATAAATGGATACAAGGAATTTTTTTCTACTAAAAATTCTTGATTGAGTACAGATGAGCAGGAAGGATAGGGATTTGTTTTTTACTAAAAGAAAAATTATTAATCACATCAAAAGGGTACTACAGTGTTGTGTTGTTCAGTCACTAGGTCATATCTGACACTTTGCGACCCCATGGACTGCAGTACACCAGGCCTCCCTGTCCTTCACTGTCTCTCAGAGTTTGCTCAAACTCGTGTCTATTGAGTCAATGATGCCATCCAGCCATCTCATCCTCTGTCGTTCCTTCTCCTCCTGCCCTCAGTCTTTCCCAGCATCACAGTCTTTGCCAATGAGTCAGCTCTTCCCATCAGGTGGCCAAAGTTTTGGAGCTTCAGCATCATTCCTTCCAGTGAATATACAGGGTTGATTTTCTTGACTGACTGATCTCCTTGCTGTCCAAGGGACTCTCAAGAGTCTTCTCCAGCACCACAGGGTACTATACAACTCCCATTTTTAAGATTTTTTTCAGTGATGGTTTAAAGTAGAAGTTTGTTCTTCTTTTCTGTTTTCTAAAACTGCTGCTCTCATATTTCTTTTCCTTCAAATATTTTAAGGTATCTCTACCTTCTTAGTCCTGCTTGAAAACACTACCCTTTAGATAAAAGAGTTTAAAATTTAATACATGGTTTTCCCTAATGGTATTAGTGCTGTTCCTTATGAAGTTAATAATAATTTTCCGCAGGTTTAACTGCATGTCTGCTTTATGAATGGGAAGGTGATCATTCAGGGAAGAGGACTGAATGGCTCTGATGATGTGGTTTAGGAATTGCTTTATCATGGAGTCCTATGTAAAAATTTATCAGACTTGCCCAGGAGATTCTCACAATAGCCTCTCATATAGAAATTTGGTTCAGAGAAATACTGAAGCAAAGCAAAAAGTTTTAAAATGTAGTGCTAGTTTGCATTCCCACCAACAGTGTAAGAGGGTTCCCTTTTCTCCACACCCTCTCCAGCATATATTGCTTGCAGACTTTTGGATCGCAGCCATTCTGACTGGTGTGAAATGGTACCTTATTGTGGTCTTGATTTGCATTTCTCTGATAATGAGTGATGTTGAACATCTTTTCATGTGTTTGTTAGCCATCCGTATGTCTTCTTTGGAGAAATTTCTATTTAGTTCTTTGGCCCATTTTTTGATTGGGTCATTTATTTTTCTGGAATTGAGCTGCATAAGTTGCTTGTATATTTTTGAGATTAGTTGTTTGTCAGTTGCTTCATTTACTATTATTTTCTCCCATTCAGAAGGCTGTCTTTTTGCCTTGCTTATAGTTTCTTTTGTTGTGCAGAAGCTTTTAAGTTTAATTAGATCCCATTTGTTTATTTTTGCTTTTATTTCTAGTATTCTGGGAGGTGGATCATAGAGGATCCTGCTGTGATTTATGTCGGAGAGTGTTTTTGCAAACTAGTACAGCCACTA
The DNA here is from genome assembly GCF_016772045.2 of Ovis aries. Classification (NCBI taxonomy): domain Eukaryota; kingdom Metazoa; phylum Chordata; class Mammalia; order Artiodactyla; family Bovidae; genus Ovis; species Ovis aries. The sequence goes on along the minus strand of NC_056057.1, from coordinate 28,677,179 downwards.
TGGAGAACAGTGTGGAGATTCCTTAAAAAATTGCAAATAGAACTGCCATATCACCCAGCAATCCCACTGCTGGGCACACACACTGGGGAAACCAGAATTGAAAGAGACACATGTACCCCAGTGTTCATTGCAGCACTGTTTATAATAGCCAGGACATGGAAACAACCTAGATGTCCATCAGCAGATGAATGGATAAGAAAGCTGTGGTACATATACACAATGGAGTATTACTCAGCCGTTAAAAAGAATACATTTGAATCAGTTCTAATGAGATGGATGAAACTGGAGCCGATTGTACAGAGTGAAGTAAGCCAGAAAGAAAAACACCAATACAGTATACTAACACGTATATATGGAATTTAGAAAGATAATAATGATAACCCTGTATGCGAGACAGCAAAAGAGACATAAATGTATAGAATGGACTTTTGGACTCTGAGGGAGAGGGAGAGGGTGGGATGATTTGGGAGAATGGCACTGAAACATGTGTACTATCATGTAAGAAACGAATCGCCAGTCTATGTTCGATACAGGATGCTTGGGGCTGGTGCATGGGGATGATCCAGAGAGATGATATGGGGTGGGGGGTGGGAGAGGGGTTCAGGACTGGGAACGCATGTACACCCATGGTGGATTCATGTCAATGTATGGCAAAACCAATACAGTATTGTAAAGTAAAATTAAGTAAAAATAAAAATTAAAAATATATCCTGAAAAAAAAATGTAGTGCTGTATTTGAGAATAGAAAATAAATCTTTGTCCTTCCAACCAGGTATGCAAATGACTCTGATAAGGATTCTTGTGTGGGTCCTAGACTATTAATAAAGATGCTTTCAGCTTGGAATGCCTGGGACACTACCCCTGACCACTATTACCTGTGGCAAGCCCCCACAGACATTTCTCCTAAGGTGTGGCTGAACTGGCTGTTGTGGTTCTTACTGTGATCACAGGATGCACTTCAGCAAAAACCATCAGGAGCTTTGAGGAAAGTGATTCATTACTCACAGGTCCTGAAGGGTGCACTGCATGCCTGAGGGCACACAGAGAAGTCATGGGTGGAGGGAACAGACCTTTATTAGGGTCCAAGGTTGGGATGGCTTGGGTTTTGCAGGTTTCTTCTTTATTGGCTAATTTAAGACATCAGGGCAGGAATTACAGTGCACAGAAGGAGAAGTGGGCTCTTTCAAATGGTCTAGGTGATGCTGAGCTTTCTAAAAGATGGAACTTTTTGGGTGGGGTGGCTTCATTCTTTATTTGACTGTTTTGTTAGTGGCTATATTATACAGCTGGCAATGTGTTTATTTATGATGGATATCTTTTGAAATGGATGCCTCAGCAATTAAAAGGTCAAGTCAGGCACTGATTACAGCCAAAAAGCTTAATGTCAAGTATTTGTACTACAAGAATAGTTGTTGTATTTATTCTTATCCATTATTTATAAAGGTCTTTGTTATGTATACATATATCAAAATAATGGTACAATAAACAATATTTATATTAAAATATTAGAAATTGTGTGAATATTGGAAACAATATATTTGTACTATTACCTTCAGAACTCTTAGTCCAGCATCTACGTTTGGACATTAAATTCACTGGAAGGCTGGAGCCGGAAGTTAAATGACTGCTGAATCAGTGAGGACACTCTGCCAGTGTCCTTTCCAGTCCGCTCACCTAGTTCCTCATTCACCTTAAGAGTTCTCTAACTCTGAACATTTTCCAAGGGTTTTAGGAAAAATTGAGAGTTTTTAAAAATTGGGGTAAAAATACACAATATGAAATTTACCACTTTCACACACGTTAAGTGTACAGTTCTGTGATATTACGTCCGCTCCTATTGTTTGCAGCCATCACTGCTGTCCATCTCCAAATGAAACCCATAACCCATTAAGTGATATCTTCTCCCTTCCTCCAGCTCCTGGGAATTACCATTCTGCTTTCTGTCTCTTAAGATTTTGACTACTCTAGAAACTTCATATAAATGGGATCATACATTTGTCTTTTGGTGACTGGCTGATTTCTCTTAGCATAATGTCTTCGAGTTTCATCCATATTTTAGCATATGTAAAAATTTCATTTATTTTAAAGGCTAGAGTCCACTGTATGTCTACAAAACATTTTGCTTATCCATTTATCTGTCAATGAGTTTCTTCCACCTTTTGGCTATTGTGAATAATGCTGCTATGAACATGAGTGCACCAATATCTCTTTGAGACCCTTCTTGAATCCTTTTGAGTATATGTCCAGAAGTGGAATTACTGGTAATTATATATGGTGATTCTGTGTTTAATTCTTTGAGGAATCACCATAGTCTTCCACAGTGGTTGCATCATTTTATATCCCCACTAGCAATGCATAGGAATTCCAGTGTCTCCTCATTGTTGCCAACACTTATTTTCTGTTTTTTGTTTTGTTTTTAGTAATAGCCATCCTAATTTGTATGAAATGGTGTCATTGTAGTTTTGATTTATACTTCTCTGATGACTAGTGATGCTGAACATCTTTCCATTTGCTTATTCACCATTTGTATATCTTTGGAGAAATACATATTCAGGTCTCTTGCCCACTATTAAATCATTTCTTTGTTGCTGTTGAGTTTTAGGATTCTTTATATATTCTGAGTATCGATTCCATGTCAAATAGATGATTTGTGAATACTTTCTCTCATTCCATTGTTTGCATTTTCACTCTTTTGATGTTGATGGTGGCGTTTGAAGCACAGAAGTTTTTAATTTTGGTGAAATTTAACTTACCTGTTTTTCCTGCATTGCCTGTACTTTAAATACCATATCCAAGAAAATCATTGCCAAATTCAATGTCCTGAAGTGTTTTTTGTTTTTCTCCCTTGTTTCTTTCTGAGGCTTTGGTAGTCTAAGCTTTTAAGTTTACATTTTTATCCATTTTGAGTTCTTTTTCACATATGATGTAAATTAAGGGTCCAACTTCAGTTATTTTTAATTTTAATTTTTTGCTTGTGGATATCCAATTTTCCTAACACCATTTCTTGGAATGATTGTCCATTCCCCATTGAATGGTTTCTTACCCTTGTAGAAAATCAATCATCCAACTTTTGTGAGGATTTATTTCTAGGCAGTCTAATCTTTTCCATTGATCTAGATGTCTGTATTATGCTGCTTTGATTACCACACTTCTTTGATTACCTTAGGTTTTAAAATAAGGAAGTGTGAGACCTCTAACTTTTTTCCTTTCCAAGGTTTGTTTTTGGCTAGTCAAGATCCCTTGAAATTTTATAATAATTTTATAATAGATTTTCCTTTGCTTTAAAAAGAAAAATAACCTTTGGGTTTTTCATATAAATTGCATTGAATCTGTAGACATACTTTAGGTATTACCGACTTCTTCTCAACATTAAGTTTTCCAGTCCATTGGATCTTTTTCCGTGTGTGTGTGTGTGTGTGTGTGTGTGTATTAATTTCTTTAAAAAAGGATAATTTCCAGTGTACAAGGCTTTCATATGTATCTTATTATTTTTAATGCTCTTACTAAGTGAAATAGTTTCCTTAATTTCCTCTTGCATTGTTCATTGTTAGTACTGATACATAGGATACAACTAACTTTTGTGTGTTTATTTGTATCCTGCAACTCTGCCCAATTCATTCATTAGGTCTAGCAGATTTTGTGGAACCTTTAGTTTTCTACATATAAGATGGTGTCATCAGTGACCAGAGATAACTTTGTTTCCTTTTCAACTTGGATCTCTTTTATTTTTCTCTTTTATTTCTTTCTCTTGCCTAATTGCTCTCGCTAGAACTTTCACTACTATGTTGAATAGAAGTGATGAAAGTGGACAACCTTATTCCTGACTTTGGTGTAAGAGCTTTCAGTCTTTAACCACTGGACATTCTGATTATTACTTTATATGTCAACTTGACTGGGCTCTGAGGTACCCAGACGTTTGGTCAGTCATTCTGGGTGTGGTTATGGGTCTATTTCTGGATGAGATTACACACAAGTCGGTAGACTGAGGAGAGCTGATTGCCCTTTCTGTTGTGAGTGGACATCATCAAATTAGCTGAAGGAATGAATAGAACAGAAAGGCTGACCCACCCATGAGTAAGGGGCATTTCTTCTGTCTGAGCGCTTTTGAGTTGGGGTATCATTTTTTTTTTCCCCAGTCTCTAAAGAACTTGAGCTGAAGCAATGGCTTTTTCCAAGTCTTGAGCCTACTACCCTTCAGGCTGGAACTACACCCTCATTTCTACTAGGACTCCACCTTACCAACCACAGATCTTGAGACTGGTCACCTTCCGTAATCATTTTACTCAATTCCAAGTAATAATAATAATAATACACATCCATATGTTGGGGGTGTGTGTAACTTCCTTGGATTTTCTCACCACAGCAAAAATTTGAAGCGATGGATGGGCCAGTGTTACAGCTCTGTGTTACAGCTTAGTTTTATTTAGAAAACGAAGGAAAACACATCCTGGAGGCATGAGGGTATGACCCAGAAGACAAAAGACTGGAAGAGAGGAGAGCTGCCTGCCCTCCCTCTCCGTGCTCAATTTTGGCTCCTCTTTTTATATGTTTTTTCCTCCTCCCCCTGGGCCTGCTCTGTGTAAATTGGGCTAGCCAGGAGGGCTGTTTGTTTTACCTGAGGTCCTCTTTCTGGTCCTTGGACCTTCATTTGTTCTATTTTCTTGGGCTTTTCCCATCTTCATCTTTAGCCACCACCATTCTGGACTCCTTTTTCCTAATCTAACTACCTAACATTCCTCCCTCAAGAGATGGGAGGCCCAATTCTTTGGGAATAGGGGCGTTGAGGTCTCTCTGGCTACTTCCTGCTGAACTGGGATGGTGCAAGGCATTGGGCCTCCCCCTCTTGCTAGTCTCAAGCCTCAGAGTCCTTATAGCGGTGTCCATCTAAGGGTGAGTGATGTTTTCCGTGGTCAGCAGTAGTTTTATATATCCTTGCTGAACTGGCACTGCACGTTGTAGCTTGTTAACCCGGGCAGAGACAAAATGGGTTAGGCAATAGATAATACATGGAGCAATCATAAGCAGCATCAATATGGTGATAACAGGGATTAGTAGGGGCATTAGCCAACTCCAAATTCCCTCTCACCAGGAGAAGGATTCCCCTCAAAAGATGTTGTAGCCATCCTGAGGACTCTCCAGATCATTCCTTGAGATCCTGTAGGATCTAAATGTTTTTAGGCTTTCTTTAACTAACAGGGAGGTCTGGTGTGCTCCAGTTCATGGGGTCGCACAGAGTCAGACATGACTGAGCGACTGAACTGAACTGAACTTAGCAGGAGATATTTACCCAGAAACAACACGTCTCATTTAAGATGGCTCAAGTCCATCCTTGTTCAGGGATCAGGAGATCTATCTCCTGTCTGTTTTGGAGTACAACTCCTGCCAAGCTGTGTTGGCTCTTTAATGCTATCCTAAGACATCTTTTCCTCAGAAACTTAATTTTGGGGGTGTTCATTAGTATGGCACTCATTTGCAGTTCTGAATAGGTGTCTGAGATCTCCCAGGGGCTCACAGGTGTATCGAGTGTCCTCTTCTGTTTTCTTTCATGGCTTGACTTGTGAGTAGTAAATCCAGGAGTATGTCCTGGTACCTTGATGGCTGTGGGCGTAGAAAGTATTACAGGGTAGGGGCCCTTCCATGTGGGCTGGAATTGAGCCTTTGGGGACCCATCTTTCCAGACTTTAATTAGGACTTGAGTCCCTGGAGCATATAGTGGTGGCTCTTTAGAATCTTCTGGGTCCTGGTTGACTCCCCACAAGCGTATATCCTGTTGGAATTGCCCAGTGGCCGTGGTATAAGACCAGAGGGACTGAGCCTCTGGATCGAGGAAGAGGTCATTGGCATAAACAAAAGGTCTCCCATACAGCATCTCATAGGGACCAAGACCAGCCTGTTCCTTAGGGGCAATGCGGGGGCAGAGGAGGGCTATTGGTAAAGCCTCGTTCCATCTCAGGGAGGTCTCCTGGGTTATCTTTTTTATTGCTGATTTCAAGAGTTGATTGGCTCTTTCTACTTTTCCTGAAGACTGAGGCCTCCAGGCACAGTGGAGATAATAAGTAATGCCCAATGCTTTAGAGATCACTTGGGTGACCTTAGAAGTAAATGATGTCCCATTGTCACTTTGTAGTGACCTGGGCAGACCAAATCTGGGAATGATTTCATGGAACAGGTGTTTTTAACTACCTCCTCAGCCTTCTCAGTCCGGGTGGGAAAGCCTTCAATCCATCCTGTGAATGTATCTGTCATGACTAATAGTTACTTATGCCCTTGAGAAACTGGCATCTGGGTGAAGTCTACCTGCCAGTCCTCTCCTGGCCATGTTGTTGGATGGGCTGGGCCAGCTGGGGTCTTTGAGTTCCTTGGGGGTTTTTTAATTGGCAAGTGGGACAAGAGGGGACTACTTGCCTTATAGTCATTTGGAGGCCTGTTCCTCTGAAGGACCTTTCTAGTAATCTTTGGAGGGCCATCTCCCCTAAATGAGTGGTGGCATGTCAGGAGTTAACCAACTTCCACTGGAGGTTCCTAGGCAGAAAAAGGAGTCCCTCCTTTTGGAACCACCCAATATGATCTTCTTGAAAGCCCTCACTCTTAGCTTTAAGAGTCTCACCTTCAGTATATGAAGGAGTTTCTGGCAAATTAGTCTGTGGAACTAAGGTAGCAACCCCTATTAGGTCATTGTTCTGTAATGCTGCTCTCTTAGCTGCTTGATCGGCTGCTTGGTTCCCTTGTGCCACTTCTGTGCTCCCTTTTTGGTGTCCTTTACAGTGGGAGACTGAAACCTCGGTGGGCAGATGGACTGCCTCCAAGAGTCTAAGAATCTGATCACCATATTTGATTGGGTACCCTTGGGTGGTCAAGTGGCCTCTTTCTTTCCAAATAGCTGCGTATGCATGTAGCACCCGAAAGGCATACTTGGAGTCAGTGCAAATGGCCACTCTTTCTTTTTCCCAGCTCTAAAGCTCAAGTCAGGGCTATGAGCTCAGCTAATTGGGATGAAATACCTGGTGGCAAAGGTTTAGCCTCTGTGGTCTCAAAATTGGAGACTACTGCATAGCCAGCTCTTCTTTTTCCATCCAAGACAAAGCTGCTTCCATCAGTGTACCAGATTTCCTTAGGATTGGTCAGAGGATCTTCTGAGAATCCCTCTTGAGATTTTGTTCAGTGGCCCAAAGTTTCTAGCCAAGCATGAAAAGGGAGAGAGCCCTTGGGGGTAGGCAGGAGGATGGCAGGGTTAAGAACCTCACAAGGGGGTTTAGTGAGGCCTGGATTTTCCATTAGCATTATTTGATATCTGAGGATTCTTTGATCAGACATCCATAAATGGCTTCTCCCATTTAGGAGTTATTTTACTTCATGGCTAGTAAAAATATAGTAAATTTGCCCCCAAAAGAGAGTTTTAAAGCATCTTCTATCAGGATTGCAATAGCTGCAAGATTTTGAAGGCAAGGAGGCTAGCCTCAGGCAATTGGGTCAAGCCTCTTGGATAAGTAAGCTACAGGCTGGGGCTCAGGTCCCAACCTTTGAGTTAACACTCCCAAGGCTATTACTTCTTTTTCGTAGACAAAGTTGGAATGCTTTTTCTGGGTCTGGCAACCTCAAGGCAGGTTCTTGAGTTAAGGCTGGTTTTAGTGTAGCCTCTGCCTTCTTTTGGGGAGTTCCCCACATCAGTGAGATTAAATCATCCTATCCCTTCAAGGTTTCATATAAACACTGGGCAATTAGACCATCGTTGTGTATCCAGATTCCACAATACCCAGCTGGCCCCAGGAAAGCTCGCAGTTGTTTTTGAGTCATGGGGGAGGGCAACTGGAGGATTCCTTGTACCCGACCAGAGGACAGCCTCCTGGACCCATGTGTAATCTGAACTCCCAGGTAAGTGACCTTTGTCTCAACCATCTGTGCCTTAGCATGGGAGATTTTATATCCTCTCTCTGCCAAAAAGTTTAGAACCTGAATTGCATGTTTTGGGGCATTTTTCTCATCTGGAGAGCCAATTAGTAGGTCATCTATGTATTGTAGTATTTTCCCATTAGGTCCCAGGTCCAGATCTAGGAGATCCCAGCTAAGAGCCTGCCCAAACAGGTGGGGGCTATCTCTGAACCCCTGAGGTAATACTGTCCAAGTCATCTGTTGGTATTTTTCTCCTGAAGACTCCCACTTGAAGGCAAAATGATACTGGGATTCTTTAGCCGGTGGTATGCAAATATATGCATCTTTGAGATCCAAGACTGTAAACCACTTGGCACTGGGTGGGATTTCTCCCAAGATTACGTAGGAATTGGGTACTGTGGGATGTAGGGGGACTGCAGTTTCATTTATGATCTGGAGATCTTGAACCATTTGCCAGGTCCTGTCCTTTTTCTTTACAGAGAAGATCAGTGTGTTATATGGTGAATTGGGGGAACCAATAGCCCACAGGCAAGGAATTTATTTATTAGAGGCTGTAGTCCTTCCCGAGCTTCTCTTCTGAGGGGTTATCGTTTCCAGCTTGGAAACCAGGTGGGATCTCGGAGGACAGTGACAACCAGTTCAGCTTGGTGGGCTCGTCCAGGAGTCCTCTGGTCCCACAGCTGGGGGTTAATTTTGTCCTCCCATAGATTTTGGTCCCTCCCTATTGGAGAGGGTGTAATGAGTTCCTCAGTAGTAACCAGGAGCTATAGGGCTCTAGGGGCTGAAAAGCTTCCCGTCACAAGGGTGTCCCCAGTTTAGTGAGTATATCTCTTCCCAGTAAGGGAGTAAGATACTCAGGGATCACCAGAAACTGGTGGGAAAATACTTGTCCATCCCAGCAACAAAGAAGTACTCGAATGAATCTTTTAGTAGTTGCTTTTCCTGTAGCACCTCAAATGGTATAGGTTTGGGAGGAGAAGACGCTGGAGTAGGAGGTCAGGACAGAGTAGGTAGCCCCTGTGTCAACCAAGAAATTCTCGGACCTACCTGCCACATCCAGTTGCACCCTTGGCTCCAGCCCCTTGATGGTTATCTGTGACAGGAGGGCTGGCTGGCGTGGGCCGCTTCAGTCCTCTTGAACCATCGTGAGGGAAGGCTCGGCACTTCTCTTGGGTCCCCAGGGCAGAGTGCCACCCAATGTCCCAATTGATGGCATTTGTAGCCAGCTGTTTTGGAGACTTGTCATGGTTTGGACAGTCTTTGGCCCAATGTCCTGCCTGTCTGCTGATTAGGCATTTGCCTCATGCCTTGTCCTTCAAGGACTCTGGGTTTGCCATAGGGCTTCCCTGCAGGGCGTCCAGCATCTGGGCATTCCTTGTCTCTTTCCTTTTCTCTGTTTCCTGGGCCTTGGCCTCCCTCTCCTGTTCTTTGTTATAAAAGATATTGGTGGCTGTCTGGACCATCTCATCTAAAGAGGCAGCAGGGTCCTGTTGCTGTAGCTGTTGTAACTTTATCCTGATGTCTGATGCACATGAGGGCAGGAGTTTGTCCTTTAAAATCACCTGTCCCTTGTAAGTGTCTAAGTCCAGATTGGTAAACTTTTGGAGGGCCTCTTTTAGCCTTTTCAGAAAGGAAATGGGGTTCTGGTTGGGCTCCTGAGTTATTGCTGAGACCCGGGCATAGCTGATTACTTTTTGCTGAGCTGCTTTCAGTCCTGTCTTTACACAGATCAGAAAATGATCCCTTTCCCAGGTGTGCTCAGGGTCATTATAATTCCAATTAGGATCTGAGGAGGGGACCGCAGTTTCCTCTACTGGGTATTTATTGCTTGTCATATGAAGTCCCGTAGCATACCTTTGGGCTTCCTTTAAGACCCTAGCATGCTCAGGGTCAGATAAAGTTTGACTAAATATGACCATGATGTCCTTCCACGTCAAGTCAAAGGCTAAGGTAATGTGTTGGAATGTATCTATATATTTGCCTGGTTCATCTGTATAGCTTCCCAGGTTTTGTTTGATTTTAGTTCTAAGAGGGAGAAGGGGTTATGGACCCAGGTTGGTCCGAATTCTCCTCCACAAGTTGGCTTTTGTGGATGGGGTGTTCCCTGATAAGGGAGCATGTTTGGATATGAGGAAGGAGCACCAGGCAACTCTGGAGCCATGGGAGGTGAGCCTTCATGGGGGCTTCCTTCTCTTGGTTGTCTGTGCCTAACACCATTTTCCTAGTAGGCTCACTTTTAGGGCATACAACAATCCCATGCTTAAGACAGAGTTCCTTCATATCCCTTAGTCAGAAGAAAATCTGGACATAGGGGGTCTCTGTCCATTTGCCTTGTCTTTTGCAGAATAAGTCTAGCTGCAGGATCATATTGTAATGTAGACTCCCATCCTCAGGCCAGTGTTCCTTGTCTGCCAGAGGATACCGTGGTCACGCAGTGGTGCAAAAGAATCTTAAGTGGCTTCTCCTTAGAGTCAGAGGATCCAACAGCTTCCACTTATCAAGGATGCATCTCAAAGGCGTCTGTTGGGAAGTGGATTGGTTATTTCCCATCTGAAAGAAAGTGATGACAGGGAGGAAAAGAAAAAAAAAAAAACAAAACTAATAGGCCTCCTTCTATTTCCATGGTGGGACTTCCTTAGGGGTGAGTCTTTTTGACGTTTATCCCATCCAGTACTGTTGCAACCTGAGAGCCAGGTGTCCCCAGGTCAGGGTGCAGATCCCCAGGTCAGGTTGCAGATCCCCAGGCAGGGTGAGGCATGACAGCCTCCTGGAGATCGAGTCCCCAGACAGGTCAAGGTAGGTAGGCCTCCCAAGAATTGGGTCCCCAGGCAGGCTGAGGCATGTCGACTTCCTGGGACCCCTGGACTGGGAGGATCCCTGAGCAGGTTGAGGCATGACAACCTTTTGAGGACCAGATTTCTAGGCAGGTCAAAGCAGGCCAACCCCCTGGGGCCCCCAAACTGGAGTTGGACATCCCCAAGGTCTCCAGCATGACCAGTGCTGGGTAGGATTAAGGGGTTGTAACCCATTGCTGGTTTGTCTGCTGTGGATGGGAATAGATATCATGATGTAAAGCAGTCCAAGCCTGTGCCCTGAGCCGAGGAACAGCCATAAGGCTTATCCTCTTATTGTTCTCAGGAAATTTAAGTCACCAATTTCCTCCCGTAGTCCTTCATAAGAATAGCTCAGGCTGTTTCCAATGGTAAACATCTCATTGTCATAGACCCACATTAGGTAATAACAGAAGTAATGACAAAGGAGTGGGTTATCTGGTCCTATTAGGGGTGTTAGGAGTATTTTAATAATAACAATAAGCAGGGTGGAGCAATGTTGCCTGCAAGGGAGCAGGGTCCTGGTTGTAGGAGTTAATAAGTGGCTGAAGAACAAATTGATAAGAGGCAACAGACCAGATGTTCCATAAAAGTGGAGTGGAGATTTGATCCAGGGGTATGTTTGTAATTTTACGAGAAGGGTGGTAAGAGTTTGGGCCCAAATAGCCTGACAGGCTAACTCCCAAAGTGGCAAGCATTATCCCTGGGAGCCCAGTTGCCCTTTAAGGGATGCCACCAACAGATGAACTTCTAGCAGGCATTGTGTGTCTGTCACCCAGCCTAGCGGGTACACTGAGAGAGGCTGTTGTTTCATGTGTTGTAGGAAACGTGGAAGATGAAGGCCCGAATATCTAGAGAGATTGGCTATTATACAGCATTTTTCTCCCAAAGGCCAGCTATTTTCTGGTTGTCCCTCCAGAAGATTGTAGAGGCAACATTGGAGGGAAGGGGCAGGACACAATTTTTGAGAAAAAAAAATATGACATAGCTCAAGGGCATAACATAAACTGATTAAAATCAGATGGATCCAAGAAGACAAGTCAAATTCAACTAAACCTTGATCCTCAATCTGCAAACCAAATGACCCACCCAGAGGTGCCAGGACAGTTCCAAGTCACTGTCAAGAGACTGAGGAGTGGGTGGTTCCCCAGTTGTTGGAATGTCCTCCCACTTATTAGCATATTAAATCACCCAGCCCTGTGAAAACTAACCACATCACATTCCATGGCCACTCCCCTCTGTGATGGCCCGCACTATTGGAGTGTGCTTCTCTCTGAATCTGAACAAATCCACCTCTTACCTATCTCTCTCTCTCTCACTGAATTTTTGCAATGAGACATCAAGAGCCTGAGCTTCATTAGGTCCTGAAGTCAGGCACCATGGGTTTTGGGTGGGCTCAAGTCCCAGGAAAGAGGAGCTGAAGGATGGGAGGAGAAAGCAGTGGGGAAAATGTGCTGAGGAATGTCCTTCATAACCTGCAAGAAGATCTGCTAAATACCTGACCTGTGCTCAGCTTTCATTGGCCTGATCCTTGGCACAAAGAAGATTAAGGACAGAAAAAGCCCCACCTGCTTGGGCAACAGCTACTAAGTGGCCCCGACAGAGTCCCTCAATTGTACCCACTGCCTCTCGCCTGTTCATGGGGGGTTTGAGGAAACAAGAAACAAGAGATTGCAAAGGAATTAAGATGTTGTTAGCCATATGTCCTTCCAGTCATAAGAGTGAGGACCTCCTACCTTAACTGGAGGTCTTCTGGAATCTGAGACTGAGCCATGTGAGCTTTCTGCTGAGTTTGTTTTTCCTGTCCCGGTTTCCAGCATGCTGGCCTTCTTGTCGCTTCCCCTGCACTGGGTTTTCTTTGCGTTCAGCATCCATCATGGAAGGTTTCGCTGAGTTGGGCTTCTGCTGTGCTTGGCTTTTGCCTCACCGGGGCCCAGCTGAGATTGTTTCAGTGAGGTTAAATCCGAGTCACGGCACCATATTCATCAGGGTAGTGTGTGATTTCCTCGGTTCTGTCTCACCATAGCAAAAATTTGAAGTGATGGACGGACCAGTGTTACAGCTCCGTGTTACAGCTCAGTTTTATTTAGAAAACAAAGGAAAATACATCCTCGAGTTGTGGGGGCGGGGGGTCGACCCAAAAGACACAGAGAGAAGAGAAGCCCCCCTCCCTCAATTTTGGCTCCTCTTCTCCTCCCCCTGGGCCTGCCCTGTGTAAGTTGGGCTAGCCAGGAGGGCTCTTTGTTTTACCTGAGGTCCTCACTCTGGTCCTCAGACCTTCCTTTGTTGTATTTTCATGGGCTTTCCCCTGCTTTGTCTTTTAGCCACCTCCAATCTGGACTCATTGTTCCTATTCTAACTACCTAATACATACATATATCTCCTTTTGGGTCAGTTTCTCTGAAGAACCCTGAATAGTGCAAGTATGGTGTTGGCTGTGGATTTTCATATACAGCCTTTATTACACTGAGGTATTTTCCTTCTATTCCTAGTTTGTTAAAATTCTATCATGAAGTGTGTTGGATTTTGTAAACTGCTTTTTCTCTCTCAGCCTCTGTCTCTGTCTCTATATATATGATTGGCAGCTTGTTATATATGCTGTGGTTAAGGTAAAAGGTAAATTGTGTTTCAGATCAGTCTATATTATTCATATTTCAAGATCTCTCTTTTTTAAATTGAAGGATAATTGCTTTACAATGTTGTGTTGGTTTCTACCATACAGCTGTGTGAATCAGCCATAAATATACATATATCTCCTCCCTCAGAACCTCCCTCACCTCACCATCCCACATCTCTGGGTTGTCACAGAGCACTGGGTTAAGCACCCTGTGTTCTACAGCAGCTTCCACTATTTTACACATGGTAGCGTATAATTTTAGTGCTACTCTCTCAATTTATCCCACACCCTCCTCCCCCTACTGTGACTTTTTCTGTATTAATGGAGATGGTCATGCAGGGTTTTTCTCATCATTGTGCTAATATAGTATGCTATACTGTTTCATTTTTGTATGTTGAGCCATTCTTGTTTTATAGGAATAAATCCTATTTGATCATGGTGTATAATTCTTTTTATGTTAATTTGAATTCTGTTTGCTGATATTTTGTTGAAATATTTACACCACTATTCAGAGGAGGGCTTCTCTGGTGGTTCAGCAGTAAAATAATGTGCTTGCTAATGCATGAGACATGGGTTTGATCCCTGGGTCAGGAAGATCCCCTGGAGAAGGAAATGGCAACCCTCTCTAGTATTCTTGCCTGCAAAATCCCATGGACAGAGGAGCCTGGTGGGTTATAGTCCATGGGGTCACAGAGTCAGACACTACTTCGCAACTAAACAATAACAAACCAGAGAGGATATTTGCCTGTATTTGCTTTTTTTTTTTTCAGCATCTTTGGTTTTAATGGCAGGGTAATGCTGGCCTCTTAGGATGAATTAGGAAGTGCTCCCTCACCTTTGTTTTTTTTTTTTTTTTTTTTCAGAAGAGATGGGGTAGAATAAGTATTCTTTATAAATATTTGGTCAAATTCATGAGTATAGCATTTGTTCTTTGATAGAAAACATTTATGTTAAAAGGTCTTTGATTGTTTACTCTCCCTACCAATTATAACTAACAGAATTATATAAAGGTCAGAATTATATAAAGTTTTCATTCCAATCCCAAAGAAGGGCAATGCCAAAGAATGTTCAAACTACCTCGCAACTGCACTCATCTCACACACTAGCAAAGTAATGCTCAAAATTCTCCATGCCAGGCTTCAACAGTACATGAACTGTGAACTTCCAGATGTTCAAGCTGGATTTAGAAAATACAGAGGAACCAGAGATCAAATTGCCAACATCCAGTGGATCACAGAAAAAGCAAGAGAATTCCAGAAAAACACCTACTTCTGCTTTATTGATTACAGCAAAGCCTTTAACTGTGTAGATCATAACAAAATATGGAAAATTCTTCAAGAGATGGGAATGGTTACCAGCCCACCTATCCTGCCTCCTGAGAAATCTGTATGCAGATCAAGAAGCAACGGTTAGAACTGCACATGAAACAACAGACTGGTTCTAAATTGGGAAAGGAGAATGTCAAGGCTGTATATTGTCACACTGCTTATTTAACTTATATGCAGAGTATATCATTCAAAATGCAAGGCTGGATGAAGCACAAGCTGGAATCAAGATTGCCGGGAGAAATATCAATAGCCTTAGAAATGCAGATGACACTACCCTTATGACAGAAGGTGAGGAGGAACTGAAAGAACCTTTTGATCAAAGTGAAAGAGGAGAGTGAAAAAACTGACTTAAAACTCAGCATTCCAAAACTAGGATTATGGAATCTGGTCTCATCACTTCATGGCAAATAGATGGGGAAACAATGGAAACGGTGAGAGATTTTATTTTCCTTGGCTCCAAAATCACTGCAGATGGTGAATGCAGCCATGAAATTAAAAGACGCTTGCTCCTTGGAAGAAAAGCTATGATCAACCTAGACAGCATATTAAAAAGCAGAGACATTACTTTGCCAACAAATATCCATCTACTCAAAGCTATGGTTTTTCTAGTAGTCATATATGGATGTGAGAGTTGAACTACAAAGAAAGCTGAGTGCTGAAGAATTGATGCTTTTGAACTGTGATTGTTGGAGAAGACTCTTGAGAGTCCCTTGGGTAGCAAGCAGATCCAACCAGGCCATCCTAAAGGAAATCAGTCCTGAATATTCATTGGAAGAACTGACATTGAAGCTGAAACTCCAATACTTTGGCCACCTGGTACGAAGAATTGATTCATTGGAAAAGACCTTGATACTGGGAAAGATTGAAGGCAGGAGGAGAAGGGGACAACAGAGGATGAGATAGTTAAATGGCATCACTGACTCGATAGACATGAGTTTGAGCAAGCTCTGGGAGTTGGTGTTGGACAGGGAAGCCTGGTATGCTGCAGTCCATGGGGTTGCAAAGAGTCGGACATGACTGAGGGACTGAACTGAACTAATTATTGGCCTACTGAGAGTTTCTATTTCTCCATGTGTCTTTGAAACCTAATATGTTACATTCAGATTACCCAGTTTGTTGGAGTACAATTGTTCACAATACCCTATTATACTCCTTTTTATTTCTATAAAATCTATAGTATTATACCCTCTTTCATTTCTGATTTTAGTTACTCGGGTATTCTCTCTCTTATTCCTTTGTCAGTCTCTCTAAAGGATTATCAATTTTGTTGACCTTTTCAAAGAACCAACTCTTGGTTATGTAGATGTTCTCTGCTTCTTTTATATTCCCTGTTTTATTTATCCCTCCTCTTATCTGCATTATTTCCTTCCTCTGATAGCTTTGGATTTAATACATTCTTTTAATTATTGTTTCTCAAGATATAGTTAGATTATTGATTTGAGATCTTTCTCACTTTTTAATGTAACTATTGAAGATGTAAGTTTCCCTCTTGGCCCTGCTTTCAGTGTATCCGATGGTTTCCATATGTTGCACTGCTTTATATATTTAGGTACTCTGATGTTCCATGCATATGTATTTATAACTGCTATAACTTCCAGGTCAATTGACTGTTTTATTAGATAGTGGCCTTTTTTGTCCTGTGAGAGTTTTTGACTTAAAATCTGTTGTCTGATGCCGTTATAGCCTTGTGCTTCTGTCACACCTTGTCGAGTTGCCTTCCTCCAGTATCTCATGATCACAAAGGATGGCTTCTGGCTTTTTCCTCCTGTCATCATATCTGTGAACAGCCTAGGTCAGCAAGCCCTAATGCCTGGATGTTGTAGGTAGAAAGAGTCTCTTCTCTGAACTATCATCTAGAGAAGCAATGATAGAAGAAAGGATGGATAGAGGAACCTGGTGATCTACAGTCCATGAGGTTGCAGAGTCAGACATGACTGAGCAACTAATACTTTCACTTTTCAAATTAGTTTGTTAGAACCTTAACCCCTGATGTGACTGAATTTTATAGGGCTTTTAGGAGGCAATTAAGGTTAAACAAGGTTATAAGGATGGGGTTCTAATTTAGCAGGGTTGGTGGCCTTATGAGAAGAGCAAGAGAGACCTGTCTCTCTCCATGTGCACTCACTAAGGAAAGGCTATGTCAGGACATAGAAGGCCACCATCTGCAAGCTGGGAAAAGAAATAAACCAGAAATTGGATTGGTTGGCACCTTGACCTTGAATTTCTACTCAACAGAACTATAAGAAATAAATTTCTGTTATTTAAGCCACCCAATCTATGTATTCTGTTGTGGCAGCTCAAGCTAAGACAAGCCTGTTCATAGTTCACAATTAAATATAGTTACCATTTATGAATAGATTGTGTGTACCATTTAGTTATAAATTAAATGTACATAAAACATAGGTTGAATTGGTATTTAGATAAATTTTTTGTTTAAATACAAGCAAATAAATAAATGACAAATCCCATAGATTCTTAAATAGAACCTGTTCAGTGATAAGCCTAAGGATGCAAAGCTTTAAGTATCCATTGAACATCTATGTGCCCAGCACTCTTTAAATCAATAATTGAATCCTAACTGTAAAAGCAGTCTCCATATTGTAATTCTTAGCTCTCAGTACATAGTAGGTATCCAGTAAATGTTAGCTGCATTTATATATTATTGTTTTGATTAGTAGAGGTTTATACATCAAAATTCAGCTGGTAAAGAATCTGCCTGCCCTACAGGAGACCCCAGCTGGATTCCTGGGTCAGGAAGATCTGCTGGAGAAGGAATAGGCTACCCACTCCAGTATTCTTGGTCTTCCCTGGTGGCTCAGCTGGTAAAGAATCTGCCTGCAATGCAGGAAACCTGGGTTCGATCCCTGGGTTAGAAAGATCCCTGGAGAAGGGAACAGCTACCCACTGCAGTATTCTGGCCTGGAGAATTCCATGGGGTTGCAAAGAGTCAGATAAGACTGATCAACTTTGTTTTATATAAAAATTAATGGCACAGACACAGAATATTCTCTAGAGAAGTATCCTTTTAGGAAGATAGAAATATATAGACAGGAAAGTGTATATTGGACAAAGTTATTTGTGATTATCTAATGCCTCTCAGTAATATGGTTAAAGAGACACTGTTTTCAGGTGTTGGAATATTTTTCTATCAAGTTCAGTATTACTTTTTGGAAGGAAATGTCCTACTATTATTTAAAAAAGAAACATTTAATATCCTTTTGAAAACTTATAGTGATTTCCAAAATCAGGGAAAATGCACTTTGGAATTATATGTAGTTCTGAGTCCCCTGTTAATTACTTTAGGATTTAAAAAAAAATATTGGAGTATAGTTGATTTATAATGTTTTAGGTTTATGGCAAGGTAAATCAACTATACATATATATCTACTCTTTTTTATATTCTTTTCCCATACAGGGCATTACATAGTATTGAGTAGACTTCCCTGTGCTATACAGTAGGTTCTCATTAATTATTTTATATATAGTAGTATGTATGTGTCAATTCCAATCTCTCAAGTTATCCCTCCTCTCTTCACCCTCCCAGCTCCCCGCAGGCCCCATGCTGGCTCCTTGTAACCATAAGAATATTTTCTACATCTGTGGCTCTATTTCTCCTTTGTAAATAAGTACATTTGTACTACTTCTTTAGATTCCCATATAAGCAGTGTTTTTGTTCAGTCGCTCAGTCATGTCCAACCCTTTGCAACCCCATGAACTGCAGCACTCCAGGCTTCTCTGTCCTTCACGATCCCCTGGAATTTGCTCAAACTCATGTCCAGTGAGATGGTGATGCTATCTAACCATCACATCCACTGTCTTCCCCTTCTCCCCTGCCTTCGATCTTTCCCAGCATCAGGGTCTTTTTCAATGAGTTGGCTCTTCCTTTCAGGTGGCCAAAGTATTAGAGGTTCAGCATCAGTACTTCCAATGAATAGTCAGGGTTGATTTCCTTTGTGATTGACTGGTTTGATCTCCTTGCTGTCTGAAGAGTCTTCTCCAGCACTACAATTCAAAAGCATTAATTTTTCGGTGCTCAGCTTTCTTTATGGTTCAACTTTCACATCTGTACACGACTACAGGAAAAACCATAGATTTGACTATATGGACCATTGTCTACAAAATGATGTCTCTGCTTTTTAATACGCTCTAGGTTTGTTATAGCTTTTCTTCCAAAGAGCAAGCATCTTTTAATTTCATAACCAGAGTCACCATCCACAGTGATTTTGGAAAACAAAAAAATAAAGTTTGTCAGTGTTTCCATTTTTTCCCCATCTATTTGCCTTGGGAGAAAGTTATGACCAACCTACAGAGTATATTCAAAAGCAGAGACATTACTTTGCCGACTAAGGTCTGTGGTTTTTCTTGTGGTCATGTATGGATGTGAGAGTTGGACTGTGAAGAAGACAGAGTGCTGAAGAATTGATGCTTTTGAACTGTGGTGTTGGAGAAGACTCTTGAGAGTCCCTTGGACTGCAAGGAGATCCATCCAGTCCATTCTGAAGGAGATCAGCCCTGGGATTTCTTTGGAAGGAATGATGCTACAGCTGAAACTCCAGTACTTTGGCCACCTCATGTGAAGAGTTGACTCATTGGAAAAGACTCTGATGCTGGGAGGGATTGGGGGCAGGAGGAGAAGGGGACGACAGAGGATGAGATGGCTGGATGGCATCACTGACTCGATGGACGTGAGTCTGAATGAACTCCGAGAGTTGGTGATGGACAGGGAGGCCTGACGTGCTGCGGATTCATGGGGTAGCAAAGAGTTGGACACGACTGAGCGACTGAACTGAACTGAACTGATGAGACCAGATGCCATGATCTTAGTTTTTTGAATGTTCAGTTTTAAACCAGCCTTTTCACTCTCCTCTTTTACCTTCATCAAGAGGCTCTTTAGTTCCTCTTTGCTTTCTGTCATTAGGGTGGTGTCATCTGCATACCTGAGGTTATTGATATTTCTCCCGGCAATCTTGATTACAGCTTCTAGTTCATCCAGCCCAGTATTTCACATGATGTGCTCTGATTATAAGTTAAATAAGCAGGCTGACAATATAAACCCTTGACATATTCCTTTCCCAACTTGGAACCAATCTGTTTTTTCCATGTCCAGTTCTAACTGTTGCTTCTTGATCTGCATACAGGTTTCTCAGGAGGCAGATAAAGTGGTCTGGTATTTCCATCTCTCGAAGTATTTTCCAGAGTTTCTTGTGATTCACACAGTCAACGGCTGTAGCATAATCAGTGAAGCAGAAGTAGAAGTTTTTCTGGAATTCTCTTGCTTTTTCTTTGATCCAACAAATGTTGGCAATTTTCTCTGTGGTTCCTCTGCCTTTCTAAATCCAGCTTGAACAAATAGAAGTTCTCAGTTCATGTACTGTTAAAGCCTAGCTTGAAGGAATTTGAGCATTACTTTGTTAGCATGTGAAATGAGTGCAGTTGTGTAGTAGTTTGAACATTATTTGACATTGCCCTTCTTTGGGATTGGAATGAAAACTGATCTTTTCCAGTCCTGTGTCCACTGCTGAGTTTTCCAAATTTGCTGGTATATTGAGTGCAGCACTTTAACAGCATCATCTTTTAAAATCTGAATCAGCTCAGCCTCAATTCCATCACCTCAACTAGCTTTGTTTGTAGTGATGCTTCTGAAGGCCCACTTGACTTTGCAGTCCAGGATGTCTGGCTCTAGGTGAGTGACTACACTATCATGGTTGTCCAGGTCATTAAGACCTTTATGTACAGTTCTTCTGTGTATTCTTGCCACCTTTTCTTGGTATCTTCTGCTTCTCTTAGGTCCATTCCATTTCTGTCCTTTATTGGGCCCATATTTGCATGAAATGTTCCCTTAGTATCTCTAATTTTCTTGAAAAGATCTCTAGTCTTTTCCATTCTATTGTTTTCCTCTATTTCTTTGCATTATTCACTTTAGAAGACTTTCTTATCTTTCCTTGCTATTCTCTGGAACTCTTCATTCAGATGGGTGAATCTTTCCTTCTATCCTTTGCCTTTCCCTTTTCTTTTCTCAGCTGTTTGTAAGGCCTCTTCAGCCAACCATTTTGCCTTGTTGAATTTCTTTTTCTTGGGTATGTTTTGATCACTGCCTCCTGTTCAGTGTTTTGAACCTCTATCCATAGTTCTTCAAGCATTGTCTATCAGATCTAACCTATTGAATCTATTTGTTACTTCCACTGTATAAGGAATTTGATTTAGGTCATACTGGAATGGCCTAGTGGTTTTCCCTACTTTCTTCAATTCAAGTCTGTATTTTGCAGTTAGGAGTTCATGATCTGAGCCACAGTCAGCTCCAGGTCTTGTTTTTGCTGACTGTATAGAGCTTCTCCATCTTAGACTCCAAAGAATATAATCAATCTGATTTCAGTATTGACTCTCTGATGATGTCCACATGTAGAATCATCTTTTGTTTTCTTGGAAGAGGATGTTTGCTATGACCAGTGCATTCTCTTGGCACAACGCTGTTAGCCTTTGTCCTGCTTCATTTTGTACTCCAAGGCCAAACTTGCCTATTACTCCAGTTACCTCTTGATTCCCTACTTTTGCATTCCAGTCACCTATGATGAAAGGGATATCTCTTTTGGTGTTAGTTTTAGAAGGTCTTGTAGATATATATTGATATATAAACAATATCATATGATATTTGTCTTTCTCTGACTTTCTTCACTCAATATGACAACTTCTAGGTCCATATGTGTTACTGTAAATAGCATTATTTTGTTCTTTTATATGGCTGAGAAATATCTATTATATATATGTACCACATCTTTTTCCATTCATCTGTCAGTGGACATTTAGATTTTTTCCATCATCTGGCTATCATAAATAGTGCTGCCGTGAATGTAGGTTACGTGTATCTTTTTGAGTTATGTTTTTTTCCATGTATATGCCTAGGAGTGAGATCAGTTCAGTTCAGTTCAGTCGCTCAGTCATGTCCGACTCTTTGTGACCCCATGAATCGCAGCACGCCAGGCCTCCCTGTCCATCACCAACTCCTGGAGTTCACTCAGACTCACGTCCATTGAGTCAGTGATGCCATCCAGCCATCTAATCCTCTATCGTCCCCTTCTCCTCCTGCCCCCAATCCCTCCCAGCATCAGAGTCTTTTCCAATGAGTCAACTCTTCACATGAGGTGGCCAAAGTACTGGAGTTTCAGCTTTAGCATCATTCCTTCCAAAGAAATCCCAGGGCTGATCTCCTTCAGAATGGACTGGATGGATCTCCTTGCAGTCCAAGGGACTCTCAAGAGTCTTCTCCAACAACACAGTTCGAAAGCATCAATTCTTTGGCGCTAAGCCTTCTTCACAGTCCAACTTTCACATCCATACACGACCACTGGAAAAACCATAGCCTTGACTAGACAGACCTTAGTCGGCAAATTAATGTCTCTGCTTTTGAATATATTATCTAGGTTACTCATAACTTTTCTTCCAAGGAGTAAGCGTCTTTTAATTTCATGGCTGCAGTCACCATCTGCAGTGATTTTGGAGCCCCCGAAAATAAAGTCTGACATTGTTTCCACTGTTTCCCCATCTATTTCCCATGAAGTGATGGGACCAGATGCCATGATATTCGTTTTCTGAATGTTGAGCTTTAAGCCAACTTTTTCACTCTCCTCTTTCACTTTCATCAAGAGGCTTTTTAGTTCCTCTTCACTGTCTGCCATAAGGGTGGTAGCTGGGTCATATCATAGTTCTATTTTAGGTTTTTAAGGACCCACCACACTGTTCTCCTTAGTGGCTGTATCATTTTAATTTCCATCCAGAAGTTCAAGAGGGTTCCCTTTCCTCCACTATCTTTCCAGCATTTATTGTTTGTAGATTTTTTTGATGATGGCCATTCTGACTAGTGTGAGGGGATACTGCATTAGAGTTTGATTTGCATTTTTCTAATAATTGTGATATTGAGCATCATTTCCTGTACCTCTTGGCAATTTGTACGTCTTCTTTGGAGAAATGTCTATTTAGATCTGCTTATTTTTTGATTGGGTTGTTTGTTTTGATATTGAGCTGTATGAGTTTTTTGTGTATTTTTGAAATTAATCTTTTGTCAATAGCTTTGTTTACAGATATTTTCTCCCATTTTGAGAGTTTTCTTTTTATCTTATTTATGGTTTCCTTTGGTGCACAAAAGCTTTTAAACTTAATTAGATCTCATTTGTTTGTTTTTATTTTCCTTATTCTAGGAGGTGGATCAAAAAAGATCTTGCTGTGCTTTATTTCAAAGGGTATTTTTCCTGTTTTCCTCAAAGAGTTTTATAGTGTCTGGCCTTATATTTAGGACTTTAGTCAATTTTGAGTTTATTTTTGTGTTGTGTTATGGAGTCTACTAATTTCATTCTTTTACATGTGGCTATTCAGTGTTCCCAGCACCACTTACTGGAGAATCTGTTTTTTTCCATTGTATATTCTTGCCTTCTTTGTCATAGAATAGGTGATGATAGTTATGTGGGCTTATCTCTGGGCTTTCTCCCTGTTTCATTGATCTATACTGCTGTTTTTATGCCAGTATGACACTGTTTTGATGACTGTAGCTTTATATTATAGTCTGAAGTCAGTTCAGTTCAGTTCAGTCGCTCAGTCATGTCCGACTCTGCGACCCCATGAATCGCAGCCTCCAGGCCTCCCTGTCCATCAACTCCGGGAGTTCACTCAAATTAATGTGCCTCGAGTGGGTGATGCCATCCAGCCATCTCATCTCTGTCGTCCCCTTCTCCTCCTGCCCCCAGTCCCTCCCAGCATCAGGGGCTTTTCTGAGTTAACTCTTCGCATGAGGTGGCCAAAGTATTGGAGTTTCAGCCTCAGCATCAGTCCTTCCAATGAACAACCATGACTGGTCTCCTTTAGGATGGACTGGTTGGATCTCCTTGCAGTCCAAGGGACTCTCAAGAGTCTTCTCCAACACCACAGTTCAAAAGCATCAGTTCTTTGGTGCTCAGCTTTCTTCACAGTCCAATGCTCACATCCATACATGACCACTGGAAAACCATAGCCTTGACTAGACGGACCTTTGTTGGCAAAGTAATATCTCTGGTTTTTAATATGCTATCTAGGTTGGTCATAACTTTCCTTCCAAGGAGTAAGCATCTTTTAATTTCATGGCTGCAGTCACTATCTGCAGTGATTTTGGAGCCCAAAAAAATAAAGTCTGACACTGTTTCCACTGTTTCCACATCTATTTGCCATGAAGTGATGGGACCAGATGCCATGATCTTCGTTTTCTGAATGTTGAGCTTTAAGCCAACTTTTTCACTCTCCTCTCACTTTCATCAAGAGGCTTTTTAGTTCCTCTTCACTTTCTGCCATAAGCGTGGTGTCATCTGCATATCTGAAGTTATTGATATTTCTCCTAGCAATCTTGATTCCAGCTTGTGCTTCTTCCAGCCCAGCGTTTCTCATAATGGACTCTGCATATAAGTTAAATAAGCAGGATGACAGTATACAGCCTTGACCTACTCCTTTTCCTATTTGGAACCAGTCTGTTGTTCCATGTCCAGTTCTAACTGTTGCTTCCTGACCTGCATACAGGTTTCTCAAGAGGCAGGTCAGGTGGTCTGGTATTCCCATCTCTTTCAGAATTTTCCACAGTTTATTGTGATCCACACAGTCAAAGGCTTTGGCATAGTCAATAAAGCAGAAACAGATGTTTTTCTGGAACTCTCTTGCTTTTTTGATGATCTGGTGGTTGTTGGCAATTTGATCTCTGGTTCCTCTGCCTTTTCTAAAACCAGCTTCAACATCTGGAAGATCACAGTTCATGTATTGCTGAAGCCTGGCTTGGAGAATTTTGAGCATTACTTTACTAGCATGTGAGATGAGTGCAATTGTGTGCTAGTTTGAGCATTCTTTCTGGGCGCCTGATTTCTGAAGCTCCATTTTTCTTTCTCCAGATTGCTTTAGCTATTCATGGTCTTTAATGCTTCCATAGAAATTGAAAACAAAATTGTTTTGTTCTAATTCTGTAAAAAATGCTCTTATGTGATAGGGATTGCATTGTATTCTACTTTTGGAATGAAATATCTGATAAATATCAATTAAGTTTACCTGGTCTAATGTGTCATTTAAAGCTTGGCTTTCCTTGGCTCAGACAGTAAACATCTGTCTACAATGTGGGCGACCTGGGTTCAATCCCTAGGTCAGGAAGATCCCCTGGAGAAGGAAATAGCAATCCACTCCAGTACTATTGCCTGGAAAATCCCATGGACAGAGGAGCCTGGTAGGCTACAGTCCATGGGGTCGCAAAGAGTCGGACACGACTGAGTGACTTCACTTTCACTTTCCTTATTAATTTTCTGTCTGGATGATCTATCCATTGGTATAAAGGGCGTTGTTAACATCCCCCCACTGTTATCATGTTACTATTTCCCCATTTATTGCTGTTAGCATTAGTCATATATATTGAGGTGCAGCTATGTTGGGTGCTTAAGTATTTACAATTGTTATGTCTTTTTCTTAGATTTATTCCTTGAGTATTATGTAGTATATTTCCTTATATCTTGTAATAGTCTTTATTTTAAATTTGATTCTATTTTATGACTCCAGCTTTCTTTTGATTTCTATTTGCATGGAAGATCTTTTTCCATCCTCTCACTTTCAGTCTGGGTTTGTTCCTAGGTCTGAAGTGGATCTCACGCATATATATGGATCTTGGGTTTGTTGTTGTTGTTTTTTTTAATCTATTCATCTAATCCATGTCCTTTGGTAGGAGCATTTAATCCATTTACATCTAAGGTAGTTATTAATATGTACATTCCTATTGCCATTTAAAAATTGTTTTGGGTTTGTTTTTGTAGGTTTTTTTTTTGTCTGATTAGAGGAGTTCCTTTAGCATTTGTTGTAAAGCTAGTTTGATGGTGCTGAATTATCTTAGTTCTGGCTTGTCTGTAAAACTTTTGATTTCTTTATAGGATCTGAATGAGATTCTTATTGGGTAGAGTGCTTTTGTTTGTATGTTTTCCCCTTTCATTACTTTAAATATATCTTACCGTTCCCTTCAGGCCTGTAGAGTTTCTGCTAAAAAAGATCAGCTATAACCTAATGAAGATTCCCTTGTATGTTATTTTTTGCTTTTCCCTTGCTGCTTTCATTTTTTCTTTGTGTTTAATTTTTGTTAGTTTGATTAGTGTATGTCTTGGTGTGTTTATCCTTGAGTTTATCCTATATGGGATTTCCTGTGCTTCCTGGATTTGGGTGATTATTTCCTTTCCCATATTAGGAAACTTTTTAAACTATAATCACTTCAAATATTTTCTCAGACCCTTTCTCTTTCTCTTTTTCTGGACCCCTATAATTTGAATGTTGGTGCACTTAATGTTGTCCCAAAAGTCTCTGAGACTGTCCTCATTTCTAACATTCTATCTTCCCGTCTACTTACCTGTTCTTTTGCCTTAGGTTCTGCTATTGATCTTCTTCCAGTGTATTCTTAATTTCAGTTATTTTGTTCATCACAGTTTATTCGTTAATTCTTTTAGGTCTTTGTTAAGCACTTCTTATATTTTGTCAATCTGTGCTTACATTGTGTTTCTGAGATCTTGGATCATCTTTACTATCATAACTCTGAATTCTTTTTCAGGTAGATTGTCTATTTCCTCATTTATTTGACCTTGTGCGTTTTTACCTTGGTCCTTTATCTGCAACATATTTCTCTTGTCACCTCATTTTGTCTAAATTACTGTGTTTGTGGTCTCTTTTCTGCATGCTTTAGGGGAGCAGTTCCTTTTGCTTCTGTGTCTGCCCCTGGTGGGTGAGGTTGGTCCAGGGTCTTGTGTAGGCTTCCCTTCCACTCAATTCAAATGTTGAAATCCTAATCCCCTACTGTGATGGCATTAGAGGGTAGGCCCTTTGGGATATAGTTAAGTTTACATGATATCATATGGTGGGTGCCCATAATAGCATAAATTCCATTATAAAACAAGGAAGAGACATCAGTACTTCCTTTATCCACCATGTGAGACTACAGCAGCCATCTTCAAGTCAGAAAGATGGCCTTTACCAAAACCCAACCATGCTGGTAACCTGACATATCAGAGGTCCCAGCCTCCAGATCTGTGAAAAATAAATGTCTGGTTTCCTAAGTCAAGTAGTCCATGGTATTCTTTTCTTATTTAGAAGCCTGAGCAAGCAAAGACAAGTCACTTCCTTCTGTCCTTGGTGCAAGGACATGGAGAGAATAGGACAAAGGTGAGAAAAAGCCCCAGGAAATTTCCTACCATCTTGAATGTGGATTTTTCTTGGCAGCTATAGATTCTTAGCTAGTTTCCAAAGCTCCTGCAAAGTTATCTTAATCAGTGTGTGATTATTTATTTGGAAAATCTGTAGGGAAATGAGAGCCTGAAGCTTCCTAGCCCTTACATCTTTATGTGCTATATGCTATTCTTAGTTGCTCAGTTGTGTTCAGCTTCCTGCCAGGCTTCTCTGTCCGTGGGATTCTCCAGGCAAGAATACTGGCTGCTGCTGCTGCTAAGTCGCTTCAGTCGTGTCCGACTCTGTGCGACTCCATAGATGGCAGCCCACCAGGCCCCTCATCACTGGGATTCTCCAGGCAAGGACACTGGAGTGGGTTGCCATTTCCTTCTCCAAAGCATGGAAGTGAAAAGTGAAAGTGAAGTTGCTCAGTCATGTCCGACTCTTAACGACTGCATAGACTGCAGCCTCAGGCTCCTCTTGAGTGGGGTGCCATTGCCTTCTCCATTACATCTTTATAGAGAATGTTTATTTTGAAAAATAAGGGATAATGTATAGTGAATCCAAGTACAATATGTCAAAGTGAGTATATTGGTTTACCTGGGTGTTTTGAAAGTTGATCAATATTTAATGAATATATTTAATATTTTAATATCATAATTTGATTAAAACTCTAAATTCATGAACTTGATTCCATAGTTCACTATGTTCACTGTCAAATATCCTGAAGTATATATGATAAATAGCCATTTCATGCTTAAGTATATATACTATACCTATATACAGAAACATTCTTGAGCAGTTACAAAGTATAGTATTATACCAAGTATATTTTTTAATATATGACAAATACATTATTTCCCTGTGCCCAAAATGCAAATTTGCAAATTGTATCCAGGAACTCATCAAATCTGCTGGATGAATTATGTAATTCAATTTGGCAAAATTTTTGCTCACAGCACAAATAGTTTTCTTTGGTTTTCTTGGATTCTGTTCTAAGAAGGAGGTAGCTGGAAAAAAGTGAAAAATTACAGGATATGATTCATAAAAATCCCACATCTTTTTTGTGTGCTTGTACATTCTTTTTTGAGGGAAAATGTTTTTGTCCCACAGCAGTGATTTCTCTTCATTCTCAGTAAGTAGTTTTTAGTTGGAAAGATACCCATGGATAGGATACCCAAGGTATTCAAAAAAGGGAACGAGAGGAAGATGCATGCCATTTAGCATCTAGAAGAACATGTAGCATATTCATTAAATCTCTTTTTCACCAGAAAGGAATGTGAAGCCTGAACTTTAACATGGCCACAGTACATACTAGAGAGCAAAGAAATGAAACCTCAGCTATGTATGTTCCTGCCAAGCATTAGCCCAAATCCTTCAGTCGCTGACATTTGATGGGTATCTGTTTCCCTGTCATGTTTGAAGAGAGAAGAAAATAATGCCCATGTAACCCTATCCTCATTTCTAAGGTTTAAACAAGTGGAACTCACTACGCTTTCTTCCTCTTTTCATTTGTTGGCAACAGTGAGATTAAGCATACATGCCCTAAGAAAGAACTACCAGCACTGCATTGTCAGAGGTAGTTTTCAGAGGATACAAGAAACATCACATGACTAAAAGTAGTCACATCTCTGCCAATGGCCTATATGCTTCTATCTTTCTTTCCTTTCTTGAAGCAGCTGGCAAACCCTTTCATGATTTTGGTTTGTGAAAAACTCTTACGGTAATAGCTGTTCATTACCCAGAGTGAAGAGTTCTCTTAAGCAGTGGAATGACCAACAGTTCACAAA
The DNA here is from genome assembly GCF_016772045.2 of Ovis aries. Lineage (NCBI taxonomy): Eukaryota > Metazoa > Chordata > Mammalia > Artiodactyla > Bovidae > Ovis > Ovis aries. The sequence goes on along the minus strand of NC_056057.1, from coordinate 28,648,534 downwards.
CTAAAGTATAAATTTCAGGCATATGAATAATTCACAGAATATCAGAGCTAATGGGAACCACACAGATTAGATATCTGATGCTCTCATTTCATAGCATGAGCCTGACACCACGTCTGATGCTGTCAGTGTGAAGGCCCGGTTAGGCCGCCACACATCTCTCATAAAGGTGTGAGAGTTGAATGCTGCCTTTTGCTTGGGATGAGGTTGTGAGGAGTTGCCAGAACAGGGAACCCAAAGGTTTGTGTTTTAATACCTATGTAGAGATAGGAGATGAATATTTGGAACTTCCTGAGGTAGAGAGTTGGAACTATGAAAGCTATCTTGTACACCATGTTTACATTTAATCTAAGATCCTTGAAAGACTACCCCCAAGTGGCAGGGAAGACTGAAATAAGAAAAAGAAAAATCTGCCCATTGACAACAGAATGACAAGGAAGCTGGTAACCTTTTGTGGATACTGGATGGGAAAGAAAACTTATCCTTAGAAGTGGTAAGCCTGCACATAGATTTGTGATTTAAGGTGACATCAGTTAGATGGTCAAAGAACCCATAAGTAGCAAAATTAGCAGCAAAATAGTCCTAAGTAGTAAAACTTATGGGATCCCTGCCAGAAGAAAATAAAATAATGCTCAAGATTGGTATGCCCTCAATTCAGATAATATGGAATTCCCACAGGTAAAAGTCTACCAAAAATGAATTCACATGATTTTTTTTCATAAGAGTAAATAAACTATATAAGCAATGCTTGAGTACTCAAGCCCATAGAGAACTCTGAGAAACAACATAAACTAAATGTGTAGAAGATGATTAAAATTTAAAACAAGAAGTATAAAGCAATAAGAAAATAAGATACCAATAGAGGAATATTGAAAAAGAAGTGAATACATTTTAGAAAATGAGTAGTGTAGTCTTTGAAAGTTAAAATTCATAGTATAGAAATGCATTAAATTAGACCTGAAAAGATTTGAGCAAATTATGCAGAAGGGAGAATAAAAAGAAAATGCAATGGAAAACGTAAAAGGCAGGTTTATGGACAAAAAGTATAGAGTGAGGCCTATCAATATATCTATTAAGAGTTACATTAAACAAGAATGAAGAAGGCAATAGAAGATAGGGAGAGCTGTTACCAGTTATAAATAACTTAGCATACCCAAAATAGATGAAAGATTTTTATTTTCAGATTTAAAAAACATCATAAGTACCTTTGTAGCATAAACACAAAAATCATACCTACTCATAGAGAAGATCTTAAAAGATCTAGAGAGAGAGAAAAAATAGTTTCCTTTCAAAAGAATGATAATTGGGCAATTCAAGACATACTGATAGTGAAAGTAGAGGCAGGAATAGAATAAAATGATGCTGTCACCATGCAACACAGAATACTGTATCTAGCCAACATATCATGTAAGAGTGAAGCCAAAAGAAAACATTTTAAACAGGGAGAGTCGACGTTAACCATTGCACACCTGACAGAAGGAAGAAATTGGGTGCAAGCAAAATTATTGTGCAAAGAAGTTGGCCAACATGATGAAACACTACTGACTCTTATTGTTGTAAATGGAAAATACTAATCGCTGATATATAACAATTGTTTTAAATGTCATGTTTAAAACAAGGTGAAACTAAATACTAGACAATAATGAGACATAAAGTAAAGTATATAAGAATCAATGTAATTTAAGACTCATTCTGAAAAGGGAAAAGAGAGATGTATGACTAAGATAATTCAGTTTAAGTCAAGTCAATAATGTGAGTAATCACTAAATAATAGAAACATTATGCATAGCTTTCCTAAAAGAACAGAAGTATAATGTTAAACTTAGAAACATTTCCATTATCTTCTCTGGGAATACTCTGGAAATACATTAACCCAGTTTGAATTTCTGTAAACAAGATTTATATATTTGCCTGCTTTTAAAGGTCTGTTTCTTAAAGCTCTGAACACCTTACTCAACTTGATCTCAAAAGAGAGGACAATGATTTTGCAACACAGATTATAGTATAGAGTTCCATATACTTTTCCATTCACTTTCCATTGTGTTTAAAAAAGAGTAGTGACAAGAAGGAACTATCTCATAGCATCTAGCAACTCTTTTATAAATGTTCACCAATTGCAAAGCAGTGTGTATGGCTGTGTGGAACTGCTGGGTTTAATCTAATAGTTTCTTGGAAGAGATGAACATATGTATAATCATAAAAAGAAGTTAGAATGCATTTAGTTAAGCATGGGCCGAATTTTAAACTGGGGAAATTATAACTTCAAAATGGCAGAATAATTTTAATGGCACAGAAACCCCTTATAAATGCATTCTGTCTGATGAGGATGTTATAGTCTATCAGAGTTTGGGTTCTGATGAAAGAACTGAAACTACTGCTTAAGATCAGTGATTTGAAAGTAAAAGAGGTTGAAAATTATGTTTCATTAAAGGACAAATGAAATAAAGCAGAAATGGTTATTGAAGAACTTGATTATCTGGGACTTGATGTACCAGAAATTATAATTAACTGATTTAAAAAAAAATAATGGGAGAAATGCAAATGCCTGCAATTCAGAAAGCAGTTTCTAAGGGGATTTTTAAGATGTCTAAAAATTTAATTGACTTTGTAATTCTCAACATTAGATACTTTTAACTGAATGTTGACATTAAGGATAGTAGACATTAGTGATGAAGGGGACAAGAACAATCACCTGAAATTTTATCTACTCTCTCGATAGATTTTTGTCCCAATCTTCCTGTGAATATAATTATATGTAAATTAGACAACAAATACTTCTTGTATGTGTTCTATGTCTGCCTCTGTGTTACAATTCTGTGGAGGAAAAAAGAAAACAAAATAGGGCACACTTTTTAAAGCCTTCAGAGCATACAATCCTAAGCTCAAACCTCTGGTAAAATTGCTTTTGCAGTTATATGGGAGGGAGATTTAATGAAATTTTCATTTCTTTTATATAGTTGTATCACCAATTTTCTTGCTCTTCTCAGTGGTATCACAAGACGAACGCTGCATATACGTGACACAGGAAGCATTCAGTGACTGTTGATTGCACTGGATAAAACAGTTTGGGTAGCAGTAAAGTAAATGGGCTTTTTTCTGGCATGTGATTCTCAGTTTCTTTATCTATTAATTTACTCCCCTCATAAGAATGTTTTGAGATTTAAATAGGAACACAGAGTAAGTTCTTAATAAATATTATTTCTTTAAGAATAAATGAAACAACTAAGATAAATGTTTAGCAAAGAGAAAAAATACTGTAATAAAAATATACATTCTTGAAAGAAACAACCACATTTAACATGGATATAAAGTCTTCATATATAATTAAGAATAAATATTCATAAATATATAATTAAAAGTATTTTTGCTACTCATTAAATTGATATACACTATCACATTTTAAATTTTTAAATCTTTTGGAGGAAAAACAAAGAATATATGTGGGACCATATAAAAATTTAAATGTACTATATATGTTTTGAATACAGAATTAATAGTGGCTTTTCTAGATATATTAAGAACTTTAAATTTGAGTTGATCTAACATAAATGCAAGACTTTTTTCCAGTTTTTTAAAAAGATTTTAAAAAGGGAATTCATTCATCTCCTTCCCTGACTCTTGTTTCCCTATTTTTAGAACATCTGAAAGAAGAGCTATCCATTTTCTCTGAAGTACTTATTAGGATATGTGGTGAATCATCCATTTGTGGTCACCTGGGAGAGTCACAGAAATTGATATTAACATTAATATACAAAGCTAAACAGTAATTATAATATTTGGAAGTATTTTGACCTAACTCTAAAAGTGTTAGGTAGGAGAAGAAATTTTTAGACTTCTAGTTTTATTTATAAATCACTTAAAAACAACTATAACATTCATTCTTATTTTTTACTTATACTCCATTTTTTCAATTGCTATCATTTCACTGTAAAAACTTAAAGAACCATGAAGTAACATTTGCCATTTGACAAATCTGATTAAACCAAAGGTGTTTATCATTGAAACTGACTCTACCCACCCACTCCATCTCAAGTTTACTTTCTGTTAGACAAAATATTACTGTCTTTTCCCAGAAGGAACCCAAACCATTGTCCACTGGAAACAGTTATGTTTTAGGCTGTTAAACATTGCAGGGGGTTATTAAATACAAAAATAAGTATTGGTGTTGGAATGGATTTGAAGAGTTTTTGGAACATGTATTCCAAAGACATCTTAGGGTTCTTGACCAGATTAAAGAAAGATGTTGTAATAGGGAGGGTAAAAGAGTGTTTTATAACTTGTACTTACCTAGTTGCAATTACTAGATCCATTTAAAATGATAATTTAATAAAATCATAAGGTTAGCAGAGAATGAACAGTCTATTCTGAAGGTTACTCATAGCTTTATACTTAAAGAATGCCTCAGTATGCCATCTTTGACATACCATGTTTGCTGTTTGGAGGGAGGACAGGCTTTAGAGCTAAACAGACACAGGTAAGGACTTAATCTTATTGTCAATGGACAAGTAAACAGGTAGCCTTTTCCTTGCTCCATGCTCTCATCTGTAAATGGAAGTAATACATGATGTAGAGGTCATGTGATGGATGATATAATTTTGGTACAGTGCTCAGTAGAGTAACAGGCACGTAGTAGTAGTAGTTTAGTTGCTAAGTTGGGTCCAACGCTTGTGACCCCATGGACTGTAGCCTGCCAGGCTCCTCTGTCCATGGGATTTCCCAGGCAAGAATACTGGAGTGGGTTGCCATTTCCTTCTCCAGGGGATCTTCCTGACCCAGGGATTGAACCCACGATTCCTCTATTACAGGTGGTCTCCTGTGTTGTAGGGGGATTCTTTAATGACTGAGCCATTCGGGAAGCCAGCAGGCACATTGTTGGTGCTTAATCACTGTTAGCTATCACTATTATTATTTACCCTGACCAGAAACTTACATTCAAACAGCAACTCCATTTTAATTTACTTTTTCTTTGGTGAATTCTCACATTATTATAAAGGGAATTTACTTGCAAATACCATTTTAGCTTTTTGAAAGTGGAGCAGCTATATGGCACAGTAATTTATAATTAGTAATATTTATTCAACAAATATTTGTTAAACAGCTAGTATTCAGAGTTTAATTGTAGGCACTATAGAGGTAGAAAAATAAGAACACTTTTATTTCAAATAGGTTTTATTCACTCTACAACTAGAGGAAGGTCTAGTTCAGTAGAAAACACAAGACAAAAGGAGAGCTTTCATATTCTTTGAAGGAGAATCATGACGTTAACATCATCAACAATAATCCGGAACACACCATTGGCTTTTCCATTCAGTATTTTCAAATACAAAAGAAAAGGAATCAGAAGGTGAATAGTCCATGAGCATATTCAACAATGGTATTGTTATTAGGTATTAATCCTTTATTAGATAATTATTTTTCACATCTGGGAAAACATCACTGGCAGCAAAATTTTAAGAAAAGTTTGGCAACATGTATTTTTCTCAGCAGTTCTGGATGACAGATTTTAGTGAATGCTAGCCAAAAAAATTAAGGGCAAAACCACTGGTGCACAGAAGACAACAAACTGATCTTATTACAGAAACAGATAGCAGACCACAATATAAAAGACATTTTAATTTTACACCAAGCCAGAAACTCCAGATTGATTGGCATACACATCAACAAGCCTGGTCCGTGTTTAATCATGAGAGTGACAAGTTCTGACTTCCTGCCTGCTCTGCCTACCTTATTTAAAAATATCAGGATATTTGCTTTCAATGACACAAACTGCCGAAGCTATAATCTACAGTGACCACTCACTGTTAACAGCATGTCTGTTTATGCCCAGTCGCCACTGAAAAGACAATTACATATCACCCAACTGTGGAGCTAGACATTGACACTGCTTACCCAGCAAGAGTTTAGGAATCTTACAGTTTAGGAAGAGCATATGAAGATTTTTAATCTAAAAACGGTCTTTGCATACTCAAGGAAGTGCCATTCCTCCTCAGATTTTAAGAGTTATTAATTCATATATTAAAAAAACCACACAAACAACAACAAAAAAACTATTCTACTCAGTTTTAATAAAAGCAGTAGCCAAAAATTGTTGCAAATTCTCTAACCAAATGTCATAAAATGCCAACTCCAAAAAAGGGCACCACGTTGAAGCCTAAAGGGCATGACTACAGTGTCCCACAAAACATTTGACCCTCCTCACTTGATGTTGCAACATTTGCTTCTAACATGCCTAAGGCCCAAACAGAAATAAAAGAACTCTGGATTTCTTGGAATAGTCTGTAAATATCTTACTTCCAAATTATATTGATTTAAAATTTCTCCTTTGCCATTTTTTTCTTCAGGTTGGAGTTTATGCTTGTGGGTTTGACTCATAAAACATCTAAAAGACGAGAAAAGTCTATATACAATCTTCTCTATGTGATAACTAGCAAAACACAATTAGGTAGTACCAAGAACGGTGGAAAACTGCATTTGAGACAAAAAGAAAAATTCTGTGCTAATGAAACAAATGACAGGCCCAAAGCTGTAGATTAAAACACAGTAACTTGATTTATCTATTGAGAATAGCAATAAGTCAAGTGGTTCTTGAAAGATAAAAAAAGAGTGTGTACTAGAGTGTTTATATATTATAAAATGGCAATACCTAGTGATGTCATAGGAAATAAGTTGCCAAGGTTGCTTCTACTAAGGAAACAGATTTAAGAAATTATTCTGATAGTTTTGATATGGCAATTTGGTATTGGCAGTTGGACAAGGGAAGGAGGGGAGGGGTGGAAAGGAAATTATTGGTTAGAAAGATTGGCACTGTATGGTGAATTTACCACATATTTGTTAAATGTTCCAGTTTGAGAATTAAGATGGTTTGAGAAATTATTACAACCCTGTAACCCTATCATTGAGGTCAAGCAGAAGCAGCCCTAGATCAAAAGTGTAAGGTTCACTTGTCTGACCCAGCTATTTCCAGAATATCAATAACTTTGACTCAGTTGTTGCATAAACCATTACATAAAACCTGCCAGGTGTACCACAGGAAAAACAAACTATAGTTCATTTGGAGAAATCAAGTTCTGTAGGCCTTTGTGAGTATACCATGTTCATCTAAAAACTTTATACTCTGGTCACAAGACAATCATGCTGTGCTTCACAAAGCATTTGATGGAGTAAAAACAAGCTGTTAGGAGGCAAAAGGTAAGATTTTCAATGTAAATATGACCAGCAAAAGAAGCCACATGCAGGCACTTATGTATTTTAGTGAGGGTGTTGATGAAAGTGATGGAGTACTCATAATGCTTCATTCAAAAGGCAATAGACAGTACAAAATAGTGCTGGAAACCAAAATATAATTGTGTCCTTTGGGAACACAGGACATATTTGATGATGATCATGACGATGCTGATGATCAATTTTGAAGACGACAAAATGCCTTCATTTCTTAGCATACACCATCTGCTTTTCATTTCTTTTGGAGATGAAAATGCCCTCCTATGGAATGGCTCAAGGTGTGTTGTTTCCTACTACTACTTTTTTTTTTTTTTTAATTTACTCAGTAAGTGAAGTGATTTCATTCCTGAATCAGGAAGATAGATCCTGCTAGAAATGACAATGTCAAACTCATAACAGTGATTGTTTCAAGCTTGGAATGAATCACTTTTAAGACAGGAACCTTTGGCTTATTTGTTTTGTGGCTATTAGGCATTTAATACTTCCACTGAGACAGAGTAAACGTTCTAAAGATAAATAGTAAAAAAAAAAATATTTAAATTGTCCTAAACATAAATGCTAGGATAAAAAATAAGTTTGAAAATGCTGATTGGAGAGAAATTTTCTCCCAGGAGAACTTCCACATGATCATTTTATAGCCATATGGAATCTTCAAAGAATCCTAGTAAATCCACAAAGCTTTGGGGAAATCCTTCTGAAATAAAATGGTACTGAATTGTTGGGGAAGACCAGTCTTAGTTTCTGAAATCTTTCTGTGAGGAGCTGTCCTGCTTTCAAATCTACCATGTTGCCAGTGAGAGGTGTGGGGGAATTTTGCAAAGGTTTATAGTTAAAACCGAAGGTGTGATTTCAATTTCTACAATTGATCACAGAAATATGCCTTACAGTAGTTTGTTCATAAGTATCTGTTTTCTCCAAAAGCTGACTTTTGTCTCCACTATTGATGTCATTGTTGTTCAGTTGCTATGTCATGTCTGACTCTTTGTAATCCCATGGACTGCAACACGCCAGGCTTCCCTGTCCTTCCCTGTCTCCCAGAGTTTGCTCAAACTGATATCCATTGATCCAGTGATGCCATCCACGCATCTCATGCTGTTGTCCTTTCTCCAGCTGTCAGGCTTTCTCAGCAACAGGGTCTTTTCCAATGGGTCAGTTCTTCACATCAGGTGGCCAAAGTATTGATGTTGTAAATTTGTTAAAATATTTAAAAATATTTCATCTCAAAATGTTTTCACCTACTAAGCAATGATTAAATAGCCTCTATGATCATTTGAGTTCCATTTCACTTTACTTATTATTTAATAAAACTGGATTTCAATTTAATATATAACCCCAGATTATACAATTGAGAAGATTTTCTTACATTTTCATTTTGTACCTATTATCACTCCTTGTATTGTTTACTAGTAGATTTCACAAAAACATTTATTTTTATCCCTCATATATGAGTTGTTATAAGACTGTGAGAAAGTCTATGTAATTACCCTTCGAAGCAGGGAATAGAGAGAGACATATTATTGATAATGCTTACAGAAGAGTTTTTATAACAGCCCCTTACTGGGAATTCTTGTGAGCAATAAAAATAAAATGTGTAAGTTAAGGAAACTATACCAAGTGAAACTACCTGTTTTAAAAAATTCTGTTCTATTTCAAAAGTACTGATATTCTCCAAAAGCCTCCATTCTGTTCCTGAGGGCTACACGCCATCTTGTAACGGTACTATCAAAAAGCACTGGCATTTGGTTCTTACAACTACATTCAGCTGTGATTAATCCTCTCCATAGTTTATCTGCCTCTCTGTGTATCCTAAAGACTCTAACTGCAACCAACTGGGTCCTGTATCACGTGGAAGGATGTGTGATTAACTCATTAATGTTTAAGGTTTTAAATCTTAAAAACCATGGCGATGTGCTAGTGATTTGGCTTTATCAGACTGATGGCTATGTGTAATGTTTAAGGTAAAATTACTGTAGGAAACTTCAGTAAATTAGTATGTTTGCATTATACCATTTCATTTTCTTATTCAAAGTCTAAAAAAAATATCTGGCGGGACTGAGAGGAAGAATAGAGATTTGTAATTACAAAGTTGATTTTAAAAAGTTACAATTATGTTTCCAATTACAATATGATAGAGCTTTCCTTTTTAAAGGGAGGGGGGAATGTGTTTTTTTTTTTTAAGCCTTTGGTTTCTTTAAGTAAATCTCCTTAAGTAATTACAGCAAAAATAGCAAGAGCTAGCAAGTATGATTGGCATGAATTTCTCTAAAAATATCATGAAAAAAATTCATTACTATTGTGAATCTAGGTTGACCTTACCCTTATGCAATGAAAGTAATTTTTAATACTGAGTTACATTCCATTTCAGATTTCCTATTTCAAAGAGTGTCTCAAATTTCTAAGATGTTAAACCAAGTATTGAGCCATTTTTGTATATGTAATAAAAGTCTTTAAAATTAAAATGGTAATCCTAAGAAAACCAAATGCATGAAAAATATGGTCTGACTGTATAACAAAAGGGAGTTATATAATTCTACGTGAGTGAAATCTTTCATCTTTGATTTACAGGTTGGAGTCCTCTTTAACTAAAACCATATTGTTCCATATCTTTCATATCATGGCCTTCCCTAAAACCTTGTTTTAATTAAGGTTTCTTTCAGATTTTTGAATAAAAGCATGACAATCTTCACTTATGGCTTTAATATATCCTTTGAGTTAGGAAAATATATAAAAAGAAACATCAATTCTTTTGAAAGCATCGTCAGATATTAAATACTGTGAGGTATTCTACATCAATGTCTTTAGGTGTTTGAGTTATACATTGAAATAGAATAATGGGAGGTAGGGGAATAACCTACTTATATTTAATAAGTTGCTTTTAATCTCAGAAATAAATGTCCTTTATTTTTTGCCTTTGACACTAAGGCAACATGTGTAAAGGTTAAGTTTGTGTTGTGTTGTTTTCACATGAAGGCACAATTTCAAGGTTAACTCAATTCTAGGTGACTTCAAATAGGCAATGCCTTCATTAACACATTTCAAAGATCTGGAAAATTCAGTAACATTGCTTAAACCATATTTACCCTCAGTGGTTTTACTGCTAAAAGAATACATCAGACTAAGCAACTGTGTTAACCTGGGAAATTAAAAAAAAAAAAAAAAAACAACTAAGTTCACAAAGCTCCTGAGTAATTGGGGAGATTGTGGGTAATCCTCACCTTTTTTTTTTTTTTAATTGGAAGGAAGGATGAAAGGCAAGAAGAAAGGAAGTAATGGAAGACTAAAATAAAAGTAAGAGAAGTTCTTGATAGATTTGGAACAAATTAAGATGGCCTTGGAAAAGACACACACTTTTTCAAAGACAGTTAAAATACTCCATGGAACATATGCTCAGAGCTACTGTCCTCAGAGCAAGAGATGTACAGTGGGGGGAGGGGGGAAGGGGGATGGGTGGAGGGAGCCATCATCCCACATGAACTGCAGAGTTCCTGTGTCAGAACACAGAGAGGGAGGGATGTTAGGGAAGCGGCATGACTTCTCAAAAAATTACATATAATATGTGACGTTCCTTTGCCACTGGACTTTGAGATACTGCATGTTTTATTCCCCTGGAAAAAAAGGCCTCATCTCAGTTCCTCCATGTTGGACTCTTACTAGCAAGAGTTGAACCATGTGTTAAAACAAAGGCCAAAAACAAACAGAACAGAACAAAACAAAACAAACCCCGTGATCTGTCGGGAATTGCTATCCGTTCATAGCTGAAAGCAAATCCTGTAAACAATTTAAGACTGTCTGACAAAAAGTTACCCAAAAAAAAAAAAAAAAAAACTGATCAGAATGTTAGGAATGAGTATTTCTCAGGTTTTGCCCAAAATTTCACTGGCTGTCGTAGCATCTATAATTAACAGTATCTAATGCTGTGTTGCATGTTTCTAGTTCATCCTTTGGGCCTGGGAGTGGGTTACCCAGCATATTAAAAGCATGCTGGAAGCAGTTTCTTCCAATCGTGGTTTACTGTAACTTTAGAATCACAGCGGTTACTTTTAAGGAATCTTTAATGCCCTTTCAAGTCCATCCAAAGAACAAGTGAAGCTGCTGTTCAGAATTTTGTGCCCAGTGTTTATGTTCCATCGAATCTGTGCCACCCAGGCAGCAGACAAGACATGTCTGAAGGTGCTGGGTGGTGGGGGGATACACAATGATGTCACACACAGGAAATATCGGGGGTGGGGGGCTGGGGAGGACTTGGCACTTCACAAGGCTGGCTCCTCTTCCATAGGCTCACCAGCAGTTCTGTAAAAATAAACAGGCAATCAGAATACAGCATAAGAGTACACAATGACATTGTAGATTTTCATGCATAATCAAAGCTGATTTTTCAGCTCTCTCTGATGTTTATTTGTGTTATTCAGTTATCCATAAATAGAGTTTCTTTCCTAGGAAGTATAAACAAATGTCAAGTGGAAAAACATTTTCGATCCAAGCAATCATTGGAAATGTTCCTGTTTATATTAAAACATGTCAGAATATTTTATAACTCTAGATTCCAAAATGTACATGTTTTGTGTCTCGTACAGTCCAATAATTTATTGAAAAAATTAACGATATTTTATTTTAGGAGCAATTGCAGTGATTTCCTATGGAACCAGTTTGCTAACGAGAGCAAAGGACCTAGCTAGCTTCTGAGGGAGACTCACCAGGGTTCTGGTTTTTGCTTCTGTTCTTTCATAACTGGATTGGCTGCCTGCCGGAGGCATTTCAAATCAAATTCTGAATTTGATTAGCAAATCGCTGCTACAGACCCAACGTTTTTACAAGAAATGCACTATCGTCGTGTGTAAATGGTTTTTATTCGGCATCATCTGTGGGGTGTTCTGCTCCGGCAAAACCAAAACTAATTGCTTGAAAATTTATACTTGAGATTTAGCCTTAATTTACTAACACTCTGAGGGTGTTTCAAGACAAACTTTTATAATGATTTTTAATTTAGTCAAAAGGACAAACTGTAGCCAGAATCCAAATACACGAGGAAACTGGTTTGCTGGGGGAAGAATGTTGGGGTCTGAGATGTCGGGAGAACCAAGTATGAGTCTGAGGCTCTGCAATTTGCTAATACTGCAACTGCTAACGTTGTAACTATACTTCTGTGAGGCCGTGGTTTCATGTTTAAAACGCTGAGAAAAAAAAGATGTTCTTACAGAATTAGTGAAGGTTAAAAAATGAAGTGAAATTGACTTCTAAACAATATACACTATGAGACAGTAGTTACTTAATACTTTGGATTTGTCCCTTCATCATCTTACATAAGCGTAAAACTGTGTGGAACGGTACAGAGTTATGCCTAATGCTACCAGAGTGAAGTGAAGTGAAGTCGCTCAGTCGTGTCCAACTCTTTGCGACCCCATGGACTGTAGCCTACCAGGCTCCTCCATCCATGGAATTTTCCGGGCAAGAGTACTGGAGAGGGTTGCCATTTCCCTCTCCAGGGGATCTTCCTGACCCAGGGATTGAACCTGGGTCTTCTGCATTCCAGGCAGATGTTTTAACCTCAAGGAAACACAATAATTGGATGACAGTTCTCTCTCAATGGTGGAAGAACAGGTAGGTGGTTTTAATTTTCTTTTTCATACTGTTTATCTAGTTGCCAATATTCTGTAATGCATTACTTTCATATTAGAATGTTTGTTAATGAAGGCAAATGAACAATATAGGTGTGTTGTTTTATACATGTAAAGAAAAAAAGATTTCTATATGTATCAATAAAGTAGCTGACATTTTAATTTAGCATTTTTAAAATAAATTTAAAACATTGAAAGATTTTATCCATGGAACAGTAAAAGATTTTTAATGTATACACAAAAGGATGAGAAATGTTAGGTATTCATTATTATTTAAAAAGGATATCCAAATGAGTCTATGTGGAATACTTAGAAAAATTCTTAGAGAAGTTATAGCCTGTCCCAGAGTATATTGGATAAGAAGGTTGTGAGAAAGTGTTTAGAGTTGCTATATGTAAAGGGTTTTTAAATGAGTCATAAGTCATCCTATAGGAAAATCTTTCCAAAGTAAAATTAGCAGCATTCCCAGAAGAAAAGGAAAACAGTTAAGTAAGTAAGCTAATTTATTCACAAACATGTGAACATATTTACATTTGAGAATACATGGATTATATAGGTATAGAATCCTCAAATCAGATACTCCAATAGAGACTGAACTTTTGTATTATTTCCAAGCTTTATTGAGATACACAGTTTGTTGATTACAAGTTAAAGGCAATGTGATGATTTGATACAAATATATATTATGAAAGGTTTACCATAATAATACAGCCTTCACCTCCTATAATTACCATTTTTGTTGCTATGATGACATTTAAGAAGATTCTTATAGCAAATTGTGAGTGTACAACATAGCATTGTTAGCTATAAGTCAGCATGCTGTATATCAGATCCCCAGCAGTTAGACATCTTTTAACTGGAAGCTTCCACATTCTGACCAGCATTGTCCCATTTCCCTAATCTGCCAGCCCTTGGTAACTTTCAGTCTACTATTTCTGTGAGTTTAACATTTTCTTCCAGTTTTATTGAAAAGTACTTGACATACCTTACTGTGTAAGTTTAAGGTGTACAGCACGATAGTTTGATTGACATATATAGTGAAATTATTACCACAGTAGTTAAGGTAATATCCATCACCTCATACAGAGTTTAGTGTTTATTTTTTATTTCATATATAAGTGAGATCATACAGCATTTATTTTTCTCTGTCTTATATCACTTAGCATAATGCTCTCAAGTTTCACCCATGTTGAACCATTTTTTATGGCTGAATAATATTCTATTTTATGTATACACCACATTTTCTTATCTTGGCTATTTTAAATAACCCTGCAATGAACATTAGAGCACAGCAGTCCTTTCACTTTGAGCCATTTACATTTAAAATAATTATTCATAGTTAACTTCAGTTAAGTCACTCAGTCGTGTCCGACTCTTTGCGACCCCATGAATTGCAGCACTCCAGGCCTCCCTGTCCATCACCAACTCTTGGAGTTCACCCAAACGCTTGTCCGTCGAGTAGGTGATGCCATCCAGCCATCTCATCCTCTGTCCTTCTCCTTTGCCCAATCCCTCCCAGCATCAGGGTCTTTTCCAATGTGTCAAATCTTCACATCAGGTGGCCAAACTATTGGAGTTTCAGCTTTAGCATCAGTCCTTCCAAAGAACACCCAGGACTGATCTCCTTTAGAATGGACTGGTTGGATCTCCTTGTAGTCCAAGGGACTCTCAAGAGTCTTCTCCAACACCATAGTTCAAAAGCATCAATTCTTCAGCGCTCAGCTTTCTTCACAGTCCAACTCTCACATCCATACATGACTACTGGAAAAACCATAGCCTTGACTAGATGGACCTTTGTCGGCAAAGTAATGTTTCTGCTTTTGAATTTGCTATCTAGGTTGGTCATAACTTTCCTTCCAAGGAGTAAGCGTCTTTTAATTTCATGGCTGCAGTCACCATCTGCAGTGATTTTGGAGCCCCCAAAAATAAAGTCTGACACTGTTTCCACTGTTTCCCCATCTATTTGCCATGAAGTGATGGGACCAGATGCCATGATCTTCGTTTTCTGAATGTTGAGCTTTAAGCCAACTTTTTCACTCTCCTCTTTCACTTTCATAAAGAGGCTTTTTAGTTCCTCTTTACTTTCTGCCATAAGGGTGGTGTCATCTGTATATCTAAGGTTATTGATATTTCTCCCGGCAATCTTGATTCCAGATTGTGCTTCTTCCAGCCCAGGGTTTCTCATGAAGTATTCTGCATATAAGTTAAATAAGCAGGGTGACAATATACAGCCTTGACGTACTCCTTTTCCTATTTGGAACCAGTCTGTGGTTCCAGGTCCAGTTCTAACTGTTGCTTCCTGACCTGCATATAGGTTTCTCAAGAGGCAGGTCAGGTGGTCTGTATTCCCATCTCTTTCAGAATTTTCCACAGTTTATTGTGATCCACACAAAGGCTTTGGCATAGTCAATACAGCAGAAATAGATGTTTTTCTGGAACTCTTGCTTTTTTGATGATCCAGCGGTTGTTGGCAATTTGATCTCTGGTTCCTCTGCCTTTTCTAAAACCAGCTTGAACATCTGGACATTCACGGTTCACATATTGCTGAAGCCTGGCTTGGAGAATTTTGAGCATTACTTTACTAGCGTGTGAGATAAGTGCAATTGTGTGGTTGTTTGAGCATCCTTTGCTATTGCCTTTCTTTGGAATTGGAATGAAAACTGACCTTTTCCAGTCCTATGGCCACTGCTCAGTTTTCCAAATTTGCTGGCATATTGAGTGCAGCACTTTCACAGCATCATCTTCCAGAATTTGAAACAGCTCAACTGGAATTCCATCACTTCCACTAGCTTTGCTCGTAATGATGCTTTCTAAGGCCTACTTGACTTCACATTCCAGGATGTCTGGCTCTAGGTGAGTGATCACACCATCGTGATTATCTGGGTGATGAAGATCTTTTTTGTACAGTTCTTCTGTGTATTCTTGCCACCTCTTAATATCTTCTGCTTCTGTTATGTCCATACCATTTGTCTCCTTTATCGATCCCATCTTTGCATGAAATGTTCCCTTGGTATCTCTAATTTTCTTGAAGAGATCTCTAGTCTTTCCCATTCTGTTGTTCTTACTTACTACCACCATATAGTTTTCTTGCTGTTTTGTACTTTATTTTTTTTCCTCTCTTGATGCCTTCCTTTAAAATTGAAGATTTTTCCATAGTGGTATGCTTTAATTCCTTTCTCTTTATCTACTATAGGTTCGTGCTTTGCAGTCAACCTGAGGCTTACTTGAAACTTTTTATAGATAATAACAGTCTAATTTTAAACTGTTAATAACTTTGATTGTATATAAAACATATACTTTCACTCCTCTAGTTTGTTTTTGATGTTATGATTTATCTTTTTTGATACTGTGTATCCATTAATAAATTACTATAGCTATTTAAAATATTTTTGTACTTTAGCCTTTAAACACAGTTGTGTTTAACACATCACCATATTATAGTATTAGAGTATTTTGCATCTGACTATATACTTAACCAGTGTGTTGTATATTTTCATATGTTTTCATGTTAGTAATTATTGTACTATCTTTTCAGTGTGAAGAACTCTTTTTCAGCACTTCTTGAAAGAAAAGTCTAGTGGTGATGAACTATCTCATCTTTCTTCTTTTTGTTCGGGAAAGTCTATCTCCCCTTAATTTCTACGGACAGCTTTGGCAGGTAAAGTCTTCTGGTTGGCAGTTTTTGTTTTTGTTTTTTTTTCTTTCAGCACTTTGGATACATCATTCCACTCACTCCCATGGATGAAGGGTCTCACCACAGGGGTGAGCATGGCAGTAGAGGTTTGTGATGCAAGCCAGGCTGGGGGTGTGCAGGTACACAGCTGGAGGAGCGAGCAGAAGTTGAGATTCAGGCCAGTAACAAGAGACAGGGCTGACTGCTGAAAGCCCAGAGGCATTTGCGGGGACCTTGGCTGTCAGCACGGACGTCCCTGATTGCAGGTCTCGCTAGATGCACACGCGGCAGTGAAGGCTTGTAATGGGGCTGACAGCGTGGACGTGCACAGGTTGGCACCCTGCGCTTGCGCAGCCAGAGAGGCTGGGGCTGGCCACTGGTAAGGGTCCCAGGCTATGTGTGTGGTGGGGAGGGAGCAAGGAGAAACTTGGGCAATTGATGACCATGGGGGTGAAAACCAGTGAGGGGCAAACCTCAGTGGAGAAATCTGCAGGGAGCTGAAAGTGGCCGTGCTGGGCACTGGTTTCTTCCATGGTGCAAGCAGCTTGTAGAGCAAGGCCCTGGGAACATGGTCGCTCCCACTGCAGGACTGATACTGGTGGTCCCGCTGCCTCCTTCCCTGCTCCTAGTCATCTCACACGTCTCAGCTTTGCTGATCTCTGGGTGAAGTGAGACTGAAGTGCATCTTTCCTGCAGTGTCCCAGAAAGCTTGGGAAGCCAGTCATGCTGTTCTCCCTTTCTTGGTGAGGGAAACTGCTCCTTCCTGGTGCTGAGCAATGCCAGCCTGGAGGATGGGATGACACAAAATGAAGCTCTTTTGTCCAATTATTCTCAGGTGTTTTGTTCTCTGTTGCAGGTGTTTTCTAAAGTAGACACCTAAGCTGTCCCAGGGCTATTTCTGTTCATGGAGAGCAGTCGAATTATGGATCTCTGGTGTGTGTGTGTGTGTGGGGGGGGGGGGGTGGGTACAGAACAGAGGCTCAGTTTTTCTGTCATCTTAGTGACAATACTCCCTCCATCTGAATTCTCCTACTTCTAACCCAAAGCCACACCAACATGATCATTCCCCTGCATCTAGCACTTAATTGTAGCAGGAGTTTCAGAGACTGTGGTGAGTAGAGAATGTCTCAGGAGTCAAAGTAAAGAGCACATATCTGCCTTGGGTGGAAGATCTGTGAGTTCTCCAGGCATTTAGCCTAGACTCTGAGGAGGTAAGCAAAGTGTTTCAGCACAAACCATTCACTGCAGAATGAAGCTGCTTCTGTTAAAGCATGAAGGCTTTGAGGTACAATATAAAAAGCTTGCCATCAAGATACTTCTCTTCACTACCCTCTCTTCAAAAAGTCATTTTATATTAACCACTTTTGGGAAAATAGTTAATTTACATTCTAATGAAATGAATACACACAACCAGCCAAATCTCTGTGTCTTGAAACACAGTAGTTGGAAAATATCCTGGATTTCAAGGCAGATGCCATGTGTTGAGGTCCCAGCTCTGCCATTTTCTAAAATTTACCTGTAAGTCATGGTCTCTTTAAAACTGAAATAATAATCTGATCTGCTCTCTGGGTGTTCTCATAGCCATAGCTCTCAGTGGATACAGTATTATCATTACTTAATCCCTGTTACAGGTCTACATATTCTTTTAAGTTAACAAATCATCTTCATTAAACACTTAGAAAGTGAACTGGTTAGAGATGACCCTTAAATGTCTGTTTTTGGTACTCTGGAAATGTGGGGGCTCTCCACTTTAATCTTCTATGGACAGATACCAAGTTTACCTTGATTAACAGAAACACACTTGTGGTAAGAGATGGGGGAAAGGGAGAGAGGAATCTTCAGTATATAGATTTAATTCCATTTGCAATTAGGTGAGGTGGAGATAGAGGAAAGTCACGGATAACTGTAAAATGAAACCTTCAAAGATAAATTTTTGTATAATAGTTCAGCTGGCGGAAGGACATAAACTTCTCCAACAGTAAGTAGAAGTGAACACAGACAGTCCTCTATTGATGAAGGCTAAAGATTTCATACATTAAGTGAAGGATCAGTTTAGTCCAGCAATCATAATAGTTAATTTACAAAAATAAAAAGCAGAAAGAATTTGAGACAAGATATAGCATACAATTAAATTCTTGTATTTTTTCCTTAAAGGGGTATTTAGTTTCCTATGATTTTTAAAGCAGCATTTGTTAATTTATGTTAATGTTATTTCTAAGACACATTTCCTGTTGGTTTATTGATTTAATCCCTGTACTTTCCTCTTCCTCCTCCAAGGTAAGCAATCTAATTCTTGTTCTGTACATCGTTCTGTTCATAGGATTCCTTAAAGTTATATATTATTGTTTTATGGACATATATTTTCATTTTATGTAAATTTTACCATTTCTGTTGTGTAATTTTCTCACTGAGGACTACATTTATTATATAAACATCACTGTATGCAGTTATCATTATCTAGTCTGCAACAGCCAAGTAATACATGGCATCTCCTTGATGGTGTGACCTTCACATTTTGACCTTCGTTATTCCAATAACGGACACTGGGTTTAATGATTCCCTTCTTACCTGTCATGAAGAAGCTGTAGTGAGCTTCTTAGTACATGTACTGTAATTACCCTGGATGGGAATATCTTCAGTATACATTTCTAGGAGCAAGATTATCAGGTTATTTGCTTTGTGTTGACTAAAACTGGTAGTAAACTGCTTTCCAGAATGCTGCCATAGTTTACTGTGAGAGCTGCAAAGCCTCACATCTCCACCAGTGCTGGCACACTCCTCAGACTACTGAAGTTTTCAGTGATTAAAGAAACAATGATATTGAGTATCTATGATACACCCCTGGCTCTGTTCTGTGTACAAGAGGTATAGGGGAGACACAGTACTGATAGAACAGAAGGGCCTGATCTGATCTGTACTGACAGACAGTGACAATTCTCCAAGAAGAGGAAGTGATATTTGATCTGAGCTCTAAAAGGTAAGCTGGACGACGATGTGAAAGCCAGTGAAGGGTCAGTGAGAAGACAAGCTAAGTATTCCAATCAGAAGAGAGGGTGTGTGCCAAGAAGGCCTGAGATGGACGTGAATATAGCTTTTGTGAGAAAATGTGATAGTGTGTTGTGCTTTCACTACATACCCACCAGACAGGCTAAAATAATAAGGACCCATTATACAAGTGCAGGTGAGGATATAAGACAAATGTAACTGTCTTTCATTGCTGGTGGGAAAGAAAAATAGCACAAAGTAAAAACCTGTACAAAAGTTTCATAAAGACTTAGATTTCTCAAAGAATTAAAAACAATTACCATATGATCCAGGAATTCCACTTCTGGGTATATAGTAAAAAATATCTCAAAATCAGATCTTGAAGAGATGACTATATACTTATAATCATTGAAGAATTATTTATAATAGCCAGAGGTGGAAGCAACCTACATGCCCATTGTCTGATGAAGAGATAAAGGAAATGTGGTAAGTGCCTACAATGAGTTACTACTCAGCCATAAAAAAGGTAGAAATTATGTCATGTGCTACAACAGGGATAATAAACCTTGACAACTTTATGCTAAGTAAGCTAGTCACAAAAAGGCAAATACTTCGTGATTCGCATATATGATATATCTGAAGTTGTCACATTCTTAGAATGGTGGTTACCCGGAGCTAGGCTAAGGGGAAAAGGAAAGTTGTTTAATAGGTATAGAGTTTTAGTTTTGCAAGATGAAAGTTCTAGAGATATGAGCATACAGTTAATACTACTGTACTGTATACTTAAAGTGGTTCATAGAGTAAATGTTATGTATTTTTTCCTTAACAAAACAACTTCACAGCAGCTTTATTCACAACAGTCCCTAACTGGCAGAAGATCTGAAGAGAGATTTTTCCAAAGAAGATATCTATTTAATAGATGACCAACAGGTAAATGAAAAGATGTTCAACATCACTAATCATCAGGGAGATGCAAATCAAAACCAGGTATTAATCTGTTTCAAAGTTGGCAAGATCACACAATGGAGGAAAGACAGTCTCTTCAATAAGTGGTGCTGGGAAAACTAGACAGGTACATGTAAAAGAATGACATTAAAGTACTCCATAACACCATATACAAAATAAACACTAAATGGATTAAAGACCTATCTGTAAGACCACGTATGTAAAATTCTGTGGGATCGACATGTATACACTGCTATTCTTAAAATAGATAACCAATAAGAACCTACTGTATACCATAGGGAACTCGCAGTCTGTAATAACCTAAATGAGAAAAGAACTTGAATAGATACGTGTATATTCTGCTGTGCACCTGAAATTAACACAACATTGTGAGTCAACCATAGTTCAATATAAAATACAAATTTTAAAGACTAGGTGGCTTGCTCAAGCTATTGTTTCTATCTTGGATGCCTCTGTTCTTATTTACTAGGTGAACTCCTCCATTTCTCTACCCTAGCTCAGTTGTCCTGCCTCTGTGGTTTGTTCCCCAGTTCTTGGCCTATGTTAAGTCGTTTTTATCCTGTAGCTCAGTCTATCAAATGACTCATCATTTACTGTAGTTGGTTATTTATGTTTGATCCTGTGGTAGAAAGAATGATAGCCCCCCAAGATGTCCTAGTCCCTGGAAACTGTGGATATGTTTCCTTGCATAGGAACACGGACTTAGTAAATATGATAAGATTAAGGACCTCAAGACAGAGAGATGATCCTGGTGGGTCCACTCTAGGATCTTAGAAGCAGAGAGACTTCCCTGTTTTTGAGCCAGCTTTTTTCCTCTTTCAGTCAGAGAGAGAGATGATGATGATGACTGCAGAAAGGTCAGAGATGTGAAGTTGCTGGCTTTGAAGACAGAGGAAGGAGCATCTAGAAAGTGGGAAAGGCAAGGAAACAGTCTCTTCCCTTGGAGCCTCTAGCATGGAACAAGACTTGGCCAACCTCTATACTGTAACCTAGAAACTTGTCACTCTTCTGACCTTTTTGTCATTTTGAGCCACTAGGTCTATAGTAATATTTTAAGATAGTAAGAGAAAATGAATACAATCTCTGAATATGGGAAAATTTTGAAGACTCCATGGAAACTCTGTGACCCTCACTCCCAGAACTCTTGTCTGGCATGTAGAAAATAATCAGAAAATGTTTAAATGGACCAGATGTTCTCCCTCCTCTTACTGCAGGTCACAGAATAATCCTGGCATCTGTCAGCATCAGACCCAAGACAGTCCCTTTCTCCATTCAGACACTTTGCTTTCCCTTCCTGTCTCTATCATGTTTCCTCAGTTAATCCATCTCTATGGTATGAGTACTATGGATTCTGGTCAGCCAACATATCTGAAAAATGGATACTGTCAATGGTACTATGGAAGAAAAACATAAAACACACATTTTGAAAACTTATAAAAAGATAAAAACATTGATTCCCCCAGAAAATAGTAAATAGAGACAATAAGACAAAGCTCACATAGTACTACGAATTGTCATTACCATCTTAACAATGTTTTGTCATCTGTCTTGAACTCATTACGAAGTATTTATTACCTACAATGTATTGGGCATTGTAACTGTTCTCATCAGCCAATCACAAGATTAGTTAATTGAATCAATTTATTGCTTAGTGATTATCAATCTCTTATTTTTAATGACTACACTACTGATTTAACCTATGAACATATTAAATGTTAAACATACAGACGCCCAGGTACAATCTATTTCTAATATTGTAGGTCACTAGATGATGAAGAATATATTAAGGGAGGGAAAACAATAAAGCAAACTGAAGCAGCAGGAAAATGATAGAAAAATAATAAAAGCCAACCTTAATATTGAGAACTTACCATGTTGTCAAGTGTTAAGTTCTTAAGATGAATTATCTCATTTTATCCTCAAAACCCTATGAAATTTTCCCTTCATTTTAAAAACAAGGAAAGTAAAGCCCAGAGAGATAATAATAACTGTTGATCAGGCACATGCTGCTTAATTTGGAGATGGGATTTGAACCTAGGGAAGATCCCCTGGAGGAGGGCATGGCGACCAACTCCAGTATTCTTGCCTCAAGAACCACGTGGACAGAGGAGCCTGGCAAGCGAGAGTCCGTGGGGTTGCAAAGTCAGACACAGCTAAGGTCACTGAGCACACACATAGCTGATTCCAGAGTCACACTCTACTCTTCCTCTGTGTGGTAAGAACGTAACAGTGAAGAAGTATACTGTTCTTTTTTTCAAATTAAACACTTATTTGTAAACAAATACACTGGATTTATTCCCTAAGAGTTCACACACATCCCAAGAACACACTTTAGGCACTGAACACAGAGAAAAATGATGGGGCCAGGAGGAGGACAGGAAGGTAAGAAGGGGCATACTGTCCTTTCCCTTACTAGGAGCTTCCTAATCTCAGCCCACTTTTCAACTAACGAATTGTTGACACTGGATGAAAATTAAGAATAAAATGAATACTGGAATGTTTGCCTGGCTAGATAAATCAAGTGCTCAAAATAATGGTATCATAAGAGAAAAATCAGAAACCTGAATAATTGCCGCAACATTTAGCTTCCAGAAACCCATAAGAGACAATCCCCAAACATGGAAAACCAAGTTGTATTTCCATTAGACATAAATGTGTATTTAATAGGTCTCTATTTTTATATAAATCTCCAGATACAGGAAAATGGGGTTATCAAGTCCTTGCCACTACTGATAAGCTACTGAAAGCCAAAGCAGATACTTAGAAGTTTCTAGCTTATTATACTTTTAAAAAATATATGTAGATGAGATAGTTATTCAAAAAACGGAATGACAAGATTCAAAATGACATTTTTCCATGCTTATGTATAATATAATGACTTGAGATCATCTCTTTCATGAGAAAAATTGACAGAATTTGAAGATGAAATGATGAAGTTCCAGTGTGACTGAATGGGCTTCCCTGGTACCTCAGCTGCGTGACTGACAGTATAATCAATAAACTGACATTTGAAAACCTAACTTTGTTTTGATTAAAAAACAGTCAGAAAATCCAGAGTGTATATACACTGCCTATAACTTAGGGGTTGATCATTCTGAACTCCTGGTTGCCAGAGAGAAATTGTTCTTGATTTTCAGCAGGGCCTGAACTGGTACCCAAGAATAAACCTCAGCACCACACTGGCCTTTCACAGCAGAAGCATCTGAGACATATCCGACCAATACAAACCACCATCTTTTAAAGGTGCAACCTCCTGACAAACGTGAGAAAAGCTAAGTTCACGGTCTTCTCTTCCAAACGACATGCTCTGTGTGACCAGCCCTAGTTCACATCCTTTGAACATACACGTTGGTACCACTTAGCTTTGTCTTTTACTTTTGTTTTTTGCTGACCCACCACCAGTCATTTCCTTCCTGCTCAAGTCCTTTGTCACCTGAAAATTATGTTTTGAAAACTATACTTCTGTCAACCATCCCCAAAATGAATGCCCATCCTTTCTCTAATAATTTATTATTCATGATCCATCAGTGAGTTATAAAAATGAAATGACTTTGCTGTCATCTCTCCCACCTCCCCCCCCCCCCCCCCCCGCAAAAAAAAAAAAAAAAAAGAACAAAAAATACTTACAATGGTTCCTAGCCAGGAGCATTTTATCCTTTATTCACTAGTGGTAAATGAGTCAGATATGAGTTGGCCAGGAAAAGAGCTGCTTTACCCAAAATCTTAGTGCAAAATGAGTCATCTCACTCCAAACACCAATATATTCTCCAAAATAACTGGCAAGAATTTCCTATAAAAAGAATCTTGCCTTCACCCTTTTCCATCCATTTAGCTCTCTTGATTTTTCTAATTTTTCAATTTCCTGTGTACTTACAACATTGCATTCATAACAAAGGCCCAAGAACACTTCTACCTCTTTACCTCATTGTGAAAGCCATTTTTTCCTATATCGAGGAGGAGGACAATTCTGATAGCATTCCTGTGAAAAGAATAAACGCTCTGTGGCTTTCAAGGGTTTTCCCTGTCTGACTCTCTGTGATGAAATTCATGCATGGTTCAACAGAAATGCAAAAGCCAGTTCTAGAAGAATTTTTCTTTTTCACTGCTGAAAAAGTGAGTTCAAAACCACAGAAAATATTTCAAGCAAAACCATTTTCCTTCCCATAAGAAAAATTAATCAAAATAGATACAATCTGTGTAAATCTGATAAAGAAACATGAATTCAAGCCACAAACTTCAACTTTGTTCCCCTGTACATTAAAACATTCACATTCCCCTATTCTTTTTCTGCCATCAAATGAAGCTTAAAAATCACTGTGAACTGAAGTCAGGGTCAAGTCCCTGTAGTTTATCAGGAGTCAAGCACACTATGTACTTGAGGATAAACAAACATGCTTATAGAGCAATTCCTCCAAAGTACTGAGATTTTTATATTACATGGGGCTCACAACAGGACTTACTATTCTTAATTATTCTAAGCTCTGCAATATAACAGGAGAAATTACAGTTACACTTACAATTCACTTCACTCAGGCTAGAACTTAGCTTTGCTTCTCCATATTAAATGGATTCTAAAGAATAGCTATGCTCCTTTTACATCCAACACTAACAGATGTTAGTTTCCTAAGTTTTACAGCCCTCAAATGACAGACAGCTAACTGTATTTGGCCTTGGGAATAACTACAACACCTCTGAATTATGAACTTGGTTTGGTTCTTAGCTGGGAACAGCAGGGGGTTAGTTCATATTATCAGATGTAAAATAAGTTTTCCCTTATGAACCCATATGAAGATGCCTTTTTAAGTGGTTGTAGTAAGAAAAAACAATTGCGCAAAAATGAAATCTATTATTCAATGTATCTCCTGCTCTTTATGGACAAAGCAAGATGTTAAATCCATTAAACTCTGAATACCCAGTAAAAGCAAGAAAGCTAAAACTGTTCGAATTTGTGCATTCTTGGGAAAACTGCCAACCTATGTACTAGTAGCAGGATCTGTGTTAATTAACGGTGATGTTATTGACGGAGGGAGTTCAATTTCACCCTCAGAAGCAATTTAGAAGTGCAAGCTGGCAGAGCTTTAGTAAAGCCTCACCTAGTCATCTTTAAACTGAAGAAATTGACTCTGAAGTCACCCACAGACAGCACCGTTACTTTTCGTATATGTGTGGGGGGAGGGGGGTTTGGTCTTCGTACACGTAAAAGAAATCCTGAATGTAGCATGGTCTGTTGAACACCAAAATGTACGCACATTTCTTAAAAGGAGAAGCACTCTTAGGTCATCATTTTTTTCCCTGAAAGCTATTCATATGAAGGCTTATTAAAATCAACTCCTTCCTATCATAAAGGAAAATAATATCAGACCCAAGTCCACACATTGCTTTACACACATTCCTATCTCCTTGGGAGGTAACTTTTCTCTTCATCCAGTAGTTGTATGTCAGGACAGTCATAAAAGGTTACCCAAGTGACAGGCCATACCTCCAGATTCTGCTTCCCTTTTCCCCCTTTGTTAGTAATCTCAGAATGATGTGAGAAAGAAAAATAGTATCTTGAAAAACAGAGATAACTAAGGAAAGAAGTCCACAGGAAGTTTTTTCCCATAATGATCTGCACAAAATTATCCACCAAGGAGTGATTTTTCTCATCATCTATCTCATCCCTCTAATCTCTGTGAACTGCAACCACATGCTCCAGCTCTGTGCTTCTCACGGAGAATGAAACACGTCAATTCCTAATAGCCGACAGCATGCGCTGTGGCCTCCATGGCTTCTGAGAAGACAGGTGGTGGAAGTGGAGGAGTCAGGTGAAGAAGAGGCTAAGGAGAGGTTCACGAGTGCTAATGATGAGCCTGGATGTAACTGAAATTAATGATCCCCCGTCTCCATGTCGGATTCATACCTGTTGTCTTCTTGAGCAAAGGGCTGTTCCACATCCACTGTCAGGGAGGCCAGGGCAGAAACAGTCTCCGTCTCCTCTTGCAGCTGAGCCCCAGCCAGAGCACAGCCCCTTGGCATTGCCATCATCCTTACCGACTTCCAGTATTTGCCTAAAAAAAAAAAAAAAATGTGTCATACTGTATAGAAATTTTCGTTCAAACAGTATTAATCAGAATACAACTCAGAGTAGTTGTTAAGTTAAAATTCGGAGTGTTATAAAAATTTTTTAAAAATTCACAAAGTTATAGGCAGTTGTAATTTGATTTCTTAACTTTATGATTAAGTGTTTTTCTCAGCCTAGAATGCCAAGTTGTGAAGGGTTCATATTCCCAAGCCTGAGTCTCTCCCTTGCTCAGAAGTTAATAAAGTGAGGAATAGTCCATGGTCTAATGAACTCGCCATCAGACTGACAGCTGTCTCTGCATCTAAGTAAGCAAACTCTGGGGATTGTGCCCTCTGGGTAAGCCTCACGAGACTGGGAGGTGGAACTCTTACAGAGAAACTGAATGAAGTAGTAATGTGAAAAACTGCTACTTGAGCCATTAACTTTTTTTTTTTTTTTAATGAGGTTGGAATATTAAAGGAAAAGAAAAGCCCAGAAATGCCAGCAGGAATTGAATGGCAACTTTGCCAGAACAATCAGGTTTGTTAGTCCTGGATGTTCTTTCTTTCTCAACCCCAGGGTGTGTACTAGAACAATAACTGATTTAAAACTTTAATATATGCATTGGCTGATGTTGGCGCCCTTCCATAAGTTATACGGATGTTTCTTTTTTTAAGGAAGGCCGGGAAAGGAAAATGAGAGGAAAATAGGAGGCAATTTCATGAGAACATGCCAGTGGGATATATATGAAAGAATAGAGTCAACAGCATTTTTGCAGCCCCTACGCTATTTTTCTTTTCTTTGTGAAGTGTTCCATAGCCCCAAAACAAAGCAGGAGAATCTCTCTAGGTGCCGACATGACTTACCTCCCCAGGTAAGAACAATCTCGGCAGCCTGACCAATTAAGTGGGAAGTTGGCATGGTAAGTAGCTTATTTCCAAAAATAAATAAACAGAAGTCAGACTAGAGTAGAAAACACAAGTGGGTGACTACTGGATTGGGGGGTAAGATACTGGGTTCTCGCCCCAGTTCTGCCTCTAACCATCCTAACATGCTGGCAGGGCCCTTTGGCACTTCATTTCTGCTTCTCAAAAACAGTGGGAAAACCTCAGATTCTTTCCAGCTATACCTAACTTTTCATGGTTGGCCTTTCCTTATCTTACTGCATCACAAAGGAGTGGATGTCATTTCATCCGAGTGGGGGAGACCCAGTCTCCCCATCTACCCCTCATGTCAACAGAACCTTCTGACAAGAGTTATCACTGCTACAACTTTATTGTTGGAATCACCTTGTCTGACCAGAGCCAGAAGGTTTTTAATTTGGACCAAATGATAGGTATTCTAAATGAATGCATTCACGAAGTAACATTTTTTGAAACCCAAGGTTGTGCCAGATGTTGAAGGACACAAAGATGCTTCCCTAACAGCAAGGAATTCATGGTCTAGTTGAGAAAGCCCTTTGAGTTAATGAGTCATGACAATTCTATGTGGAAAAGGCCCGAGTGAATAAGAAGAATGTATACTTTTGAGGCCAGGAAGATGAGCAAAAACTTGCCAGAAAAAATAACACTTGACCAAGTATTTGAAAGACCATCAGAAGTTAGTCAGGCTCAGAGGAAGATGGTGGTGGTGAAGTATTCCTAGAAGAGGAAATAGTATATAGAAATGTGCAGAGACCCAAGTCTCTCTTTTTCACCAGGGTAACAAGTCCACTGCCAGGCACAAATGGAAAGTAGGTAGGATGGAACACAATGAGAGAGACTGCTGTGGTAGGCAAGGGCTAATTAAACACACAATCTCAAAGAACATGTGATTTTGGCCATCAACTTGTAGGTGATGAGGGGCCGTGTTAAACAGAAGAGGCAGAGCATCAGGTTTAAATTTCTCAAAAACCCTTCTGGAGAGATTATGGACAACTGATCAGCAGATGATGAGAGTGGTGGCAGGAAAACCAATTTCACATCTTGGCAAAAATACAGGCAGGAAATATGATGTCTAAACTAAAAATAAGGGACGGAACAAAAATAAAGAGATGGACTAAAGAGAGGCTTAGGAGGTGAGCAATGGAAGTGTATCTTGTCTTTAATAGCTTCCTACCACTCTCAACTTTGAAAGATAATCCTGAATTGACAGTTCCAATCCTAGAACCTAATTTCTCTACATCACAATGTCATTATCATGTCACCCAAGTTGGAAATGTCAAATTCCATCTGTAAGTGCTTTCACAAAATATTATTATTAGTCATTATGGTAGCACATGATATTCACAAAGAGCAGGTGATTCTGGAAATCATCACTTCCTTTTTCTCTGGAGTGACAACTGTGAGACCTCTCACAAATAAACAACAGGTGATTTTAGAGGTTAAATTATATTATAGATAATAGGAAACTAGTGTTATTGAGCTCACAGTATGTGCCAAGGACTGTGCTAGGTATTGTCACATGTATAATTTAGTTTAATCCTCATGACAAATATGCAATGTTAGATAATTTTTTCTCTAAGAACACATGGCTGACAGGCAGAGGAGTGGAAATCCTCACCCACGACTGCCTGAGTCCAGAATGTTTCTCCCTCTGTGACCTGCTGTCCTCCTATATTTGGTCCTGTTCTATCATCTCCCTTAGTTCAGTTCAGTTCATTTCAGTCACTCAGTCGTGTCTGACTCATTGCAACCCCATGAATCGCAGCACACCAGGCCTCCCTGTCCATCACCAACTCCCAGAGTACACCCAAACTCATGTGCATCAAGTCGGTGATGCCATCCAGCCATCTCATCCTCTGTTGTCCCCTTCTCCTCCTGCCCCTAATCCCTCCCAGCATCAGGGTCTTTCCAGTGAGTCAACTCTTCACATCAGGTGGCCAAAGTATTACAGTTTCAGCCTCAGCATTAGTCCTTCCAATGAACACCCAGGACTGGTCTCCTTTAGAATGGACTAGTTGGATCTCCTTGCAGTCCAAGGGACTCTCAAGCGTCTTCTCCAACACCACAGTTCGAAAGCATCAATTCTTCAGTGCTCAGCTTTCTTCACAGTGCAACTCTCACATCCATACACGACCACTGGAAAAACCATAGCCTTGAATAGGCGGACCTTATTGGCAAAGTAATGTCTCTGCTTTTGAATATGCTATCTAGGTTGGTCATAACTTTCCTTCCAAGGAGTAAGCGTCTTTTCATTTCATGGCTGTAATCACCATCTGCAGTGATTTTGGAGCCCCAGAAAATAAAGTCTGACATTGTTTCCACTGTTTCCCCTTCTATTTCCCATGAAGTGATGGGACCAGATACAATGATCTTCGTTTTCTGAATGTTGAGTTTTAAGCCAACTTTTTCACTCTCCACTTTCACTTTCAAGAGGCTTTTTGGTTCCTCTTCACTTTCTGCCATAAAGGTGGTGTCGTCTGCATATCTGAGGTTATTGATATTTCTCCTGGCAATCTTGATTCCAGCTTGTGCTTCTTCCAGCCCAGCATTTCTCACGATGTACTCTGCATATAAGTTAAATAAGCAGGGTGACAATATATAGCCTTGATGTACTCCTTTTCCTATTTGGAACCAGTCTGTGGTTCCACGTCCAGTTCTAACTGTTGCTTCCTGACCTGCATACAGATTTCTCCAGAGGCAGGTCAGGTGGTCTGGTATTCCCATCTCTGTCAGAATTTTCCACAGTTTATTGTGATCCACACAGTCAAAGGCTTTGGCATAGTCAATAAAGCAGAAATAGATGTTTATCTGGAACTCTCTTGCTTTTTTTGATTATCCAGCGGATGTTGGCAGTTTAATCTCTGGTTCCTCTGCCTTTTCTAAAACCAGCTTGAACATCTGGACATTCACAGTTCATGTATTGCTGAAGCCTGGCTTGGAGAATTTTGAGCATTACTTTACTAGCGTGTGAGATGAGTGCAATTGTGTGGTAGCTTGAGCATCCTTTGGCATTGCCTTTCTTTGGGATTGGAATGCAAACTGACCTTTTCCAGTCCTGTGGCCACTGCTGAGTTTTCCAAGTGTGCTGGCATATTGAGTGCAGCACTTTCACAGCATCATCTTTCAGGATTTGAAATAGCTCTACTGGAATTCCATCACCTCCACTAGCTTTGCTCATAGTGATGCTTTCTAAGGCCCACTTGACTTTACATTCCAGGATGTCTGGCTCTAGGTGTGTGATCACACCCTGGTGATAATCTGGGTTGTAAATATCTTTTTTGTACAGTTCTTCTGTGTATTCTTGCCACCTCTTCTTAATATCTTCTGCTTCTATTGGGTCCATACCATTTCTGTCCTTTATCGAGCCCATCTTTGCATGAAATGTTCCCTTGGTATCTTTTTCTTGAAGAGATCTCTAGTCTTTCCCATTCTGTTGTTTTCCTCTATTTCTTTGCACTGATCACTGAGGAAGACTTTTTTATCTCTCCTTGCTATTCTTTGGAACTCTGTATTCAGATGGGAATATCTTTCCTTTTCTCCTTTGCTTTTTGCTTCTCTTCTTTTCACAGCTGCTTGTAAGTCCTTCTCAGACAGTCATTTTACTTTTCTACATTTCTTTTCCATGAGGATGGTCTTGATCCTTGTCTCCTTGTGACAATGTCACAAACCTCCGTCCATAGTTCATCAGGCACTCTGTCTATCAGATTTAGTCCCTTAAATCTATTTCTCACTTCCAGTGTATAATCATAAGGGATTTGATTTAGGTCATACCTGAATGGTCTAGTGGTTTCCCCTACTTTCCTCAATTTAATTCTGAATGGCAATAAGGAGTTCATGATCTGAGCCACAGTCAGCTCCCAGTCTTGTTTTTGCTGAATGTATAGAGCTTCTCCATCTTTGGCTGCAAAGAATATAATCAATTTGATTTTGGGTGTTGACCATCTGATGTCCATGTGTAGAGTCTTCTCTTGTGTTGTTGGAAGAGGGTGTTTGCTATGACTAGTGCGTTCTCTTGGCAAAACTCTATTAGCCTTTGCCCTGCTTCATTCTGTACTCCAAGGCCAAATTTGCCTGTTACTCCAGGTGTTTCTTGACTTCCTACTTTTGCATTCCAGTACCCTATAATGAAAAGGACATCTTTTTGGGGTGTTAGTTCTAAAAGGTCTTGTAGGTCCTCATAGAACTGTTCAACTTCAGGTTCCTCAGCGTTACTGGTTGGGGCATAAGCTTGGATCACCGTGATATTGAATGGTTTGCTGTGGAAATGAATAGAGATCATTCTGTTGTTTTTGAGATTGCATCCAAGTACTGCATTTCGGACTCTTTTGTTGACCATGATGGCTACTCCATTTCTTCTGAGGGATTCCTGCCCGCAGTAGTAGATATAATGGTCATCTGAGTTAAATTCACCCATTCCAGTCCATTTTAGTTCGCTGATTCCTAGAATGTTGATGTTCACTCTTGCCATCTCCTGTTTGACCACTTCCCATTTGCCTTGATTCATGGACCTAACATTCCAGGTTCCTATGCAATATTGCTCTTTATAGCATCGGACCTTGCTTCTATCACCAGTCACATCCACACCATCCATAAAAATATACAAATAGACTCAATATATGAAATCTGAAAAGAATTATGCACATGGCAAAGCAGTTTTATATATTATATCAAAGAAATGATCTTTGGTAATAACAGATTACCTTTCTCCCTTAGATATGTGAATCTGTTGATCTTTCTCTGACTTTATGGCATGGGTTTATCACACCTTGTGAGACAACCATGTAGAGACTAGTCATTTCTCATTACCTAAATTTCTCAGTCTACTGAAAACGCCTGGTCGCTTCACTAATGAAGCTGTCATGAAACTGGAGACAAGTGCTCACAGAAGAGTATCCCTTTTTAAAGTCATGGGTTTCCTGCCACTTGGCTGAAGGCACTGTCAGGCACAGTCCTCCTTGAACCTGTGGAGCCTACCCCAAGTTTCTGAGGCCTGTAGGGTTGTCCGTCGCAGAACTGTATTGCTAGAGTTCCCACGGTCCATGTAGGTAGCTTTCTTCAAACCGGGTACCGAACTGAGAAGAGAATCAGAGGCCTGTTTCATGCAATTACAACCAAGAGTTGCCTAGTGTCACTGGAAGGTCTATTGACTAAACTAATTGTGTGAAATTTTTCTCTTGAGTATTTCGGGCTCTAAAGGGAACACTGAAAGTCAAGATTTATAGATTGAAGACCCCATACTAGCCCAAATAAGTCATCTGGGAACAATGTCCACATTTATAAAATGATAGTGGTGGGACTGATGATAGTGAAAGATCTCTTCCTGCTCTAATTATAAATGGTTGTGATTCTTCTGATTTCATATTACGTATCACTCTTGGATAGTATCAGAATAAATTTGTTACAGCAGAAAACCTCACATTTCTGTGAGCCTATGAACCCCTGAAGAGGTCAGAAAATTGTTTTAGATAATATGGCACATCAGAATAACCCAGGGTTTTCATTTTCAAGCACTGTATTTTTCCCTCAGTAAGAGACATCTTTACTCCCCAAACACAATCAGGACAGAAGGGCAATTTAAATAAAATCATTCAGCAGAAATGACAGTGATCCTTCAAAGTTTAGTCTTTATGTGTATGAGTACTGAGACAGATCTTAAATAGCTGAGACCTTTTCAATAAAATGTATCGTGTATTAAATATCCTGCTAAGTTAAGATTAAACATTCAAAGCTTGGCTTTTATCCAAATGTACAAAGTTCTTCACTCAGAAATAATCCCAGACTTTAAATTAAATATAGCCTTTAGCAATGCCTATAAAAACAAGGGAAATATTCTATATTAATAATGCACTTATAAGTGACTATCTCTTTATAAATAAGAATAATTAAAGTAGAGGTATGTATAGGAAGACTGTGCAATATGTAGTCAATTCAAACCACACAATTTGTGGGTTATATTTTCACATGATGGGTAGTTTTTTTTTTTTGTTTTCACCTACAGAAACATATGTGCTAGAAAAGTCCTATCTGTTGGCATGGGAATAACAGCCCCATTAGCACATAAGAGAAATGAGGCAAGATTTACTGCTTTTTCAGGAGCTGCTGTTCATCAAGTAGAATATTAGTAACCAGCCACCACTGTGTTGTTCTTCTAAGGAAATAACACTGGCAAAAGAGAGAGGCTTTCTATTAAAACTGGACATAGACAATCCCTCTTTGATCATATATTCTATCCTTATTCATTTTTCCTACTCTATTAATCTTCCCACTGTTCAGCACTTTTTGAGGGGGTAGTTATTTGGTCTCATTATTTGGTAAAAGGTAAAGCAAAGAATGAACCTAAAAGGTAAAAACTAGATAACAGAATGCAGACAGTGAAGAATTAGAGGCGGGGGACCCAGGTGGAGTGTCAGTGGGTCAGACAGGAGCCATGAGAGGACTTTGGGCAGGGGCTGTTTCTCAGACTTCAGCATAAACCAGACTTTTGATAATGATCAGTTTGGAAAAATAGGTACTTGTTGACACATGAAGGTCTGTGGTCGGCGTTAGAAATAACACATCCACCAGATGTTTTCCCAACCAAAGCCTTGTGAGATTCTGAAAACCTCTTGATACCACAATCTCACCCTTCCATCACCACTGGGAGCCTTAGACTCACTTCTCCAATATGTTCTTGCCACTTAAATGATGAACTCTTTTGTCATTACGTACCATATTACCATAGGAAAAGAAGCTGGCACTGACATAAAGTTCTTCCAGCTCCTTCAACCTTAGAGATTAACAACTGAAACTTACAAGGGGCTTATTGTTGTTGTTCAGTTGCTAAGTTGTGTCCCACTGTGACCCCACGGTCCGCAGCACACCAGGCTTGCCTGTCCTCACCACCTCCTGGAGTTTGCTCAAATTCACGTCCATTGAGTCAGTGATGCTATCTAACCATCTCATCTTCTGCCACCCTCTTCTCCATTTGCCTTCAATCTTTCCCAGCATGAGGGTTTTTTCCAATATGTCACCTCTTCCCATCAGGTGGCCAAAGTACTGGAGCTTCAGCTTCAGCATCAGTCCTTTCAATGAATGTTCAGGGTTGATTTCCTTTAGAATTTACAAGGGGCTAGGTTCAGGGATTCTCCAGAGCTCAGAGCTTGTTAATGCTTTTGAAATTCATTTCTGTATTCTTCCTTCTATTGTCATTCAATTTATCACCCACACTGCTATGAGAGTCCTTATAAAACACGTCTGATAACTTTGCTCCCGTTTTAGAAAACTAAATCCTTAGAGAAGAGTAAATGCTCCCACTGGCAGCCCAGGAGTTCCACACTGTGATCTCTGTCTTTCAGGTTCAGGAAGATATTTTTTTTTTAGCTAAATGGACTTTCTGGGATCCAATGCACTGTATATATGCAAAAACAGAGATATATTGGAAGTTGATGTAAAAATAGAGTGATCAGGTAATTCTTCATCCATGTTGGGGCAATTCTGAGGTTTAAAATGGGGCTAAAAATAAAAACTATATGTTGCAGAAAGACCTATTAGTCAACAATTTATCTTTAATCTGTGGACCTATAAAAAAAATCCTATTCAAAAATTATTTGCACAACTAGCTATTAGTTATTTTTTCTAAAAAATAAAAATAGCACAATTCATATATGCCAAAGCATACAACCAACTCTTAAAACATTATCTAAACATTAGAAAACAACAAACTGAATTATGACTTTTGGTAAATGTTCACATATGTTAATCAGTTTTGTGGTCATATATCTTACTGATACAGTTATCAGTGGTATTTTTTGTTTCAAAATGGTCTAAATGTTTTAGATTCATAAAACTGCCTGAAATTTTCTTCAAAGGAGAATTTTACAGTCAAAGAATTTTAAATGGTAGCATCTTTACTCTTCTTGAGAGACTGTAATATTTCTGGTAGACAAATACTGTCTCTACAAGTGCAGTGTTATCTGTCAAGCTCAGAGCAGTATCTGCTAAATGTGGAATATTTTCACTTCCAATTTTTAAAATACTGAAGTATTTCATACCAAATATTTCATGACAACTGCCCCTTTCCTCCTTTCAGAGTACCTTTGGCAAATATTTTATGGAAGCCAAACTTATCAAAAAAGTTTTCCCCATTGGTAACTTCAAATTTTAGTCACCAAATTTAGATACTGCAAAATCATTTGACTTATCAAATTTCATTACATTACAGGACAGAAAATAAATTTATCCCACTAAGAATAATTATATCAATGATTCTACCAACAAATATACATCTTTGAAAACCTAGTTACAGATTTTCAAAATCAAATCTTGTACATAATTTGAGTGCTTATTCTTTAGTAGGTTCATTGATTCCTTTGCTTTTTTAGGGATCAATTTAAATGTTTTCCTTTTGCAAACAATGTTTCCTGTAATTGTAATTCTTTAAAAGTTCCAAAGATTATATTTTTGTTTCATTTTATGACTATTTCTTATCAGCTTCATTGAGGAATAGTTTTATATAGTTAATCAAACTTACTAGCTTTAAGGGCAGGTTATGATGCATTCTGGTAAATGCATGCAGTCCTATAACCACTATAACAATTAAAGCATATAATATTCTCTTCGACCCCAAAAGTTCCTTTTTGGCTCTTTGGAGTTAATTTCTTACTCTTCTTCTTGGTCCCTAACAATCACTAAAATTCTGCCATTGTACTACTGCCTTTTCTAGAATTTCATAGAAATGGAACCATATACTATGTAGTCTCTAACGTCTTTCACTTAACATAATATTTTTGAGAGTCAAAAGATTTCTTCATTGGAATCCCCTGGTGGCCCAGTGGTTAGGACTCTGGCTTACCCTGCAGGGGGCATGGGTTCGATCCCTGGTTGGGAAACTAAGATCTCTTGCTGCGTAGCCTGCTCCCCACCCCCCAAAATTTCTTTATCATCTTTGTCTTGGTTTCTTTAAATGTAAGTATATGCTTTTTCTTCTGTCTGGTTTCTTAGATGTTCCTCAGTGTGATTTTATTCATATTTATTCTGCCAGTGACAGATCAAATTTCTTGGATTTGTGGATGTGTAATTTTCAGCAGATTTATGAAATGTTTTCCCATTATTTCATCAAATATTTTCCCCAATGCTGCCTTTTGTGGGACTCCAATTATAGGTATATTAAAATGAGTCATATTGCTCCATATACCACTAATATACTTTTTTAGTATTTTTCTCTCTATTCTTCACTTTGGATACTTTCTGTTCTTCAACTTCACTGTTTCCAACCCTCCCTCCCCACCCCCACTTTTTTTCTTTTGTCTTCTGTAATATA
The DNA here is from genome assembly GCF_016772045.2 of Ovis aries. NCBI lineage: Eukaryota > Metazoa > Chordata > Mammalia > Artiodactyla > Bovidae > Ovis > Ovis aries. The sequence goes on along the minus strand of NC_056057.1, from coordinate 28,611,816 downwards.
TAATCTACCAATAATCCTTCTAGGTTGTAGAATTTTTAAATTTCAAATTACAAAAAATTGTCTCTAAAACTTCCTTTTTTATTTTTTGGCATTTTTCAGTTTTCTCTGCACTGTTTGCACTTTCCTCTTTACACTGCAAGTAACATTCTCGTCTGCTAATTTCATCATACTTTGCATTTGGATGCTTGATGTTAATTTGAACATTTTTGGTCGAATTTTGTTGTGTTCTTTGAAAGCACTGGGCTTTGTTTGAGCATGCAGTTAAATTACTTGAAATCAGAATGAACTTTTTGAGGGTGCTTGTACTGTTTGACCAATTCCAGGGCAGGCTTTAGTATAAAATTAGTTTAGCCCTATAACTAAGATGAAATCATTTGATATCTCTACATGATGCCTTGTATATTACAAGATCGTTCTACTCTAGCTAGTGGGAATGAAAACTATTCCCAGTTCTGTTTGAAGTCCTTGAATTGTTTAACCTACAGTTTTCCACTGGTTAGTTCCCCAACCTTGTGGAGTTTTACCTCATGTATGGAAAGGTAAATAAGACAACTGTTTAAGGAAACTTATAGATACACAGAGCTCTTTCTTTGTGTAGCAACTTCATCCCAAATATTCTGCCTCAAAAATTCCAGTCACTTCAATTTCCCCAAACTCTGATCACTTTATCTTCAACTCAGAAAAACTGCTGGACTTACTATTTGAAGTCTCTCTCCCTATGCTCCACCTGGAACTTGCCACTTATTAAAGTCCACGCAATTGGAAAAATTTTGTTTTCCCTGTTTCCTGCTAGCATCACCGGCCTTCATTGTCTGCTGTTCAGTGCCCACAAACAGTCTTCCACACTGTTTCTACATTGTTGGCGGGTATGCAAATTGGTGCAGCCACTATGGAAAATAGTATGAAGGTTCCTCAAAACACTAGACTGGCCATACGATCCAGCAATCCCACTCCTGGGCGTACATCCTGACAAAGCTATAACTAAAAGAGAAACACGCATCCCTATGTTCATAGCAGTGCTATTCACAATAGCCAAAACATGGAAACAACCTAAATGCCCATCGACAGGTGACTGGATAAAGATGTGGTACGTGGATATAACAGAATATTACTCAGCCATACAGAAGGATGAAATAATGCCTGCCCTCTGCCGGAACCTGGATGGACCTAGCAATGATAATACTAATTGAGGTTAGATCAGAAAGAGAAAGCCAACTACCATATATCACTGACACGTGGAATCTAAAATATGACACAACTGAATTTATCTACAAAACAGAAACAGGCTCAGATATAATCTAAAAGACTTTTGGTTGTCAAGGGGGGAGGGTGGTTAGAGAGAAATGGATTAGGAGTTTGGGATTAGCAGATGCAAAGTATTATATATAGAATGAATAAGCTACAAGGTCCTACTGCATAGAACAGGGAACCCTATTCAATATCCTGTGATAAACCATAACAGAAAATGATATGAAAAAAAGTATGTATAACTGAGTCACTTTGCTGTATACAGTAGAAACTAACACAACACCGTAAATAAACTATACATCAGTAAAATAAATTTTTTAAAAAGTATTTGTATATTTTTTCTTAGTTTCCTTTTATTTCTGATCAATAGGCAATTCTTACATATGTAGTTATTTCTTCATCTGTGGGGTTAGAGGTCCATTTATTGAATATTTTGACTAGTGAATTCTGATAAGAAAATGTAATCAAAATTCAGAAAGCTCATTTATAAAATGTTCAATATTATTATATTATACTGCTATGCTGAAAATGTTTCTTTATCATCAATATCAGTTGTATTTTAAAATCTGTGTATTTCATTTAATTGCATTTCACCCTATGTTTACATAGTTATTTTAAATTTTGAGAAAAATACCATAATCTTTCACTGATAGACTATCAATACATTTTTATAGTTATAATTATATTAAGTTTTTAATAAAATTTAAGGAATTTGGTACTATGTAATTAATGCTAAAATGCATTTCTGTTCTTTAAAAATAAGCTATGCTCTAGAAAAATTTAAATATGTGTATTAATATGAAATCAAAGATTGTATTGTCAGTGTTAGATTTTCACTGTAATTTATAACAGTACCTATATTAATGTCCTAAGTTTTATTTTTGGTAGGTTTATCTCCAAAAACCTTAATTCTATGAGCTGAATGAAAAATTTCAAACCATTATTAAAATTAACTAATGTTTTTTTTTTGCTTAAAGTATCCTAAGGACACTGCATCTTCAACCAAGATATTCTTCTAGCCACATCAACAAATAAATATTATCTCACTTTGGAGCTTGAAAAAAAACCAACAACTTCAAATTGGAAAAATTGAAAAAATGACATTAAAAACAAAAGCACAGTCATTTTTTCGAAATAAAAATTCATTCTTCATGAGTAATAGTTAAATGCACCTTCTGCAACTGCACTTGTTAAATTGTTCCCTGTGGCCTTCAGTTCAGTCGCTCAGTCGTGTTCGACACTTTGCAACCCAATGAACCACAGTATTCCAGGCCTCCGTGTCCACCACCAACTCCCGGAGTTCACCCAAACTCATGTCCACTGAGTCGGTGATGCCATCCAGCCATCTCATCCTCTGTCGTCCCCTTCTCCTCCTGCCCTCAATCTTTCCCAGCATCAGGGTCTTTTCAAATCAATCAGCTCTTCTCATCAGGTGTCCAAAGTACTGGAGTCTCAGCTTCAACATCAGTCCTTCCAAATGAACACCCAGGACTGGTCTCCTTTAGAATGGACTGGTTGGATCTCCTTGCAGTCCAAGTCACTCTCAAGAGTCTTCTCCAACACCACAATTCTAAAGCATCAGTTCTTCAGCGCTCAGCTTTCTTTATAGTCCACATCTCACATCCATACATGAGTACTGGAAAAACCATAGCCTTGACTAGATGGACCTTTGTCGACAAAGTAATGTCTCTGCTTTTGAATATACTGTCTAGGTTGGTCATAACTTTCCTTCTAAGGAGTAAGCGTCTTTTAATTTCATGGCTGCAATCACCATCTGCAGTGATTTTGGAGCCCCCAAAAATAAAGTCAGCCATTGTTTCCACTGTTTCCCCATCTGTTTGCCATGAAGTGATGGGACCAGATGCCATGATCTTTGTTTTCTGAATGTTGAGCTCTAAGCCAACTTTTTCACTCTCCTCTTTGACTTTCATCAAGAGGCTCTTTAGTTCCTCTTCACTTTCTGCCATAAGGGTGGTGTCATCTGCATATCTGAGGTTATTGATATTTCTCTCAGCAATCTAATTCATCTTTTATTCTTTGTTTGGTTGTCTGTGGCCTACTTCTTTTTAAAACATTAAGAATTAATTTTTATTTTTTGGTGGTACCACGCAGCATGTGGGATTTTAGTTCCCCAATGAGGTATCAAACCTACACCCTCTGCACTGGAAGTATGGAGTTTTAACCATTAGACTGCCAGGAAGTCCCATGTTTTGTTCTGTTTTTAATGATGACTACATTTTACTGCTCCTGATTCAGTAACACTGTGTCTTCAGTGTTCATGTCACTCATGATATTACACGTCTCCATGATGAATGATCAATCAATACTGAACAGTTTGTGCAAGTTACGTCTTCCTTATCAACTTTCCTGGGAAATAATAACTGAGTACTAAATTCTGGTATTTCTTGAACACATTTTATCCATACTTAACCCTTGATTCCCCACATTCACCCCAATCCCACCTTCTGACAACTTGGTGGCTTCAAGGCATGTTTGAAGCTGTGGCTACAGCGCACTTGTCTGGGGCATCGGGTGGCAGAAATGTTGAATATTTCTCCCTGCATCTCCTAAATCAGAAATCTAGGTGTCCTTTACAACTGGTGTTTTGGTTGATGTCTGTTATTTTAATATCCCATTCCAGATACTACTTGGTTCAGATTTTTCCTTTTTCAGAAACCAAATTGGCCCCACGCCTGTTTTGTTTTGTTTTGTTTTGTTTTATAAATAAAGATTCACTGAAACACAGCCATGCTCATTACACATTGGCTATGACTTGCTATGATGGAAGAGTTAGGCAGTTCAAACACAAGACCTTATGTAGTTACTGTCCAGCATTGTACAGAAAAGAATTTGCTGAACTCTGATTTAAAGCAAGGAGGTATAGAGATGAATGTGCCTTATTTTGTAAACGATCACTGTTGCATCACTTAAGAGAAGCAAAAATGGAGAAAGCAAGAGTGGCTTTGGGTAAACCATTTTGTAGGATCTAGAAACGGTACAGAAGAAAGGCCTGATTTGGGATGGTAGCCACTGGAATAGAAATAACTGGTTGGGTAAATGAAATGTTTAAGGAGTACAGCAAGCAGGATGGGGTAATGGGTTGGACATAGAACAGAAATGGAAAGAACAGGAAGAATATAACTCCTAGATTCCTGTCTAGAAAACCTAGAAGGATACTGGTGCCATCTGCTTGGACTAATAAACCTGGGAGAGGCTGAGCTTTGGGGGAAGAATAGTGACAATGGCTTTGGGCATGTTAACTAGATGTGCCTTTGTGGTATCAAGGGTTTGATGCTGAGCTAGAAGTTTAGGAGACATCTGGAACTCAGGTGTGAGCAGAAGATTTAAAATTTTTAATTATTCATATAGAGATGACGATGAAGCTATGGTCTGGAAGGAAAATAACAATAAGTAAAGTGATAAGAAATATTTACTAAGTGCCTATCGATATGCCTATGAAAATGTGCTCCATATGTAATCATTTCAAAACCATCTTGTAAGATAATTTCATTTTCCTTATTTTACAATTGAGAAAACTGAAGTAAAGAGGGTTAAAATAACTTTTCCATATTACATGCTCAAGAAAAGCATATGGAGTGTGAAAAGCATTAAGGTAAGGATGACAGGCTCGCTCAGCAGAGATTCTGCATTTAATGCGGCAGCTAGAGGAGTTCTGAAGGTTTCCAACAGCTCGTTTGGTTGGTTGGCTACAACATGGACCAAAAAGTGGCCCGCAGGAAGTGATTTAGAAATGTCAAACCTGCCTTCATTTAATGAAAAGGAAGGGATTCAAAAACTTTGGGAGATTGGAATGTTAGAGTGTATTTGTCTGAAGCCAAGTCAAAGGGACATAGCATCCAGTCTAAGAGATCTCTGAATAGCCAGAGCTTGAACAACTGGAATAAAAAAAAATTAATAATGATGGTACTGGATGATAACACATATTATAAATATCTGAGATCCATTCTGATATAAATATATAATGAATAAATTAGTAAATGAAAGAGAAAAGAGAGCTCTTCATTATAGATAATTTCCAAGTGATTAATGAAGACAGAGTAAAGGAAATAGAAAATCGGAACAGAAGAATCCATTTTGCAGGTGACAGCCGCTGATGGCTGCTAAAATTAATGTGCAAACGTTTGAGGAGAAAGAGTGTATCTGCATAACCTTAAAGTATCTTTCCAGTATATTTATTAATTCTAAACGAAGATATTCTAACTTTACACTGAAGATCTCCTTAATCAAATGATCCAGGTTAACTTTGCCAGTAATAAAACAAACTGACATTATGCACTGCAGATCTGATGCATTAAGAATGCTATCACATCACTGCTCTGGCAATCTTACCAAAAATGCTTATCCTCAACCTAATTATGATGAAACCGTAGAAAAACCCATAATGAGAGACATTTTTCAAAACAACTGACCAGTACTCTTCAGAAGTGTCAAGGCCAAAAACGGTACAGAAGACCGAGGAACTTACAGATAAGAGGAGACTAAGGCATGGCAACTAAATGCAACATGTTTATTATCCTGGAACAGACTAAGAAAATCATTGAAAAAAAAACTGGTTGAATCCAAAGAAAGTCTATAGTTTAGTTAACAGTATTACATGACTGTTAATCTCTTAGTTTATGTAATAGTGCTATGGTTATGCAAGATGTTAATTTAGGGGAAGCCAGGGGAAGCTTATAAGAGAATTCTGTATTATATTTGGAACTCTTCTGTAAACTTAGTTATTTCAAAATAAACAGTTTGATAAAATCCCTTTTTAAAGTGAGCAGTAGAAATGCCACTGGTGACCAGAACAAGACTGCAAAGAGAATACAGTGGTTCCGACAGGGATTTGTAGCTGCTAAAATGGAGATAACTTGAAAGAAACCTTTTTCAAGAATTTGCTCCTGGAGGGTTTGAGAGCCATGGGATGGTAAGAAGTGAGGTTGTTGGCATCTATTTTTAAGAGGAGGGATTTTAAGGTGTTTAATTGTTGATGAGAATGAACAGTTCAAAGAAAGCAGTTAGGTAGCTGCATTTTATTCTAATAAAGTTTGTTGCTGAGATTGAGGGCAAAGGTGAGATGGATGGAGGTTTGAGGAGAGTGAGGCTTGAAAAGGTAGTTTGAGAGAGGTGGTGAAAACTGACCTGAGAAACACAACAGGGTCATAATGGGCCACTTGAGTTTGGTGATCAGAAATGTACACGAGGTCAAATTGCTGATTCATGACAATCTTAAGCAGACCTGTTCATTTAGGTCCAATGTTAGAGAGAGTCCATTGAAGACTATGTTCAGGGTTGAGACTTCCTTAGATTGGTAAGGTCAAAGGGTAAGATTTTTAGGGCAGATTAAAGGTGAAAGTGAAAGTGAAAGTGAAGTCACTCAGTCCTGTCCCACTCTTTGCGACCCCATGGACTGTAGCCTATCAGGCTCCTCCATCCATGGGATTTTCCAGGCAAGAGTGCCGGAGTGGATTGCCATTTCCTTCTCCAGAGGATTTTCCCGACCCAGGAATCAAACCTGTGTCTCATATTAATTTAAATGTTATTGTTTTTAAGTTGGCCATAGAAGTGAATAAAGGAAAGGGATAATGAATTAGGAAAAATTTAAAAAAATATAAGTGAAACAAAGTACAAAGTTTTATGTGCGTGAGTCAACAATTCTATGGATCTGGTGTATCCTTCTCTGGAAGAGATATGTCTGCAGTACTGGTTTACAATTTGATTTTTTCAGGTCTACTAAGACAGTACTGACTCATTGGAAAAGACCCTGATGCTGAAAAGACTAAGGGCAAGAGGAGAAGGGGCAACAGAGGATGAGATGGTTGAATGGCATCACTGACTCACTGGACGTGAATCTGAGCAAACTCCAGGAGACAGTCAAGGACAGGGAAGCCTGGCGTGTTGCAGTTCATGGGGTCCACAAAGAGTTGGACATGACTTAGCGACTGAACAAAAACCAGACAGTAACAGATGTTTATCTGTCCTCCAGGTTCATATTATTTCCTTTTGCATTATTTATCCCTATGAGTGTATGTCTTAAAATCCTCTTAATTTTTAGTGGAGTTTTATAGAGGAGTGAAAGAAATGAGCATTTTAAATCTATTATTATTACTGGAAATTAGAGCCCCTCCTCCATTTTAACCCCACAAATAAGGTTTACTGTTCTCTTGTTCTTCTTTTCTGAGGACTTTGCCTAGTGGCTTGTGTTCTTGTGCATTTGATTTTATTCATTTATTTAAATAGGCATGTATGTATTTATTTGAGGTCAAATTTTGTTGAAGATAATCTCTGCAAACAATTACAGCCTAAATTAAGGAGACTTAATCCCCAGAAAGGAATTGCATTTGCATTTGCATTTGCTTCCTCCAGAACCAAGGAGGAAGATAAAACCTCTTTACTGTCTATCAAATTCATATTACTGATTCATACAACACACACTTAGGCTTTTTTGTGCAGTTATAGCACTGCCATCATCATTTGCCCCAGGAATGCTCCCCCTTTTTGTGTTACTTACTGCTTACTGACTGACTGAACAACAACAATTGTTTACTACTCCCTATTAAATTTCAGCTTATGTTTTCTTTATCCTTCATAATCCCTTATATTCTAGCAAGCCCATTAATGGATTAAAATGGTCTCTTTTAACGTATGCAGAAGATATTACATTTTGGAATAGGTCTATTCTAGTGTCTATTCTGGGATACTTGGGAATAGGAAGTCTGGTGGAACTCTGTTCTTATCTGTGAAATGAGGTGGGACCAGGAACGTCATATGCTTTAACAGAAAGAAAGTGGGCTCTGAAAGCATAACCAGACCAGGGTTCAAATGTTGGTTTTAGGGCTGCTAGTTGAGACTTTCAACAAGCGACCTAAACTTGTTAAGCCTCAATTTATTCATGAACCAGATGAGGAAACTAATCATGCACTGCAGTGTTGTATGAGAACTAGAGGTCATATGAAACGTATGTTTGTGCTTGTATGTGTATATAATGTATATGTAAATACCTAACAAATGGTCTTCACCAAACTTGACCTTTGAGCACACCCTATCTCAATGAATTGTATCACAGGTGTGTGTGAAGTGCATCAGGGTGCTAACAGCTGAGAAAATAATCAGAAAGCATTTCTGTCCTTAAAGAGTTTGCAATCCCAGAAAGATGCATAGTTTTATTTAGATTCTTGGTTTGATTAGTTTTGCCTTAGTAGAAACGTGAGTGAAAGAAAACTCATAATTACAGATGCAGTTGGAATTAAAAAAAAATTTCCATACAAGTTAAGTCTCTAAGCAGATGGCAGGTTTTCCTTTAATTCTGGTATATTCTAGTATTAGTGCTCCACCAAACAATAATCCAACTCTCAACATTTCAGGAGAATGGTTAATAAGAAATTGAAAATCAACTTTCAAAAAGCCATGTGCACAAGTCTGATCTGGCTCTGAGACAAGCAAGGCTGGCGGGGTTAATAGTGGCAAAATGTCTAACGCTGCTTTTCTTCAGTGAAGGTCGGCCTGGCCCACGGCTGCAACGTCAAGGCCTCTGTCTAAAGCCAAAAAAATCTATGACAAATAGCAGCTCACACCTGACAACAGTCAGGGCTTTAAACTCAACAGGGCAGGGATTTGAAATTCTGCCAATCCTTGCATTTTTTGGTGATTAGATGTAATTTGCAAGTTTACAAGGGGCTCCAAAGTGGATTCATAGCTCCATGGCTCCTCGCAATTTGGCACTGCCCTTCTAGAACTGACTCTGGCTAAACCTCAACTAACCAGAATGTCCAAAACTCCAAAACTTCAGTTTAATTGATTTTCCCTCTAAAACCGTCACGTTTGGATGAAATGAGGAAACGTGTATACCAGAATAGCAAAAGGAATGAGTATCTTTCTGAGCTAGAGTAATATAATAGCAAAGACCACTGACTTTGGAGCTAGAATGCTTGATTTATGAGCTTGCTTTTGCCCATTTAGTAACTGTGTGATCTTGCAAAGTATTTTATCTAGACGTGCCTCAGTTTACTTGACTGCAAAAGAGGAATGAAAATAGTAACTATCTCTTAGGGTTGTTAAGTAGATTAAATGAATTAACACATTAATACTTAATACTTAAAGAATGGTGCCTGGCACACTGAAAACACTCAGTAATTGTAATTCATTTACTATCAGCTTACAGGGTTTGCCTTGTGTAAATAATTTCATCCAATATCCCTCCATAACTTCTCTGTGAAGAAAACTGATATTAAAGATGGGTCCCCCAAATCTCAAGCCTTCTGATCAGCAGTTTCTTTTTCTTATTATTCAGCTTTGCTTTTGAACATTTTCCCCCTACTGTTCCCCACCACAGGAAATGAAACCACTACCTACTCTGTTGTCCAACCCGAAACTTAGAAGTCATTCATCCTCTCCATGCCTATTAAATACTATATCAAGCCAATGTCACTTCTGAATTAAATTGCTTACATCTGACAGTAAGTCCTGCTATCTCTCATCCTTAATGAGAGGCAGAGTGATCTTTTGAAATGTAGGTTTTATCACGCTCCTTCTCTGCTTGACATAAATCAACAAGTCCTTATGAGTTAAAAATCCATTTTCAACATTGGGTGTATCTCTTATTTTCCCCTGGGTCTCAACAGGATGGAGATGGAGGAGAGAGGGAAAGACAGAGAGATAAGGGGAAGAAAAAGGCAGAAAATCAAAAGAAAAAGGAACAAAAAGAGAAGAAAAACTGAGTGTGGGTTAGCTGTTGGGTGTGGAGTCAAGAAGCTAGAAGGCTCTGAAATGATTTATGCAGTGCTTGTTGCAATCTGAGGAAACAACCCTTTAATCTATGTGCACAGACCCAGGAGGTCAAGATCTTGGGCAATCTCCTCACAACACAAGATGTATACAAACTCCTTTCAACTTAGAAACAATCTGATTTTCTCCCGGATCATCTGATGTAAAAGGTATTTACATAAATATACCTTTTCTCCTTGGGAAGGGGGTAGGTAGAGCGTATTAAAATAATGGGAGGAGATGACTGAAAATGGTATTTCACATATAAGGATAGATGCTGTCATCTCTAGAGCAAGTTTTACCTTTAACACCCTTTTTTTCATTAAGTACTATTCAGGTATCTTAATCACCAAGATAATTGGATAGCACCTTCTCTGATTACCCACTCGAATATAACACCAACAGTGTTTGTATTACCAGGGGTTATCTCCAATGGAAATAGAGTTAAAATGAAGTCAACAAAATTAATATCCCTCCATTTGTTTCCAAAATCATTTGTTACTGTTAAGGGTAATTTCTGAACAGAGGATATATAATATAATATAAGAGGAGCAAATTAAGGAAGAGGGGGAGAAGAGAAAGAATGCATTGAGGAAGAGGAGAAGGAAAAGGAAAGAAGAACCACAGACAGGACAAGGAGGAGGAGGAAGCGACTCACTCAATAACATATAAAAACGTAAATTAAGTAGAGTTCTGACAAGGAGACAGTGTCAACTATGCCTGCCTCTGATCTCCCAGAGAAAATTGTATTCCATTTTATTTCTCTAGAATCGGTGACAGGGTGTGCTCTGCCCATTGCAGCTGCCCGAACAATGTGGATACCAACCACCTTGTAGGCAATTACACAGTTACATAGCATATTGTCCTACAATGGGAAAATCATATCCCTTTTCATGTTTGTCTCAAAAGTTGGATAAATTCAGAAGACCATACATGCAAATCTCATTGCCCTAAACAATCCTGTGTGTCCTGTGTATGAGTTTAAAAAATACAGATAAATTTAGCCATACTGACAAATTTCACGTGCAAGAGACACGGATGTTGTTTCTCCACTGATATACAACAAGTCTGACAAGATCATATGGTGACATTGCAAATAATGTTCCTTCCTCATTCTGACCTATGTCATCAGTTTGCTGTGGTTGGCATAATAAGGAATTCTAAGACCCCAATCCACTAAACAAGGGACGAATTCCTAGAGTGAGAGAGATGAAAGTGGGGGAAAAGGGGGAAACTTCCCAGCATTCTTCTATGACTCTGCTTCTGGTTTGACATTTTTTGGACACCTTGCAGCACCTTAGAAAAGCAGTGTGGTGACACGTCAAGTGATTTCTCTGGAAATTCTGTAGGAAAGTTAAGTGGCTAACTCTTTGTCACATGTCTGGTGAGGATTATACTGATATTCGTATTATTTTTAAATCCCCTATGTTAGTGATTTTCAACTTGTCAGCTGCAAACCACTGGAGGGCTGCAGCAAAATTTTCAAAGAATCCTCAAATCCTTGTGTACATATATATTTTCTTGGTCCACAAATCAAAAGATACTGTGATTACCACTATGATCATGCAGGAGGTCTACAAAGTTGGTTGACACTTAAAAGGAATACTCTCCTTTCTCAAATATTTAAATAAATAAAAGGAAACCATGACTATATACTTGTGGTTTCCATATTTTGAGGTTTCACAGATCAATATCAACATCATTCATTATATGTTTCTCAAACTTAAAATTACAGTCTTTCAAACTATATAAATTTAGTTTTATGGAAAACTCACTTCATGGTTCTTCCTTTCACCAGCAGTAAAAGTGTTATCAAGGGCCAGGACTGCTGTAAACATGATATCTTGGAATCTCGCTTCTCACCTTATTATTTAGACGAAGGTAAGAGTTCAATGGACTGGGAGTTGTTAGGATGGATTTCAGGAAAGGCTATAAATGTACAGTCCTTTCTCCTTCTCTGGGCTGACTTTTACCTGGCATTGCTTGTTGGTGATTATAGATGGCCAGTCAACTCTTAGAACTGCCATCTCCAAGCTTAGCAATGGAAATGGTTAGCTCACAAGTAATTCATGTTCTTTCTAATTTAGAAGTGACTCATCACTGTGGGTTGTGAAAGAGAGTGAAGAAGTGCGCTCTCATGGATGTTTTGCCTGCACATCTTAATCCTTTGTTCTGCTTGAGCTAATCAAGGAGTATAACCTTAGTTAAAGAGTCAGTCTGGGCTAAGGGGAAAAAAGTGTGGCAAATATTGACATATTAGCTGACTCATCCATTCAACAAATGTTTGCAGAACATCTATTACATTTCAGACACTGCACAGCAGAGGATACAGCAATTGAAAACAAAGAACATCAGCAAAAACAATCTCTGCCATGAGAAGCACCCAGGAACTATGCCTAATCTAGAAGAGGGATGAATGGTGATTCAAGATGGTGTCCCAAAGACATAATATTTGAGCTAAGTCTTGAAAACTTAATAGGGATGAGGCGGAAGACTTGGTGAGCAGAGTGAAGAGCATGTGCAAACATGAAACTGCTTGACCATACCTCCCTCTCATGAGAGAGGGCTGATCTTTGTATACACCCACCATCTTAAGCTGAAACCAACCCTTATCTGTCAGGGGCGGGAGTGGGGGTTGAGGGGTGGTTCTTTACCTGTTAGGAGAAATAGTTGCCCTGCTGTTGCCTTGTAAGGCTTTTTCTTCCCAGTTAAGTAAGTAGTATAAACAAGGACAGGGCAATAGGGATGACTTTGCTGCAAAATACTCACATCCATGTGGCCAGGCAAAGGGCCAATGCTAATCACAGCCTCCAGCACCTGCATACCCTCAGCTGGGGGGCTCAGTTCTCAAAGAGAAAACCACATAACGCCTGTCAGCACCTTGGTGTCTGCCTTGGGACAAGGCAATCGAGGAACTTGCCTGAATGCTTCCCACATGCTACAAGGCCTGCTTCTTCACGTTTACGTGCTTTTCTGATACTGTAGTCCCAAACCCCAGCACAGAAGAACCTTCTGAATCTAGGATAGGAAGTGAGTGGAAATTCGAACATCTCTTAAAGTTAAAAGGAGTCACCTGTTTGACACTCAGAGACCAGTGAAGAGGCCGCTGCCCTGTTTAACAAAGGCTACCTTCAAGCAAGCTTCCTACACCGGCAGCCTGGGCAGCTGCAAAGGACCCCATAGTCCGAAGGGCTCTCATTCTTGGTTCAAAGCTCTGCTGGAATTTTCTGGAAATTACTAATATTTGGAACAAGGAATCATTCACATATCTTCATTTTGCACTGGGATCGACAAAGTTTTTGTGAGTCCTGATAACTTTCCTCACCAAAGGTAAAATGGGGTGTCTCATCAAGGGCCTGGAGCTCTATAGGAATGTGACATGAAAGTGTGTTATAAAACATATGACATGGAAGTATGTTATAAAACAGAAAAATAAAATTGACTACAACTTTATAGTTTTTAAGGAAATATAGCATTGTTTGTTAAGTCAGGTACCCACAATTTTGATTTTCTAAGTTTGTTTCAGTTTGTTACCACTGAAATACCACTTTCTTTTACTGCATTATAGACTTTACACAGTCCCTTTCTGTTTCTTTAGCCTGGAAGAGTAGCCCCAAATATAGACAATTCAAAGAAACACACAAAAATGTACCACACAGTGGTCAAAGCCATAGGACTGAAGAGTTTTCTCTGTACAAATTCTCACCTTGTGTCCCAACTAGTGAGATATCACTATCCTCGCGTGTGTATCTTTCCTTTCACCACTTCAACCCACCATTCAGTGCCTTCTCAGCCACAATTTGAGTTCTGCTTACGGTGATGATGCTACTCTCAAATCATGTTTTCATAAATATATGTGTGTGTGTGTGTGTGTGTGTGTGTATATATATATATTTTTTTTTTTTTTAAACATCACCAGCACCTTGATTTTCATCAGGACAGGCTACACAATTTTCAGGCACAGTGCAAACTGAAATGTGGGCTCTTGTCTGAAAAGTTTGTGAGAATTTCAAGGCAGCAAGAATAACAGTATTAAATCTTGCACAGGGGCTTTCTAAACATGGGGCCCATATGACTACACTGGTTGAAAGCCCATGAAGCCAGCCTTGATTCTCTCTGGCCATAACTGGGGCCCACACCCACTCTTAACCAATCACTGATAAGGGGGTTGAGCCTTAGACTAAGAACAGCTCCCTGGAGCTGGGCATAAGTTCATCTTCCCCAGAGTTGTATGGTATCTGATTGCAAGGATTCATGGGTAAAACAAGGCTTTTTTTGAATAGACATGAGGAACACATAATTACTGAGTAGCCAATAACAGCATCCATGATACCATAACGAATCCATGACTCAGAAGGAGGAATCTGTCTTTAGAAGCCCTCTTTGATGCAAGTCTTGGTTCCCTAGGGCCTTGATGGGTTATTCAAGTCGTTCTTTCTTGAATTTGCCAACTCCCAATTCCCTTGTACTTCAGTCCTCATCCCTGGTACCAACCCTGCCTGCAGGTTGGTACTTCAACCCTTGTATTTGTACTTCAATCCTTGTCCCTGGTACTGACCCTGCCTGCAAGTACAAGCAGGGTTGAGAAGATAGATTCTATTTTCCTGGTGATTATCATATAATTAAGGAACCATGACTGAAAGACCTTAAAACACACAAAAACTCAAACAATAGAAAAATTTTAAAAATACCACTCATTAAAATCTCCATGTTAGTGTGAGGAGTGTCCAGAAGTATCAGATTAACAAGGTCTCCATCTAGTCAAGGCTATGGTTTTTCCTGTGGTCATGTATAGATGTGAGAGTTGGACTATAAAGAAAGCTGAGCGCTGAAGAATTGATGCTTTAGAACTGCGGTGTTGGAGAAGACTCTTGAGAGTCCCTTGGACTGCAAGGAGATCCAACCGGTCCATCCTAAAGGAGATCAGTCCTGGGTGTTCATTGGAAGGACTGATGTTGAAGCTGAAACTCCAATACTTTGGCCACCTGATGCAAAGAGCTGACTCATTTGAAAAGACCCTGATGCTGGGAGGGATTGGGGGCAGGAGGAGAAGGGGACAACAGAGGATAAGTTGGTAGATGGCGTCACCGACTCAATGGACATGGGTTTGGGTGGACTCCGACAGTTGGTGATGGGTAGGGAGGCCTGGTGTGCTGTGGTTCATGGGGTGGCAAAGAGTCGGACACGACTGAGCGACTAAACTGAACTTGGAATACTCAATATGAGTTTAGGAGGAAAGAGATTTTTATGGGGGAAGTGGTCAGGGTTGGATATTTGCAATGCATTTTGGAGCAGAAGACACAGATTCAGAATCCACAGGGGCAGAATTCTTACACAGAAATTCTGACAGTACAGTAAATTCTTTTCAAGAGTCAAACAGGTTTGTCTGGCTAAAGCAGGCTGCACAAGTCACACAATAACGTCAGTGGTGAAAGGAAAAACATCACACAGTGCAAAGTCATTACTGGGAAGTCAGATCCAATGCAAAAGCCAACAGTACAGTTTCTAAAGGTATATATAAACCATGAGTTTTTATACCTATGTGAAACTGAGTCCTGTGCTTCTGTTATTTCCGTCAGAACATTCCCTGTTTCTTCATCTGGCCAAAATCCTGTTCAGACTTTAAGACTAAGCTCAGGCCCTATCACTGCCGAGGAGTCTTCCTCTAACCTTCCTTGAGCCTTCCTCACTTTCCAGTACTTCTCCTTCTGGCTGAAAGGGGCTTAAGGACTCTTTCTGGTCCATGATTTCAGTGCACGCTGTGACTTCTATTTAAATGATCTATTTTAGTGCCTCTCACTCACTGGAATGCACACTTCCTAATATTAAAAATTCTTCTGCTATTCTGTCCCTTGCCTTGATAAGTGCTCCAGTTATCATGTATCAACATGTAATAAGTACTTAAGAATGCCAGTTCAAAGTGATGTGAACATAACACATACAGGGACAATGATTTTTAATAATCTGTGTGTATAATGGCAGCAAAAAAAGATACTCAGAAAACAAGAATCTATGTGTAAAAAGTAGATAATTTTTCTACTACTGATGAACTTAGGGAGGTGTTAGAATAGACTGAATAAACACAAGATGAATGGATTACACAACATGCCAGTCACAACCATATCTCCAAATTACTACTGAGCAAGCAAAGACAGGGCTTCCCTGGTGGCTCAGAGGTTAAAGCGTCTGCCTCCAATGCCAGAGACCCAGGTTCGATCCCTGGGTTGGGAAGATCCTGACCTGGAGAAGGAAATGGCAATCCACTCCAGTATTCTTGCCTGGAGAATCCCATGGACGGAGAAGCCTAGTAGGTTACAGTCCACAGGGTCACAAAGAGTCGGACACAACTGAGCAACTTTACCTGACCTTACCTTACCTTAAGCAAAGACAAAGACTCAGAGACATAGATGGAAGGTGGCTTCTCCACCTGTGTTTAAAAAAACGCTTCAACAAAAGAGTTGAAGATTTGATGCTTTCGAACTGTGGTGTTGGAGAAGACTCTTGAGAGTCCCCTGGACAGCAAGGAGATCCAACCACTCAATCCTAAAGGAAATCAACCCTAACTATTCATTGAAAGGACTGATACTGAAGCTGAAACTCTGATAGTCTGGCCATTTGATATGAAGAGTTGACTCACTGTAAAAGACCCTGATGCTGGGAGAGATTGAAGGCAGGGGTAAAAGGGGACAAAGAGGACAAGATTGTTGAATGGCATCACCAACTCAATGGACACGAGTCTGAGCAAACTCCAAGGGATGGTGAAGGACAGTGAAGCCTGGAGTCTTGCAGTCCACGGAGTCGCAAAGAGTTGGACATGACTGAAGGACCGAACAACAACAAAACAGTGGCAAAACTGAGGATTTTCCAATCCTCCTTCACATGTAATTTTCCATTTTGTTTTCCCATTCATGCTAACTTTTATATTAACTTGTGCCTGCTTTCAGTGTGTGTATGTGTACACGCATGTGTATGAGCAAGCTCGTGCATGTTATCTTCTAAAAAAAAAAAAATTCCTGATAAGTTAACACTGATGTGAAAGGAACTGGATAGTTTAAAAAAAGTCTCTAACTCTCCCTTTTTGTTCAGTTGGATTTTGTAGTAGGCTTTCTCATGAACTTTTTCTTTAAAACCAGTAAATTATTGGTGAATTCCAACATCACTAGGAGATAACTTAAGTCAGTTAACATTGGACAATATAATCACAATTTCTATGTTAATTTCATTGTTCTGTGTAAATGCTTAGTGGCAGTAATGGAAAAAAATCCAAACACTCTTGGAAAATATGAGAAAAGCAAGGTTCTAAATCTAGAATCTTCTTACTTTGTTATCAGTGCAAGACTGCCACAGTGAAAAACAAGGCAATAACACATTTAGGTATGAATACATAGTAGCTGAAAATTATTATTACTTCATATATATTCTTATATTTGAAAAACTCAAATATATTTTTCATGTGCTCAATTCTCAGTATATGTTTAATGAGTACCTTATTAGAAATATTAAAAAGATTTGAAGACGTACTTTGAATTTCAATGATCTTCTGTAGAGAAATAACGGCATTCATGTTTGGAGTTTGGTGGAGAACATCTTCTGCAAGTGGCTCCAGCTGTAAGAACAGCAAATGATAACATGAGCAGGACATTCTGACTTTGTAAGTTTGACAGAAGCAAACCAAACCGAAACAACCTTAAAACAAAAAAAAAAAAAAAAAAGGCTTGCTCCAAGAGCTAATGAACATTTTGTTGATATCAGTTCCAAAAGTGTAGCCAGTTTTATTTTCTGTTTTGCAGCAAGGTAATTAAATTCCAAGGGGCTTTTCTGTTGGTCACAAAACTAATCTATGAAGTCCCTGAAGCAGGTGCGTGTCTGTATATTAGCTGTATTTAAAAATCCGAGTTGCTTGTGTAATTTTTGTAGGTTCCTCACAGAACTAATTCCATCATGTGTGTACATGCAGCTGGGCCCTGCAGACAAAACCTCAGGGAAGCTGAAGTAGACAGAAGGTGGGAAGTTTATTATCCAGACTTTCGCAGTGTTTCTGCATCTAACTACCTTATATGTTTGGATATGTCACAGTAGAAAGCCACAAGACATAGCTGCTCTTGTTCATTTGCTACTGAATACATAGTAGAGAAAAATTTCAAATATTTTACCAAAGATAAAATAACTGTACACTTTCATTAGGCTCCCACTGAATTCACATTTATGCAGATACCGCTGTGGAAGCACAGGACAAATTCCTGTCTTGCGAAGCTATCCTGATCTTCTGGAATAACACTGATTTTTCATGGGTAAGCTCAGCAAACATTGTTTCGAAGAAATGAAGAAGAGCTTTAAGTAATTTATGGAGTGTTCTGGCAGGACTAAATCTCATGATGCATCCCTGGGGAATACCTTGGTGATATGGCTTGGTGTGGAGCAGGACGAACTACATAGCCAGAGTGCTTGCAAACGAAATAGCTGTCTAGCTATTGTGACCCAGAAAGCAAGGAAAGTAATAGTAAAAAAGGGACTGACAACCACAAAAAAGCTTTGTTGGTAAATTTAAAGCTAGTAGTCTCAAATATACCAAACTATTATAAGGCAAGAATGGGAAATGATGTCATTAGACATTGTGCTAAACCATGAATTCATCTATATCCCTTCATCTGTAGGAAAAAAAAATATAAAGAACTCTAGGATTCCAAGTTTCCACAGCATATGCGAGTGAATCTTCCCCCCAGGGTCTCTCTGAATTGATTATTCTATACTTCAGTCATGGAATCTACAACAATAGCACCTTTCTTCCAGATGCTATAGGATAGCAGAGTAGCTCAGGGATATTTATACATGGGTAGATTCACTAAATATAACTTTCCAGGGTGTTTTTCTTAGCTGCCTAAGAAAAACTTTTAAAACATCAAAAGGTTTACTTGCAATATAGTTTGGCAAGAAGGGAAAGGAAAAAAAAAAAAGTCAGTGAAATGTTCTGCAGTTTTAACCACTTAAAATTGGTTAAAAATCATTTTTAAAAACTTTGGTATTTCAGATAGTATCTTTAAAAAATATGTTACCCTAGTAACACCCTCTTAACTCAGAGGAACTCCTGAATCATAAACGGAAGGTTACTTAGAAAACTCTTACTCAAGAATTAGACAGGGTTGAGCTACTTTGCTCATAAATAATCTTTCCTTTCACTCTGTCTCGGGGCTTAGAGAAAAATTTTTAATAGAAAGCAGGTAGACTTTCCTAATAAAATTGTTCTGAAATATCATTCTGTGTTCGAATATTTAAGAACAAAGGCACAATGTTTTATCAGCATATTTGGTTCTTAAAAAAGCTTTCCTGCAACTTCAGGGTGAAAATGCTGACAAACTGAAAGGCGCTAGCTACTGGAACGAGAGCTACAGGCAGAGCATTAATGTGAAAACCTCATTTCTGGAATGCTCTCACATTAGGTCTGTGGGCTATTTTTAGGACTTAGGTTATGTAGAAAATAAAGGTAATTCAGGGTGTTAAGAATAAAAATACAAACAACCCTAAACCTCCAATTTGGAATCGTCAGTTAGATACGATAAAGTTGTGTCTATTTATGAAAGTAACCTAGAGAATTAAGGCAATTACATTGATAATTTAAGACTCCCAAACTGTTTTCCTGCATGTTTTAGGTGAATGTCATTTAGAGGATTTAACCTTCAGTAAATTGCCCAATTTGTTTCATTTTGAATGTATACACATAGACAGAGTTGAGTTCACAGAGTTCTCAATGTGGGTTCTTTATTTTTTCTCCAGTCACTCTGCCGAGAAGGCAAGGGGTAATACTCTCAGTTGGCAAGAAGGCAAGCAACACTTAGATTCTGTTTTCATAAAATTAAAACCTTGTCTAGAGGACCACAGAATTGAGTTATCTTCTCTAGAAGAGTTTGCTGATTTAATAATTCACAATTATAAGCAGTAAAACATGTGACTAAAGCATCTATTTTATAAATATTTATGAGTATTGGTCATTATTAGTAAAATCTAATAACTAGCTGTAATAAAATACCAAATAGTCATATTTTATAAATTTGGAGAAAAAAGAATATACAGTAAAGCTTTATTATGTATTTAGTTTGGCTGATAATATGTAGCAAAAATACTGGCAATGAGGCTACTCAGTGTTAGTAAGAACTATTAAAAGATAAATAAGGAAGTACTGCAATAATTTATGCAAACCCAAGAACTTCATGTTTTATACTACATAAAACAGATGCAGATGTAGGAAATCACACACCTATCCTGCCATCTTTGTTGCACAATTCCATCAAGTAATAATAGTTGTAAGATACACTAGATGATTTTAACACAACTTCTTAACATCTGAAGCTCTCATCTAGATTTCCTATATCTAAAGCTTAAGTGCAATCATTATAGCAATTCTTTATATAGATTTTCAGACTCAATACAGGGATATTTATTTTTCTGTATCTTTTACAGAAAGTTACAATACTGTATTAATACAATTAAGATGTTTGTTAAATTGCACATACCATGTAATTTCTAAGTACTACAGCTATTTGTGGCCATTAAAATGTTGTGAATAAATAATTTTCAGATTCTTTAGAACCAGATCATTTAAAATATCAAAAATCATTTTTGCTGGCACTAATGGAAATAGGCAAGGGTATCCTTGGAGAAGCTCAAAACTTATTTGTACTTAGAAGACAAGGAAATCATCTCTATTATTTTCATGATTCAGCAAAGAACAGAAAAAAAGCTAATCAGATTTTACAAAACATAACAGGTACATGAGGATAGATGCACACATCAACCAAGCAAACGATCTACTAACTAATCTTAGCTTTTATATTACTTTTTTCAAATATGCCAAGTATTTTTACACTCTTACACCTTTATTTATTCTGTTCCATCTGAATTTTATTTTCCCCTTCCTTCTTTGAACTGAAGCCTTACTAAAGCATTCAAGGACTAACACAAACACTGCCTGCTCTGAACTCTTTTCTAAAATCCTCTGATACAGCAAATTGCTTCCACCTCTTTGTCTCCTTTGCACACAAATACTCTGGTTTACTCAACACACAGTATTGTAATCAGCCATGTGTGTCATACTCTATTTTGTTGTAACCAATGTAAAGGCAAAGATAGGGCCTAGTACACATAGACATTAAAAAAAAAAGTTGAATGAATGGAGAAAGGATTAATTGAAAGAAAACATGGGGAAAAAGAAAACAAGTTAAAGTGTTAGTCACTCAGTCGTGTCCGACTGTTTGCAACCCCATGGACTGCAGTCTTCCAGGCTTCTCTGTCCACGGAATTCTCCAGGCAAGAATACTGGAGTGGATTCCCATCTCCTTCTCCAGGGGATCTTTGCGACCCAGGGACCGAACTCAGGTCTTCTGCATTGAAGGCAGATTCTTTAACATCTGACCCACCAGGTACCCTCAAAACATGGGGAGATACCTTTTAGGTGGTTCTCCAAAATCAACTGACCTAAATGGAGCAGATTCTTCCTCTTAGTTGCCTGCCATAATCAGGGCATGTTTTTAGAGTAAAAGAGCAGGAAAATCAACAAAGATAATTCATTTTTAAATCAAAATAATTGATTTTAATTGATGTTTTAACTGATTTTTAAATTAACCAATTTTGTTAAACTTATTAATTCTAATAATGTATAAATGATTTTGTACAGGATTTCTAAATATACAGTCATATCCTATGAATAATGATTTATTTATGCCACTCCAATCTTACTATTTTAAAATTTCTTTTTCTTACCCTATTGCAGTGTCTGGGACCACAAATGTAATGGTAAAATGAACCAGTAAGAGTAGGCACCTTTGTCATATTTTTTATTTCAAAGAAAAATTCTCTGATTTCACCTTTAAATTTGATGCATATTGGAGTGTTTGTAGATATCCTTTATCAAGTTAATAAATTTTCCTTTTATTCCCAGTTTACCAAAAGTAGTTCATAATTCAGTGTTTAATTTTTCAACTAATTTGTAAACATCTATTGAAATGGTCACATTTCTTCTTCATCCCCTTAATGTGGTGAATTATAACAACTAATTTTGGAATGTTAATATGTTACATTTGTGGCCTAAACACAATTATGGGTTTTTAAGATAATGATGAACTACTAATATTTTGTATAGGGTTTTAATTACTATATTTATGAGCATAATTTTCCTGTCATATTCTTTTCTTATAAAGTTCTTTTCAGTTTGGGTATCTATATTATACTAGTTTAAAAAAAAACAGTTGTGAAATATTCTTTTGCCATCTTTCCCTTTAGTCTAAAACAATATAAATTATTAGCAGAATGCACTGATGAAGCCATATTGGTCTGGTGTTTTCTGTAGGTATATTAAGTATTAAAGATTCAGTTCTGTTAATTATAGTAGTGTTCAAGTTTTCTGTCTTTTTGATCCAGTTTTTGCAAGCTTATATTCTTACAAGGATTTCTCTATTTCAAATAGAATTTCAATTTTCTTTTACATGAGATTTTTTAAAAACAATTCTCTTATAATCCTTTTAATACATTAAAATCTCTCATAAAGTTCCCTTTTTCATTCAGAGAGCTGGTAATGTAGGATTTCTCTTTCAACCAATCTTTTCAGAGCTCTATCAATGTTGAGAACTATTTCAAAGAACTAAGAGTTGACATTTCTAATCTTATATATTGTATGCTTGTTTTTATTTTGTTTCTTTATATTTCATTCACTCACTTCATGTTTGTGCTTTGATTTTCTAATTTCTTGAGTTCTGTGTTTCTGTCTGTAATCTTAAGCTTTCTTGCAATTTATGCATTTAAAGCTTACATTTGTCTATAAATTCAGGTTATAGTTCCATAATCATTCAGCTCAAAATACGTATTTTTACCATGTTTTTTTGGACACATGAGAGACTGTATTTTGAAATCTCCACATATAGGAGATTTTCTACTTGTCTTATTTTTTCAAATTATACAACCACTTTAATTTTTAGTCTTATTTTATACTTCATCTTTTTATTTTGTATCACAGTATTTTAATTGTATTGTAAGAAAACTTAAGATGAGATCTAACTACTTAACACATTTTTTAAGTGTGCAATACATTATTACTTACTATCTGTACCATGTTGTAGAGGACAACTCTAGAGCTTATTCGTCTTGCTTGATGGAATCTTATGCCCATGGATTAATAACTCCCCAATTGCCCTTCTCCTCATCCCCTGATACCACCATTCCACTCTTTGATTTTATGGATTTAATTATTTTATATACCATATAAGTAGAATCATGCAATGTATGTCTTTTTGCAAATGGATTATTTCACTTGACATAATGTCTTCAAGGTTTATCCATGTTGTTGCATAGTGCAGAATTTCCTTCCTTTTAAACACTGACTAGTATTCCATTGTATGTATCTATTACATTCACTTACTCAGGCATCTGTCAATGGACAATTAGCTGTGCTATATCTTGGCTATGGTGGATAGCACTGCAATGTTCATAGTGCTAGTATCTCTTTGAGATTCTGATTTTGATTCTTTTCAATAAATATCCAAAAGTGGGATTGCTGGATCACATGGTAGTACTCCATTTAACTTTTTGAGGGTCTTCTCTACTCTTTCCCATAGCAGTTGTACCATTTTGTATCTTCATTGACGGAGTGCAAAAGTTCTACTTTCTCCATGTATTGTTGTCTTTTTTTTTTTTTTTTTTCCTTAATAGTGTTGTTCAGTTGCTCAGGTGTGTCCAACTCTTTGCCACCCTATGGACTGCAGCATGCCAGGCTTCCCTGTCCTTCACTATCTCCAGAGTGTGCTCAAACGCATGTTCATTGAGTCAGTGATGCCATCCAACCATCTCATGCTCTGTCATGCCCTTCTCCTGCTGCCTTCAGTCTTTCCCAGCATCAGCGTCTCTTCCAGTGAGTTGGTTCTTCGTATCAGGTGGCCAAAGTACTGGAGCTTCATCATCAGTCCTTCTAGTGAATATTAAGGGTTGATTTCTTTAGGATTGACTGGTTGGAACTCCTTGCAGTCCAAGGGGCTGTCCAGAGTCTTCTCTAGTGCCACAGTTCAAAAGCATCAGTTCTTTGGCATTCATCCTTCTTTGTGGTCCAAATTTCACATCCATACATGACTACTGGAAAAACTGTAGCTTTGACTATACAGACATTTGTTGTCAAAGTAATGTCTCTGCTTTTTAATATGCTGTCTAGGGTTGTCACAGATTTTCTTCCAATAGCAAGTGTCTTTTAATTTCATGGCAGCAGTTACCAGCTGCAGTGATTTTGGAGCCCCAGAAAATAAAGTCTGTCACTGTTTCCATTTTTTATAATAGTCATCCTGATATTATGACACATGGAAGTGATATCTCATTG
This sequence comes from Ovis aries, assembly GCF_016772045.2. NCBI lineage: Eukaryota > Metazoa > Chordata > Mammalia > Artiodactyla > Bovidae > Ovis > Ovis aries. Next base: position 28,587,452 of record NC_056057.1, on the reverse strand, counting down.
TGGTTTTGATATACTTTTCCCTGATTAGTGATGCTAAGCATTTTTCGTATAACTGGTGGTGATTTGTATTAACATATCTTTTTGGGAGAAATGTCTGTTCAGTCCTTCAGTTCAGTTCAGTCACTCAGTCATGTCTGACTCTTTGTGACCCCATGAATCGCAGCACGCCAGGCCTCCCTATTCATCACCATCTCCTGGAGTTCACTTAGACTCACGTCCATCGAGTCAGTGATGCCATCCAGCCATCTCATCCTCTGTCGTCCTCTTCTCCTCCTACCCCCAATCCCTCCCAACATCAGAGTCTTTTCCAATGAGTCAACTCTCCGCATGAGGTGGCCAAAGTACTAGAGTTTCAGCTTTAGCATCATTCCTTCCAAAGAAATCCCAGGGCTGATCTCCTTTAGAATGGACTGGTTGGATCTCCTTGCACTCCTTAGCCCATTTAAAAATCAGGTTTATTATATTTTAGTACTAAGCTGTTAAGTGTTCCTTATATAATTTGGATACAAAAAGTGTTCCTTATATAATTTGGATACGAACACCTTATCAGATATACAGTGTGCAAATATTTTCTCCCATCTATAGGCTGTCTTTTTTCTCTGTTAATTCTCTTTTTTCTGTTGTACACAGGCTTTCTAGTTTGATGCAGTCCCACTGGCTTGTTCTGTTTTTTTGTCAATGCTTTTGGCATCATATCCATGAAATCACTGCTAAGAGCAAAGTCATGAAAGTTAACCCTTATTTTCTTTTTAGGATTTGTATAGTTTGAGGTCTTATGTTAAAGTATTTAACTCTTATCAGTTTATTTTTGTGTATGGAGCAAGATAAAGGTTCAGTTTCCTTCTTTTATAAGTGGATATATCTAGCTTCCCCAATATCATTGTTCAAGAGACTATGCTTTCTCCATTTTGCATTCCTGGGACTCTTTTGAAGATCAGTTGACATATATGTGAGGATTTATTTCTATTTTGATTACTGTAGCTTTGTAATTTTTTTTGAAATCAGGATACATTAAGCTTCCAATTTTGCTTCTCTTTCTCAAGATCGCTTTTTTATTTGTGGTCTTTTGTGATTACATATGAACTTTAGAATTTTTTTTCTATTTCTGTAAAAAAAATGCTATTGGGACTTTGACAGGAATTGTAATCCACTCTCTAGCTCACTTTGGACAGTATGGGCATTTTTACAATATAAAGTCTTCCAATCCATGAATGTGAGATATCTTTCTATGTGTTTATGTTATATAATATATATTCTAGTTTAGTTTCACTATGATATTATACTCTGCATGAAATCAATTAATTGAAATTTAATGAAACTTGCATTACATCCACAAATACAATCTACTCTTGAAAACTTTACAAGTGTCCATGAAAAGAATGATATTCTGCAGTTACTGGGTATAGCTGATTATATACTTCAATTAAGGCATGTTTAGTGAGGTGCTTAAATCTTATACATACTCCCCTTTTTACTGTCTTCTTAATCAGCTACTGAAAGAGGTATCTTAAAGTCTATCACTATGATTGTGGTATTAGTTATTCCTTCCATTTGTTTCATTCAGTGTTTTCTTGGTATGTTTTAAAGCTCTGTTATTAAATTATAACTTTGAGTTTTTTATCTTACCAGTTAATAGAATACTTGAACTGTGAACTGTTTATCTTTAGTTGTTTTTTCTTTGTCTTAAAGTTCACTTAACTGATACTGGTATAGCCATGTAAGTTTTCCTTTGTGTATTTCTGTAGTTTAACTTTTTCTTCACTTTTTATATTCCAACTTTCTTTGCCATTATATCACAGAAAGTGTGCCTTTTAATAGCATTTTTATTACTATGTGATAACCTCTGCCTTTAATGGTGAACTAAATCCATATAAAATTTATGTGGCTCAGACAGTAAAGAATCTGCCTGCAATGCAGGAGACCCAGGTTCAATCCCTGGATTGGGAGGATCTCCTGGAGAAGGGAATGGCTACCCATTTCAGTATCCTTGCTTGGAAAATGCCATGGACAAGTGACTGGTGAGCTACAGTCCACAAGGTTGCAAAGAGTTGGACACAACTGAGCGATTAACACTTGTATATGAAACTGCACAAGGTTATTCTAAAACTGCATACAGAAACACAGAGGGGACAAATGTAACCAAGACTGCCTTGAAGAAAAACAAACTGGGAGATTTCTTCTACCACATATCAAGATTTCCTATACCACCATGAAGTAAAGACAGTTTGACAATGTCACAAGGATAGAGAATGAGACCTGTGGAGAAGTTTAGAGTCTCCATGCATACATGTAGAAAGACACCACTGCTGACCCATAAGAAACGAATGGTCTTTTCAATATATGGTACTAGATTAACTATACAGTCACATTAAAACACCTTATGTACCCCAATGTTCATTGCAGCACTATTCACAATAGTCAGGACATGGAAGCAAACTAAATGTCTGTCAACAGAGGAATGAATAAAGAAGATATGGTACATATATACAATGGCACATTATTGTTGTTTAGTCACTAAGTGATGTCCAACTCTTTTGTGACCCCATGGACTTTAGCCTGTCAGTTTCCTCTGTCCATGGGATTTCCCAAGCAAGAATACTAGAGTGGTTCTTTTCCAGGGGATCTTCCTGACTCAGGGATCGAACCTGCTTCTCCTGCATTAGAAGGCAGATTCATTACCACTGAGCCATCTAGGAAGCCGGTATGATGGCATATTACTCAGCAATAAAAAAAAGAACAAAATAATGCCATTTGCACCAACGTGGATGCACTTGAAGAGACTATTAGACTGAGTGAAGTAAGAGAAAGACAAATATCATTTATCACTTATATGTGAAATCCAAAAAAAGGGTACAAATGAAATTATTTATAAAACATAAGTAGAATCACAGATGTAGAAAACAAACTTATGGTTACCAGGGGATGGGGGAGGAGGGATAAACTGGGAGACTGAGACAAGCACACACACACACTGCTATATGTAAAATAGATAACCAATAAGAACCTGCTGTATAGCACAGGGAACTCTACTCAATACTCTGTAACGGCAGAAAAGCAATTATCCTTCAATAAAAAATAAATTAATTTTTTAAAAAGTGAATACATGTATAACTGATTCACTTGGCTGTACACCTGAAATTAATACAACATTGTAAATCAACTACACCACAAGAAAAAAGTTTAAAAAAAACTTAACTTCTATGTTATGCTATATACATATTCAATTCCTGAAGAACTGTGCACCTAAATGTTCAGGCAAAATACTTAAGAAGAGGTTATAGAATACGTTCAGGATTTGGAATATATGGAAAGAATACAAAAAGAATTAATCCTAAAGGAAATGATTGATAAATAAAAGTAATTTTCAATGTAGTACTATTTACCAATGTACACGATTAAGAAGGTGAAAAGACAGACAAAATATTTCAACATATGAAACCAACAACAGACTCTACAAAGAGCTGCTTCAATCAGTAAAAAAAAAAAAAAAAAGATAGCCTGAAAGTAAACAAAAATCCTGAATAGGTTCTTCAATAGGTGAAAAAGTGAAAGTGTTAGTCACTCAGTTGTGTCTGACTCTTTGGAACCACATGGACTACAGCCTGCTAGGCTCCTCTGTCCTTGGAATTCTCCAGGCAAGAATACTGGAGTGGAAAGCTATTCCCTTCTCCAGGGGATCTTCTCAACCCAGGAATCAAACCTAGGTCTCCCAAATTGCAGGAAGATTCTTTACCATCTGAGCCACTAGGGATGTACAAATAATAAACAGAAGAGCTGTTTAAGTTCATTAGTATTTTGGAAAAGCAAGGCCAAGATTATACTACTATATACCCAATAAAAATGTCTAAAATTTAAAAAGTCTGCTGATGCCAAGATATGGTGGGATATAGAATAATGGAAATAGGTATTATCCTGCTGATAGAGTATGAATTGTGACAACCCCCATGGAAAGCAGTTTGGTATTTTCTACAACAAAATAAATATATGCATACTTCATAACCCAGCAATAATTCTATGTTTAGATATATACTAAACAAAAAGGTGTACCAAAGGTACCAAATGTACCAAAAAGATATACAAAATGTCTATCAAAGCACTGTTACTAATGGTCCCTAAACTAAAAAATATTCCCTACATTCATTAAAAGTAGAATAGATACATAAATCATGACATTGTCCTGGAAATTCTTTTTATAGAATCTAATAATTAAAATGAAGAAACTATCAGTTCAGTTCAGTTCAGTTGCTTAGTCGTACCCAACTCTTTGCGACCCCATGAATCGCAGCACGCCAGGCCTCCCTGTCTATCACCAACTCCCAGAGTACACCCAAACTCATGTGCATCAAGTTGGTGATGCCATCCAGCCATCTCATCCTCTGTCGTCCCCTTCTCCTCCTGCCTCCAATCCCTCCCAGCATCAGAGTCTTTTCCAATGAGTCAACTCTTCGCATGAGGTGGCCAAAATACTGGAGTTTTAGCTTTAGCATCATTCCCTCCAAAGAAATCCCAGGGCTGATCTCCTTCAGAATGGACTGGTTGGATCTCCTTGCAGTCCAAGGGACTCTCAAGAGTCTTCTCCAACACCACAGTTCAAAAGCATCAATTTTTTGGCGCTCAGCTTTCTTCACAGTCCGACTCTCACATCCATACATGACCACAGGAAAAACCACAGCCTTGACTAGATGGACCTTAGTCAGCAAAGTAATGTCTCTGCTTTTGAATATGCTATCTAGGTTGGTCATAACTTTTCTTCCAAGGAGTAAGCGTCTTTTAATTTCATGGCTGCAGTCACCATCTGCAGTGATTTTGGAGCCCCTAAAAATAAAGTCTGACACTGTTTCTCCATCTATTTCCCATGAAGTGATGGGACCGGATGTCATGATCTTCATTTTCTGAATGTTGAGCTTTAAGCCAGCTTTTTCACTCTCCACTTTCACTTTCATCAAGAGGCTTTTGAGTTCCTCTTCACTTTCTGCCATAAGGGTGGTGTCATCTGCATATCTGAGGTTACTGATATTTCTCCCGGCAATCTTGATTCCAGCTTGTGTTTCTTCCAGTCCAGCGTTTCTCATGAGGTACTCTGCATAGAAGTTAAATAAGCAGGGTGACAATATACAGCCTTGATGTACTCTTTTTCCTATTTGAAACCAGTCTGTTGTTCCTTGTCCAGTTCTAACTGTTGCTTCCTGACCTGTATACAGATTTCTTAAGAGGCAGGTCAGGTGGAAGCTATTCCCATCTCTTTCAGAATTTTCCAGTTTATTATGATCCACACAGTCAAACGCTTTGGCATAGTCAATAAAGCAGAAATAGATGTTTTTTCTGGAACTCTCTTGCTTTTTCCATGATCCAGCATACGTTGGCAATTTGATCTTTGGTTCCTCTGCCTTTTCTAAAACCAGATTGAAATCTTATGTTAAGAACTAAAAACCTGGTTACTTTCAGAAAAGAGAAACGAAGTACGATCGGGAAAGTGTGTATGTGAGCTATTGAGGTACTGAAATTATTGTCCCCTTGATGGTTATAGATGTGTTGTATTTGTGATATTTCTGAATTGTACATTCATGCCTAAACCAGTTTTCTGGATAAATATTATATTGAATAATTAAAAGCAGTTTAAAAAGAGAATATGTTTTCTGCATAAGGGAATAGGGAGACTAAATCTACTTCTACTTCTTGAGTCCACACTTTTTCTCCTATGTTATGGCACATCTAAGGAAAAAAAGTGAGATTATAGATTTTGCAGCAAGAGCAAGTTATATTCTTAAAATACAGGCCACAAATTCACTTACAAAGGGAACTGAAAGTCCCCTATAACATGCAAAGCAACTCAGAAAAGAAACACAGAAAGCGTTCAGTTGTCAGGAGCAAAGATATTGTGGAATTTTGGAAGAATATGATGATCAAGACCAAAAGGATAAGGGCAGCAGACTGTCATATAGACCTGACCCTCCATGCTGATGAACTATTTTCAATTCCCTAGTGAGGAGGGATTGGTGGTTTAAACCCAGCTATCATTTAAATAATTATCTTAGAGATGTCTGCAATTAGTTGTATATGTTTAATTTGATTGCTTAAGTAAATCTGGATATAATTTTATCCATATTGTGATTCATGAGTCATTCTCCAAATAACTCCTTTTACTCATTTGGAGTCATTAAAATCCTTGACCAACAGATGAGGGGGAAAGTAAATCAGAACAGATTCTACAGATCATCAAGTTACTATACTGACAGACTACTGAGATTATTCAGACTGAATCTGCCTGCAACCTACCTTCATACAGACAATGGTGACATCACACAGCAATAAAGGAACATCTCTGGCCAAGGGACGTGATATAAACCTAACATATCTTATGAGAATATCAGGAGGACCAAGAGGCACAAAGTACAGTCATGGCCATTCAATTCACAGGAGATACTGAAGGATTCCCTTAAAAAATAACAGGAACAAGTGGGCTAGCCTAACAGATTATTACAGTGGTTATTACTCTATTAGTTGAGTTCTACCCAAAGCTATTGCAGCTCAGAGACATGTAGCTTACACAATATATCAGCCAGTGAATGGAAGGAGGAAGACCATAAGGAAGTGCCTCTGTTTGCTATCATATCCAAATAGTATACCACAGTTTCCATGATACTTAAATGGAAAGTTTAGACATAGTGGCATATTTAAGTGTCTATGCATCAAATATTATATTATATATAATTGATGCATAAATATTTATGCATCAAATAGTTGCATAATTCAGACTATTGATATTTTGTTTAAACACTGAGGTTAGACTGCGACTTTGCAATATAATGAGAAAACATTTCAAAATGCACAGCTGAGTTAGGAAAATACTACATATATTAAAAGGTGCATGTTAAACTGAAGTTTCAGTAACATTTAAGGGATGTGTGGTCAGTGCTTTATGTTTAGTTTTCCTAACATAATGTCCATAATCTAGACATCCATAGTTGATTTAAAAAAAAAAGCTTAATTCATTTTATAAGCAAAAAATCTTGTTTCCAAGTCCCTGTTTTACAAAATAAGTTTAAATCTGATAGTTACATTTTGTAAGTCTTCATTTTCATTGTCTGTGATTCTTATTTGCCTTATCCTCACTCGCTTTTTTATTTTCTCTTCTTTAGTCTGATGATTTGCGTATGTTTGTCTGAACTTTTTGTTAAGTAGAACAGTATTTTTACTATACTGTTTTTGAAATGTTGACTTTTCTGCTAAGAAGACCCATTTCATATCGTGTAGCAGTGGTACAGTGCTAAATGTTTAACAGCTGACTCAAAAATAGCTGTAATTTGTATTAATAGCATTTGCTGATTGCCATGGTGTAAATACTCCCACCAGGGCTTATTTCAAGCTAACAATGTGATATCACTGAACTCAGATTTAAGTAGAGAGACACACACTTAGCTCTCATGAGCCATTAAGAGGAAGCTCTATATAGCATTGAAACATATGTAAAATAGATAACCAGTGCAAGATCGATGCATATAGCAGGGCACTCAAAGCCCAGGCTGTGGGACAACCCAGAGGGATGGAGTGGGGAGGGAAGAAGGAGAGGGGTTCAGGACAGGGAGACACATGTACACCCATGGCTGATTCATGTCAATGTATGGCAAAAACCACCACAGTACTGTCAAGAAATTATCCTCCAATTAAAATTAATTAATTTTTAAAAAGCCAGCCCTAACATTGCACTGATAGACGGTCAGTTTGTTGGTTGATAATTGAGGGAAATTGTTCCTAATGATTATTTCCCTCAATGCATGAGTGCATGTTAAGTAGCTTTAGTCGTATCTGACCCTTTGCGATGCTATGGACTGTAGCCCACCAGGCTCCTCTGTCCAGGGGATTCTCCAGGCAAGAATACTGGAATGTACTGTGATGCCCTCCTCTCTAGGGCATCTTCCCTACACAGGAATCAAACCTACTTCCTCAATAAACTTTTTTCTTTTTTGGTAGAAGACTGCCTTATTCAAAAATCAGACACTGTTTGTTTTTTACCCCCAAGAATGGAACTCATTTGTTCAAGTCTTCCACATTTTCCACAGGAATTCTAGTTCCTTACAGGATTCCACTCTACTGATCCACCCTCATTATAAACTGTTATTCCACTCAAAGTAGTCTCTCCTCTGACAAAATCAAAACAAACTCAAAAAGAGCCATCCACAATTCCAAGAAATCGTAACATCTTTATCTAGGTATCTCTACTATAAGAGAGAACTCCTTTGCTTAGACTTTAGCTTGTCAGATTATAATTTTTATTCAAGACCAAAGTTAAAAGTTACTTCCTCTATTAAAATATTCTTCTGTCCTTACACAGTTAAAAATAAAGAGTCTGACATTACATTCCCCAAATACTTTGTTTATATATCTTTTACTTTCATTGTATTAGAACTTATGGGTATAAAATTTAAGTCCAATAAAAGACTATTTAATGAATAGATGGATAAATGAATCTCATAACATATTTGCTTCACCACTGAAAAGAAATACTTTCTTTGTTTGATTGGTAACCAGACCCCTATGAAGTGTCCAGGTTCCCCATCTACATTCCCCTTAACACCTTCTGAAAAGCCTAAAGACAAACAGTACAGAAGATCTGCATGATGGAGGTTTGAATTATCCAGATAACTTCTACTTTAATTGGCATTTGCTCAACTAAATAAGCAGAAAACTCCACAATTACTTTGGCTCTACATTTCATAAGCTTGTAAGAAATACAAATCCACATTCTACATCTACAATAGAGAGTATCTTCAAATAATATTTTCTAAAACGTTTTAATGCTTTAGATTATCCATACACTCTCTTTCAGAGTGTGGACAGGTTTCAAAGTCTAAGAGAAGACCATGGAAAAGATTGTTCTGGATTATTTTCCCTGCACTCACTTCTCTCTTTCTCTACTCATAACTTGCAACTGCTTAGGAGCTTGTAAGCTTTCCCAGATTCACACCAGTTCCCCAATGGAGTCAGCCATATACAATCTGGAGGATGAAAAATATGGTAAAATCACTTCTCCATTCACAATCTAATACAAACACACCCCTGATGAGCAATTCAGACAACACCTCAAGAGTTCACCTCAGTGGGGGTTGTCAACACTTTTAAGTCAATTCAAGAGACTTTTTTCAGCACCTTTGGAGCAAAAAAGTCATCTTGGAGGATTATCAACATACACAATCTCTAAATGTAGCCACTGCTGCTGAAATCCAAGCAGCTGAGCCTAGGCAACAGGACACAGCAGGGACAGTGGAAGAGAGGGAAGGGAGAAAGGCCTAGAAGCCAAACCTTAACAAGAGTGAGGGAGATTAAGAAAAGACAGGTTATATAGACTCAAATGCTAAGTGTGGAACCTCCAGGACCGGAGCTGTAGCATCATCTCGACAGCTTCCATGTCTATGGCAATTTGTTTTCTCCTTTTCCTCACAAGCTTACAACTGTCCTTTATTCTGTTTTGACAGGTGGTCTTTTAATAGCCATGTTCTCTCTTTGTCCTTTCTTCTTTTTACCTAAGTTCTTCAGTGTTTTCATTTTAAATTCCATAGGAATGCCAACTGCTTAAGCTTTTCTCACCTCTTAAGAAAATTTCTTTCAGCAGCAGAAACCTAGGGTGCTGCTAATTGGCTTTGCCTGACACTAGGCAAATATGGCTTTAAAGCAACTGTGACATTGTTGGCCAGCTAGCACAAATGCCAATCACCAAAATCAGTTTCTCTGAGAACTTCACAGATGTTTCTATTATTATCACGAAAAAAACACACGACTATTCACACAAGTATCTCTGATGCTATTCCAAACAACCTGATTCTTCACATTTAGACAGTCACTTTCACGTCTTACTACTCAGTTTCTAAGGGCTTCATTAGAGAAGTTCAAAAATAATCATCATACAGTGATTGGACTGATAAATCTAAGTTCTGAACTTTGCCAAGAAAAAAAAAAAAGACTTCTGGTATGTCTTCAAAAATCACTTGCCTCAAGGAATTTCCTGTACCATGCTCAAATTAGTTTTAATCCAATAGTATATTATTTTGACTGACCTGGTGCATATTTCTCAAAAGAATAGTTAAGAGATGTTTTGCTAATTAGATCACTTTCATGATAAAACATATTTAAAAAGAACAAATGCCTATTTGGGGTGTGACACTCAGCTAATTTAAAAAAATTGTTTGTGGTACCCATTTATGTATCTACACTGAGATGCAGAGCCAAGAGTTCTTGCTGATTTTACAATCCCTTTGGGTTATGTAATACATATTATTCTGCTGATAATAAGTCATATGAAGCAGCATTTTGCTGTATTGACATGGCCTAGCCAAGAACAACAAGGAAAAGAAACAGCATTAAAAAAAGAAACTGGCAAAATGTTTATGAATTCTAATCCTCTGCACATGAATAAATACATCTGACAAAGTACAGAGTCTCTCAAAAAAGCCCTTCTTGACCTTCTTAATTTGAGTTCAATTGCATGTTCAGTGTTGAGAAGCCAGAGTAGGTTCTGCCAACGTTTCAAGCTCAAGCTTTACTATATTTTGTTACTTGTAAAAGTGAAATCCCAGATAATAAGTTATAATTACCCTATTAATCACCTGAAAAGGGAGTCTGGAGGAAAATGGGATTTGAAATTGCAATAATTGGTATCCTGAAAGACATCCTTTTTTATTTTCTTACCTAGAGCCTACCATGTAAAACTACTATGAAAACAACACATATGCATTTTTTCCAGTGGTGAGATGCATGCAGTATGCCTTATAGGTTAGTTTTTCTAAAGGAATGAAACGTAAAACTTCAATGTAGTCATGCTGTTAGTCATGATGACCTCTGAACTGGAAAAAAATACAGAAATCCAGACCGTGGATTATAAATTATATTGTCAATGAAAGTGAGAAGAACGTTTTGTTTCCTAAGTTGTTTCAAGTATTACGTTTTCATTTCCTTTTTTTCAAATGACTTCTAATGCACAACATATATGTATTTTTCTTTCATTTGTCATTAAAAAAATCTGTCTTTCTCTTAGCATTGTCTCCTTTGTATATTGATAGATCTGACACATCAAAATTTACTTTTCAGAGTTTAATACACCAAACCCATCTGTTACCAAAATCTATATTTCTGCTTATATCCCTCAGATTTCTCAATTTAAAAATACAGAAAGACATAGATTACTTAAATCTCTTTGATTGAGTTCAAGATGAAAAAATTTTAGATCATGCTTATGTAGTTGAAGACATCCAACAGAAGGAACAGGCAGTATTCAGGGTATTATAATAACTAAAAAAAATTTACCATAAGACATCCAGAAAACTGAAACTGGTTAAATAGTCAATGTGGCCAAATATAATCATTTAGTTTATCACTTTCTGGAACTTTTAGAATTTATACACCCACATGGGCATGATAACATTGGCCAATGATACTTTTTTCCCTTCCTCTATTTCACACCTGTCTTTCTAAAAATGTAGAGAAAAGGCATAAGTCTCAAACTTTAAATTAGGTGACAACCCTCTTGTGTCAGCAATGGCTCTATAAAAACAGTATCTTTGACCTCAAGGTATAGAACTCATATAACAAACTGATCAAAGGCCTCCCAGTCAAATTAGCATACCAGGGAAGGAAGGTACAAAAACACATCCATTTTGATTTTTCAGTAAATTCAAATAAATTAAGAAAAACAGTAATTCCATACAACTGACTTGCATCTGTTCTGAAATACATCATCTTTCAAAGTGGAGACCACAGGAAAAATTATTCCATCCTCATTGCAAATCCTCCTATGGAAGGTGGGAGTGGGCCAAGTGTAAAGATTACAAGAGCACAGAGATTGAATCTTATTTGAATAAATTAGCTCAAACAGAGCCAGTGAAATCCATAACATCCTTTCACATAGTTGGAAAAGTTGTTGGCTTTTGCAACTGGATAACATTTCTTTTTGGGCAGGTCAATCATCCATGGAGCCACAATCCACAACATACTGTGATTTGCTGCACATCTGGTGTAAGCCTTTACATGCAAATATTAAAACCAGTCTACTTCCTTAAAATGTTTCTATATCTAAAATGAAATAAGTAATTTTAGAATACAGGTGGATATGCAAAATATGTTATCTAGTAGGCAAATAGACTAGCCCAACATTAACTGATAAGGTATTATAATAAAAGTAGTATTTCTTTTTTGCACTCCTTTATTTCAACATCAACAAAGAATAAAAAAAAAATAAAAACCTCAACATTGATATTATTTGTTCATAGCAACCTCAGAAATATTCTAATATTTAGAATATCTTAGACACCATGAACTATGTGTGCTATGGAACAGCAGTCCATCAAATACATTTATCGCCACAGTTACATCCTTTGAGTTACTAATATTACACAACAGAGCTGCTGCTAATATTACACAACAGAGCACTGCTCGAGTCTACTCTTTTAAAGCGTCAAGACAAACTCAGCAGTCTTTACCTTCTCATATTTTCCTTCAAATTAAAAACGTTCATATTTACTTAAATATTGCACAATAGTAATACTGAAGCATCATACGCTTGAAAGATAATGATGACAATAAAATATATGCAATCAGTGTGCAAAATAAAAGGTATGTTTTCCCTTCAAAAACACTACAGGTGAAAACATGAGTTGAAGACAATATGAATGAGACATTGTTAAAATGATTAAAAAATTTTATTTTTATTGAAGGATAATTGCTTAACAGAGTTTTATTGTTTTCTGTCAAAACTCAACATGAATCAGCCAGGATATTTATATGTTTATTTTATAAGCAAAGTAATATTTCAAGTTAATAAAGAAGGCAAAATATATAAAGTAGTTATAGCATTCTGTATATTCACTATTAATAAAGGAAAGTTCAAGTTGATCAGTGTGTCTGACTCTTGCAACTCCATTGACTGTATAGTCCATGGAATTCTCAAGGCCAGAATATTGGAGTGGGGAGCCTTTCCCTTCTCTAGGACATCTACCCTACCCAGGGATTGAACCCAGGTCTTCCGCATTGCAGGTGGATTCTTTACCAGCTGAGCCATAGGGGAAGCTCAAGAATACTGGAGTGGGTAGCCAACCCCTTCTCCAGGGGGTCTTCCAGATCCAGGAATCAAACCAGGGTCTCCTTCATTGCAGGCAGATTCTTTAGCAACTGATCTCTCAAGGAAGCCCATTAAGAAATGAATTGACATAAAAATAATGGATGCACATAAACTTTGAAATATTTGTTGAATTGTAATCACTTTGTCCAAAGGATTTCCATGGTCTGGAAGTGAATCTAATGGTGATTTGATCTGAAGTCTGCAGAGTAGTGAGAAAATATGTTGTAATTCAGTTATGTGATGTGGAAAAAAAAAAAAAAGAATGACCTTTGGCAATTCCAAGTTCAAATCTTGGATCTATTGAGTTCTGGCTGCATGACTTTGAATGAATTTCTCAAATCTCTTCGAGATACATTATCACCACCCACAAGACATAAATAATATATATCTCTCAGTTCAGTTAAGTCGCTCAGTCATGTCCAGCTCTTTTCGAACGCATGGACTGCAGCACGCCAGACTTTCCTGTCCATCACCAACTCCTGGAGCTTGCTCAAACTCATGTCCATCGAGTCGGTGATGCCATCCAATCACCTCATCCTCTGCCGTCCCCTTCTCCTGCCTTCAATCTTTCCCAGCATCAGGGTTTTCCAATGAGTCAGTTTTTTGCATTAGGTGGCCAAAGTACTGGAGTCTCAGCTACAGCATCAGTCCTTCCAATGAATATTCAGTGTTGATTTCCTTTAGGAGTGACTGGTTGGATCTCCTTGCAGTCCAAGGGACTCTCAAGAGTCTTCTCCAACACCACAGTTCAAAAGCATCAGTTCTTCGGCATTCAGCTTTCTTTATAGTCCACCTCTCACATCCATACATGACTACTGGAAAAACCATAGCTTAACTAGATGGACTTTCATTGGCAAAGTAATATCTCTGCTTTTTAATATGCTGCTTAGGTTGGTCCTAGCTTTAATTCCAAGGTCCAAGTGTCTTTTAGTTTCATGGCTGCAGTCCCATCTGCAGTGATTTTGGAGCCCCCAACATAAAGTCTCTCATGTTTATATTGTTTCCCCATCTAATTGCCATGAAGTGATGGGACTGGATGCCATGATCTTAGTTTTCTGAATGCTGAGTTTTAAGTCAAATTTTTCACTCTCGTCTTTCACTTTTATCAACTGGCTCTTTAATTCTTCTTCACTTTCTGCCATAAGGGTGGTTTCATCTGCATATCTGAGGTTATTGATATTTCTCCCAGAAATCTTGATTTCAGCTTTTGCTTCATCCAGCCCAGCATTTCTCATGATGTATTCTGCACATAAGTTCAATGAGCAGAGTGACAATATACAGCCTTGACATACTCCTTTCCTGATTTGGAACTAGTCTGTTGTTCCATGTCCAGTTCTAACTGTGACTTCTAGATCTGCATACAGATTTCTCAAGAGGCAGGTCAGGTGGTCTGGTATTCCCATCTCTTGCAGAATTTTCCATAGTTTGTTGTGATCCATACAGTCAAAGGCTTTGGCGTAGTTAATAAAGCAGAAATAGCTGTTTTTTCTGGAACTCTCTTGCTTTTTCAATGATCCAACGCATGTAGGCAATTTGATCTCTGGTTCCTCTGCAGGATATAGGATGCTTGGCGCTGGGGCATGGGGATGATCCAGAGAGATGATATGGGGTGGGAGGTGGGAGGGGGGGTTCATGTTTGGGAACTCGTGTACACCCGTGGTGGATCCATGTCAATGTATGGCAAAACCATTACAGTATTGTAAAGTAAAATAAAGTAAAAATAAAAATTAAAAAAATAATAAATAATCTCTTTTGCAAAAAAAAAAAAAAAATCCAGCTTGAACATCTGGAAGTTGAAACCTGTACTGTTACAGCCTGGCTGGGAGAATTTTGAATATTACTTTGCTAGCATGTGAGATGAGTGCAACTGTGCGGTAGTTTGAGCATTCTTTGGCATTGCCTTTCTTTGGGACTTGAATGAAAATAAACCTTTTCAAGTCCTATGGCCACTGCTGAGTTTTCCAAATTTGCTGGCATATTGAGTGCAGCACTTTCACAGCATCATATTTCAGGATTTGAAATAGCTCAACTGGAATTCCATCATCTCTACTAGCTTTGTTCATAGTGATGCTTTCTAAGGCCCAGTTTACTTCACATTCCAGGATGTCTGGCTCTAGGTAAGTGATCATACCATTGTGGTTATCTAGATCATGAAGGTCTTTTTTGTATAGTTCTTCTGTGTATTCTTGCCACCTCTTCTTAATATCTTCTAATTCTGTTAGGTCCATGCCATTTCTGTCCTTTATTGTGCCCATCTTTGCAAGAAATATTCCCTTGGTATCTCTAATTACCTTGAAGAGATCTCTAGTCTTTCCCATTCTATTGTTTTCCTCTATTTCTTTGCATTGACAGCTGAGGAAGGATTTCTTATCTCTCCTTGCTATTCTTTGGAACTCTGCATTCAAATGGGTATATCTTTCCATTTCTCCTTTGCCTTTTGTGTCCTTTCTCAGCTATTTGTAAGGCTTCCTCAGACAACCATTTTGCCTTTCTTTTTGGGGGGGTTGGTCTTCATCCCTGCCTTCTGTACAATGTCACAAACCTCTGTCCATAGTTCTTCAGGCACTCCATCTATCAAATCTAATCCCTTAAATCTATTTCTCACTTCCACTGTATAATCATAAGGGTTTTGATTTAGATCATACCTGAATGGTCTGGTGGTTTTGCCTACTTTCTCAATTTAAGTCTGAATTTGGCAATAAGGAGTTCATGATCTGAGCCAGTCAGCTCCCAGTCTTGTTTTTGCTGACTATAGAGCTTCTTCATCTTTGGCTATGAAGAATATAATCAATCTGATTTCAGTATTGATCTGGTGATGCATTGTTTGCAATGCAGGAGACCTGGGTTCGATCCCTGGTTTGGGAAGATCCCCTGGAGAAGGGCAAGGCTACCCACTCCAGTATTCTGGCCTGGAGAATTCTATGGACTGTATAGTTCATGGGGTCGCAAAGAGTCAGACGCTACTGAGCGACTTTCACTTCACTTCACTAGAAGGTCCTATATGTCTTCATAGAACCATTCAACTTCAGCTTCTTCAGTATTACTGGTAGTGGCATAGACTTGGATTACTGTGATATTGAATGGTTTGGCTTGGAAACGAACGGAGATCATTTTGTCATTTTTGAAATTACATCCAAGTACTGCATTTCAGACTCTTTGGTTGACTATGATGGCTACTCCATTTCTTCTAAGGTGTTCTTGCCCACAGTAGTAGATATAATGGTCAGTTCAATTTAGTTCAGTCGCTCAGTCGTGTCCAACTCTTTGCAACCCCATGAATCACAGCACGCCAGGCCTCCCTGTCTATCACCATCTCCCGGAGTTCACTCAGACTCACGTCCATCGAGTCAGTGATGCCATCCAGCCATCTCATCCTCAGTCGTCCCCTTCTTCGCCTGCCCCCAATCCCTCTCAGATTCAGAGTCTTTTCCAATGAGTCAACTCTTTGCATGAAGTGGCCAAAGTACTGGAGCTTCAGCTTCAGCATCATTCCTTCCAAAGAAATCCCAGGGTTGATCTCCTTCAGAGTGGACTGGTTGGATCTCCTTGCAGTCCAAGGGACTCTCAAGAGTCTTCTCCAACACCACAGTTCAAAAGCATCAATTCTTCAGCGCTCAGCCTTCTTCACAGTCCAACTCTCACATCCATACATGACTACTGGAAAAACCATAGCCTTGGTCATCAGAGTTAAATTCACCCATTATAGTCCATTTTAGTTCACTGATTCTTAAAAGGTCAATGAACTCCCAGGTCAGTAGGTGCCCAGTGTGCTACTGGAGATCAGTGGAGAAATAACTCCAGAAAAAATGAAGAGATGGAGCCAAAAAAAAAGAACACCCAGTTGTGGATGTGACTGGAGGCATCGGTTGGTGGTGTCCTGCTGCAGGGTTGGGGGCACTGAATGCAGTGGTGTGTGCATGGGACCTTTTGAAGGGGTTCTCCATTATCTTCATTACCTCCACCACAGTTTGGTCTCAGGTAAATAGCTGGGAGGGAACACCCATCAACAGAAAATTGGATTAAAGATTTACTGAGCATGGCCTTGCCCATCAGAACAAGACCCAGTTTCCCCCTCAATCTCTCCCAGCAGGAAGCTTCCCTATGCTTCTTATTTTTCTTCATCAGAGGGCAGACAGAATGGAAACCACAATCACAGAAAACTAACTAATCTGATCACATGGACCACAGCCTTGTCTAACTCAATGAAACTATGAGCCATTCCATGTAGGGCCACCCTAGATGGATGGGTCATGGTGGAGAGCTCTGACAAAACATGGTCCACTGGAGAAAGGAATCGCAAACCACCTCGGTATTCTTGCCATGAGAACCCCATGAACAGTATGAAAAGGCTGTTCAGTATATGTTCAGTATCTAGGCTGAATATATCTCTCAGCCTAGATAATTTACAAATGGTGACAGAAAAAAAAAAGAATTTGTAAATATTTTTAAGACTCCAGATCAAGAGGGTAACATAGCAGATTCCTGAATTTTCCTCCTTCCATGGATGCACTGCTGAATGTATAGCTACAAACAGAGCAATTCCCTTGAAAGAAACAAGCTGAGTGACTCCTACATATTGAGACCACGAGAAAATACCCACGTCAAAATGAGTGGGAAAAGGTTAGGTATACTTTTACCAGGAAACCTCAACTCCCAGCCTCTTCTTGAGGAGTGAAAGGATTTGTATTACAAACCCAGCACCCCAACGCTTAAGGCCCCCACCATAAGAATGGCTCCCCAAACACCTAGCTCTGAAAGCTAACAGGGCTTGGGTTCTTGAGTTCCACAGGACTATAGCAAACAAAGAAGCAGTTGTTAAGTATGTGAGCACTTAACTCTATAACTATCCCCTCAGGGGTCAGTGCAGAGAGAGCAGGCAAAAACTAGAAATCAATTATAAGAAAACTGTAAAATTCTAAAATATATGGTTATTTAACCACATGCTGCTGAATAATCAATACAGCAAAGAATAAATCAAAAGAAATTTAGAAAAAAATATCTTGAAATAAACGAGAATGGTAACACAAAATACCAAAACTTATGGCATGCAGCAAAAGCAGTTCTAAGAGAGAAGTTTAAGGTGATAAATGCTTACATTAAGAAAAAAGAATGGTCTCAACTAAACAACCTAAATTTAACTTAGAAAACTAACAAGTAAAGAATGAACTAAGGCCGAACTAGTAGAAAGAAGGAAATAAAGCAGATGAAAGTAGAAAATAATAAAATAGAGATTAAAAAGACAATAGAAAAAAATCAATAAAACTAAGCTGGATTTATGAAAAGATAAACAAAACTGACAAACTTTTAACTAGACTAAGTAAAAAAGAGAAAAGCCTCAATTAATACAATCAGAAATGAATAAGGAGACATTACAACTCAAAATGTACAAGTACAAAGGAACATAAGATACTACTATAAACAATTATATGCCAAGGTAAATTGCTTAGAAAAAAACATAACTTTCTAGAAACAAAAAACACATCAAGATAATGAAGACACAGAGAAATCTTAACAAATTACCAGTAAGGAGACTGAATCTATAATCAAAATCTCCCAACAAAGAAAAGTTCAGAATCAGATGGCTTCACTGGTGAACTGTATCAGAGAGGAAGTAATACCAATCTTTGTCAAATTCATCCAAAAAATTGAAGAGGAAGGAAGCTGTCCATACTCATTTGTGGAGGTCAGCATTTTCCTGAACTGTGGTGTTGGAGAAGATTCTTGAAAGTCCCTTAGACTGCAAGGGGATCAAACCAGTCAATCCTAAAAGAAATCAATCCTGATTATTCACTGGAAGGAATCCAATGAGTTACAATGCATTCACTCAAAGGACTGATGCTGAAGCTGAAACTCCAATACTTTGGCCACCTGATGTGAAGAATTGACTCATGGGAAAAGACCCTGATGCTGGGAAAGATTGAAGGCAGGAGAAGGGGATGACATAGGATGAGATGGTTGATGGTATCCCTGACTCGATGGACATGAGTTTGAGCAATCTCCAGGAATTGGTGGTGGACAGGGAAGCCTAGTGTGCTGCAGTCCGTAGGGTCGCAAAATGTCAGACACAACTGAACTATTGAACCAAACTGAATTTTCCTGATACCAAAATCAGTAAAGAACACTAAAGAAAAGAAATTAAAGGCCAATACCCTTGATGAACATCAAGGTTCAAAATGCAAAATCCTCAAAAAATATAAGTAAACTGAATTCAACAGTACATTAAAAGGAGTTATGCCATGATTAAGTGGGATATATTCCACAGATGCAAAGGTAGTTCAACATCTGCAAATGAAAAAGTGGCAATAAGCCACATCAACAAAATGAAGGATAAAGATAACACAATCATCTTAATGGATGCAGACAGAATATGACAAAATTCAATATCCTTTCATGAGAAAAACCTTCAATAAATTTGGGATAAAAGGTTTGTTGTCATTGCAGGCAGATTCTTTACCTCTGTGAAGGAAAGCATACTAAGATTATCAAGTCCCATACAAGAGAACATATAGGCTTCCTGGGCAGCTCAAATGGTACAGAATCTGCCCATGATGCGAGAGGCCTGGGTTTGGGAAGATCCCCAGGAGAAGGGCATGGCAACCCACTCCAGTATTCTTGCTTGAAGAATTCCATGACAGAGGAGCCTAGCCAGCTTATAGTCCATGGACTCACAAAGAATCAGATACCACTGAGTGACCAACACTTTCACTTTCATGAGAAACTCACAGCTAACATTGCACTCAATGTTGGAAAGCTGAAAACTTTTCCTGTTTTCAGAAACTTTTCCTTTTTCCAGAAATAAGACTAGGATACCCAATATTGCCAAAATGTTATTCAACACAGTATTATGAGTACTGTCTAAAGAAATTAGACAAGAAAAAGAATGAGGCATCCAAGTCAGAAAAGAACTGTTACTATTTGCAGATGACATGATATATATAGAAAACCCTATATATGCCACAAAAAAATTGTTAAATGAATTCAACAAAGTTGTAGGATACAAAATCAACATAGAAAAATCAGTTATGATTCTACACACCAACAATTAACTATCTGAAAAAAATAAAACAAAATCCCACATACAATAGCATCAAAAACAATCTGCTGCTGCTGTTAAGTCACTTCAGTTGTGTCCGACTCTGTGCAACCCCATAGACGGCAGCCCACCAGGCTCCCCCGTCCCTGGGATTCTCCAGGCAAGAACACTGGAGTAGGTTGCCATTTCCTTCTCCAATGCATGAAAGTGAAAAGTGAAAGTGAAGTCATTCAGTTGTGTCTGACTCTTAGTGACCCTATAGACTGCAGCCTACCAGGCTCCTCCGCCCATGGGATTTTCCAGGCAAGAGTACTGGAGTGGGTTGCCATTGGCTTCTCCCCCAAAACAATCTACTTAGGAATAAAGTGTCCAAAGAAGTGAGAGACCTATATACAAAAATCTTTAAGACACTGATAAAAGAAACTGAAGACACAAATAAATGGAAAGATATCCTAGGTTCATGGATCAGAATGATTAATAAAATTAAAATATCCATAACATCCAAGTGAGCTATAGATTCAATGTAATACCTATCAAAGGGCATTTTTCACAGCAACATAAAAAAAAATCTTAAAATTGAAATGAAACCACAAAAGAATGCCAAATAGCCAATGTAATCTTGAGACAGAAGAATAATATCAGAGTTATCACACTTCCTAATTTCAAGTTATATTACAAGCAATCAACACAAGTCATGGTATTGGCATTAAAAGCAGATATACAAGTAAACAGACAGAAGACAGATTCCAGAAATAAACTCATGCATACACAATTAATCTTCAGCAAAGGACCCAGACATACTCAATGGAGAATAATCTCTTCAATAAATGGTAATGGTCAAACTGGATAGCCATATGTAGAAGAATGAACCTGCATCCCTATCTTAAACATAAAAATCAATTCAAAATTGATTAAATATTTAAATGCAAGACTTGGAATCATAAAACTCTTAGAATAAAACACAGGGGGTAAGCTCCTTGACATTGCTATTGGCAATGGTTATTTGGATTGAGAACAAAAGTGAAAACAAAATTAAAAACAGGTCGGACTACAAGAAACTAAAAAGCTTCTGCACAATAAAGATAATCATCAATAAAATGAAAAGGCAACTCATGGAATGGGAATAAATATTAACAAATCATATACCCAATAATCAATTAGTATCCAAAATATACAAGGGATTCATACAACTCACTAGCAAAACACACAAAACCAAATGCCACAATTGAAATTGGGCAAAGGACCTGAATATGTATTTTCTAAAGACAAACAGATGGCCAATATATACATGAAAAGGTGTTCAACATCAATAATCATCAGAAAAATACAAAATCAAACCATAATGAGATATCACCTCACATACTGCTAGGATGTGTAGTATCAAAGAGAGAGGAGAGAAATGCTGGGTGAGGACGCTGGGAAAAGGAGACCCTTGTGCATTCTTGGTAGGAAAGTAAACTAGTACAGTCACTAAGAAAAACAGTAGGAGGTCCCTCAAGAAACGAAAAACAGACGCATCACATAACTCAGGAATCTCACTTCTGGGTAAATATTCAAAAGAAATGAAATCACTATTTCATTATCTCAAAGAGACATCTGAACTCCCAAATTTACTGCATCACTATTCACAACAGTCAAGGTTTGGAAACAGTGCAAGCATCTCTCACTTACAGATGAATGGATAAAGAAAATGTAATACACAAACACACCAATACACACACACACACACACACACACACACAATGGATTATACAATCTTAAAGGAAATCCTGTCTTTTGTGACATTATGGATGAACACAGAAGGTATTATGCTAAATGAAATGAGCTAGACAAGAAAGAAAATAAAACTTACCTAGAACCAAAAACAAACAAATAAAATAATTGAACTCATAGAATCATAGGGTAGAATGGTGGTTGCCAGACGCTGGGGGTTGGGATGGAATAGGGAAAATTTGGTATAAGTTTTTAAACTTTTAGTAATAAGATGAATAAGGCTTGAAGATCTAATGTATACAACCGTGAATATAACTGCTAATACTCTATTGTATAATCAAAATTTCTAAGAGAGTAGAACTTAAGTATTTTCATCCAAAAAAAGTAACTATGTGGGGTGATGAATGTATTAAATTAACTCAAGGAGGAAAATCATTTAATGATGTCTGCACATTGTTAAATAATTACATTGTCAAATAATTATACCTATATATGTTAGATATATGAATTATAATTTTGTATTCCAATTATACTTTTAAAAGCTGAAAAAATATTTCTAAAAAGTTTCCCTCCCTGAACTAACATAATCCTACAGAAAATATTGAGAACTTTTCTCTGTTAGTTCTTTCTCAGTGTTTCAGTGCTCATTAGCTGAGTCAATATACAGACCAATTCCTCCTATGTGTTATTTTTACATATTTACTGAGCTCTACCAATAACCTGATTGAGGGGTGTACTGTATGGATTCTATAACTGGACAAAAGTCACAGCATAAAACAGGAGGACATGTAAACTTTTCTTATCTACAGCTTGCCTTCTTCCTGTAAATTTTAAGAGCAACACTGTGTTTTCTGAGTACGTACAATGTTAAGAAAGATCAAACATATGCATGCATACACTCCTGGTCCTTTAACCCCTGCTCTTTTGTACTTTCAGTTTTTTACCTCGTTTCCTAGAAGGGCATTTACACAGGCTTCTGATGCATCGCAGATGGCTGTGAGATCATGTCCTCCTTCTAGAGCCAACACCACATGTCCATCAGCCAGTGTCATCAGCTGCTTCGTCAAATGACCAAAGCCTACCGTAATGCAAACAGAACATTTCAAAGTATAAATTAAAAGTCAACTGACCACTAGAAGCTAATATTGATTGAGCATTTATTGTGTGTATGTCCTTTCTCAGTGCTTCCCACGTGCTAACTCATTCAATACTCACAATAATTTGATTAAATTTTTATCAAATTTTGATAATTTGATAAAAGATCTTGGATCACAAAATCCAAGATCCTGCAGCTAAGAAGTCTCACAATTAACATTTGCACGAGTCACAAGTGCAGTCTTCACTGTGCACACTGTGCCTTTTACAGTACATTCTGCATACACCTGGGTGGAAAGTGTTCGGCTGATATTAATAAAGTACACAATTCCATTTGCTTAATATGTTTCTTCTTTCCATCATTTGCCTTTATTATAAAAGGAAGAAGTTTTCCATGTATCCCCTCAAATTACATAGCTATCACATTAGATTTTATAGGCATTCTTTTTACTATGAAATAGCTGATGAATACAAAAATTAATATCTATGTAGGACATAACAAACAAGTGGTCACTCACCTCCCAATTTAAGGAAAATATTTTTGAAGCCCCCTGCATGTAACTCTCTAATAACATAACTCCCCCTCATTGTGGGTAATCAGGACCCTGAGTTGGTGTTTATGACTCCTTTGCTTTTCACTGTTTAACCTGCTTATTCTGGAATTTTATAAAAATGGTTTTATACTTTCGCAACATGCTCTTTTCACACTTTGGGTTAGTTCATTTCTGTCGATACATGTAACAACAGTTTTATGCTCTCTAGTAGGCCATTTAATGAATATAAAATAGTTTATTTACCCACTCTCCTGTTGACAAATATTTATGTTTTCTGTTATTTAAAAAAAAAAAAATGCCCCTATGGGACTTTCCTGGTGGTCCAGTGGTTA
The DNA here is from genome assembly GCF_016772045.2 of Ovis aries. NCBI lineage: Eukaryota > Metazoa > Chordata > Mammalia > Artiodactyla > Bovidae > Ovis > Ovis aries. The sequence goes on along the minus strand of NC_056057.1, from coordinate 28,563,617 downwards.
GGACTCTGTGATTTCTCCACCATGGGCCTCCGTTGGATCCCTGATTAGAGGAACAAGGATCCCACAAGCGACCAAAAAAAAGCCAATAAGAACATTCTTATACCAGCCTTCTGGTGCACACATGCAAGAGTGGAGTAAAACTGCTGTGACTTACAACCTGCTAAATAAAACCAGATCATTTCCAAAGGACTGTGATCAATCCCCACTGTGAGAAGCAGTGTGTATCAGAGTCCCAGTTTAGTTTCATCCTTGCCAACATTTGGTGTGATGGGCCATTCATGTGGGTGGCAAAGAATGGCATCTTACTGCGGTTTCATTCAGAATAAGGAGAAACCTTTCTATTTCTACTCTGAATTGAGTTTTTATTATAAACAGATGTTGAATTTAATTATTTTACTACACCAAATGAGATGGTTTTTCTCCTACAATTTCATAGTATTGTGAGTTGCATTAATATTTCAAATATTTAGCCATCATTGAATTTATGGAATAAAGTAAGTTTGATTAGGATATAATATAATTTCTATATACACTGAATTTATTTGACCAATGCTTTGTTTAGGATTTTTTCACTATGTTGATGAAAGAGGTTAATCAATACATTTCTATTATTTTACTATGTTGAATTTTATTATGGCTGGACCTTCTTTTTCTATTATTTGACCCTAGAATGTTGGGTAGAAATCTTCTGTAAACCATTTGACTCTTCCATTTTGTTTGAGGAAGACATTTACCTATTGAGAATTTTCTTAGGGATTAGGGGACTATTCTTGCTTTCAGTATCTTCCCAAGTTACATTTTCCCAAACATTTGTATCTTTTGTGTTCAAATTTATTCAATAAAGTTGTTTATTACCTTATCATCATATTTTGGAACCCCAATGAGATGTAGTCATTGTTAGTACAGCCTCAACATCTCTGAAGTTTTCTTTCATTTATTTTCTGTCTCTTTCTGTCTGACATTATGTGTATTTTTGTTGCAGACTTACCTTCCAGGCTTTTTCACTCCAGATGTATCTGGTCTGCTATTTATACTTTCATCAATATTTTCATTTCAGTGATTCTGTTGTTCAATCCTAGGTGTTCTTTTGGTTATATTTCATAACTTCTTAGTCACTTTAATCTTTCAAGTTTTTATTTCTTTAGACATAATTATTTTATATTCTATATCTGCTATTTGAAGTCTTTATGGTTTAGTTTTACTATTTTTGTTTCTGCTGATTCAGCCTCATGATGTCTTAATTTTCCTTTGCTTTTCTTTGAGTTCATATTCATCAGAACTTTATATATGAGAAAGCTTGGAAAACAGATTTGAATATATTTACCTCTGGAACCCAAGATGAGTGGGATTTTGTTTACTTCTGCTGGATGGCTGAAACATTGCCAAGCGGGATAAATTTTAAATCCTGACCAAAGGGTTGTTTTTCAAAATGTACAGATAATGTAAATATGGATCCCAAAACTTGATTACAAATTGTCATAGAAAAGACGTTTTTTTTCCCTTTTCATTCCCTTTGAAATTTTGTATTGACAGTTATAGCTAAGATCAATTTGTTGTTTTGTTCAGCAGTGTCTCCTTTTCTCCTATTTATCCTTTTCTTTAGAGTTGGCTCTTTGACGTTCCTTTCTTTATTCTGCTCTCCAATCAAAACCCTTCCCTTTGGAGACTGAAGGCTTTGACTCCCTTTTTGAGAATGCAGGAGTCCTTTAATGCTCAAACTTCTGCCAACTACATACTTTAGGATGGCCCACAGTAGCCAATAGCTGCAGTATTTGTTTGCTTTTCTTCCTCTTTTTGGAAGTCCTCCACAAATTTAAAAGAGTAGTTTTCATATTTACATGTAGGAGTATTTCAGAATATATAGTCTCTCATATTGCCAAATGTAAATCTCTTGTTCAGTGTCTTAAAAATTGTAACAATTCATCAACGTGCCCAATTTTAGGAACAATTGAAAAAAAAAGAATAAATAAAAATATTTAAAACCATGTGTTCAACATTGTTTAATTTAAGAACTTCCAGGGAACATATATTTAGTTTTTCAATCAATTATATTTTTTAAGTAATTAATAGATGTTTTGCTACAGGGTAACATCTGGGCTCCGCTCACAGATCCTCAAATGCTCAGTGGCTCACAAGTTCCTGAATCAACTTGTTGAAAACAAGTGGCCAACATTTCAGAGTAGGAAGACCCTGAACTCACCTTGTCCCCTGGGCACACTGGAATTACAACTGTTACAGAGCACCTATTGAGGAGAAAGACTAGAAGGGTATCAGAGATCTTCTACAACAAAAGACACAACGAAGGAACCGCAACGACATGGGCAGGGAGGGAAAAGGTGTGGTATAGTCAGGGGCCGTATTCCAGGGTGGGGACCACAGACACGAGGATAATCACAATTACAGAGTTTCTCCCCAAGGAATGAGGGCTCGGAGGCCTATTACAAGCTCCACAGTCTGGGTGTCCTACACTGGGAAGCCAAGATCCTAGAAGTTTGGCTTTGAAGGCCAGTGGAGCTTACTTTGGGGAGGGTCAAAGGGCAATGGGAAATAGACCCCAGTCTTAAGGCACACACAAAATCTTACATAATTCAGGACCCAGGGCAGGAGTCATAATTTGATCCTAGAGTAATGGAAAAAGCTCTACAAACAAGAATACTCTCCCCAGCAAACCCTTCATTCAGATTTGATGGAGAGATCAAAAGCTTTACAGACAAGCATAAGCTAAAAAGTTCAGCAAAACCAAAAAAGCTTTATAAGAAATGTTAAAAGAACTTCTCTATGTGAAAAAGAAAAGGCCATAACTAGAAATACGAAAATTACAAAAGGAAATATTTCATTGGTAAAGGCACATATATACAAAAGGTAGTAAATTAGCCACATATAAAGCTGGTAGGAAGGTTTAACGATCAAGGAAGTAAAATCCACATAAGTACTACTTATCCACAGTAAGTAGTTAAGGGACACACAAAACAAAAAGATGTAAAATGCTATGTCAAAGACTGTAAATGTGGGAAATGAAGTTAAAATTCATAAGAGAGCAGCAACTTAATCATATTTATGTATGTCTGTGTGCTCAGTTGCTCGGTCCTGTCTGCCTCTTTGCAAACCTATGGACTGCAGCCTACCAGGCTCCTCTGTCCATTGGTTTTTCCAGGAAAGAATACTGGAGTGGGTTGCCATTTCCTGCTCTAGGGGATCTTCCTGATGCAGGGACTGAACCCACTGTCTCCTGCATGTCCTGCATTGGCAGACAGATTATTTACCACTGAGCCACCTGGGAAAGCCCCCATATTTATATTTGAATCACTATATATAAACCTCATGGTAACCACAAAGCAAAAATCTATAATAGATATACACACAGAAGAGAGAAAGGAACTCAAACATAATTCTAAAGATAGCTGTTTGCCTTTAAAAGACACATGAAAACTCAATGCAGTTAACATAAATATAGAAAAATATATCATTTGTGGTTATCGGAGGTGGGATTTGGGGGGAAGGGGAATTACATGAAAGCAGTCAAAAGGTGAATACTTCCAGTTACAAGATAAATAAGTACCATGGAAATAATGTACAGCACCATACATCTGATCAACAGTGCTGTGTATCACATATGAAAGTTGCTAAGAGAGTAAATCCTAAGAGTTCTCATCAGAAGGAAAATACTTTTTCTATTTCTTTAATTCTGTACCTGTTGATGATGGGTGTTCACTAAACTTATTGTGATAATCATTTCATGATTTATATAAGACAATTTATTAAGCTATACACTTACTTTGGGGGGCAGTTTTGTGTTTACAGAAAATTTAAGCAGAAGCACACCACCCCACCTTGCTGTGGTTTCCCCTATTAACAACATTCTGCATTAGTGTGGTGCATTTGCTACAGTTGATGAGCCAATACTTTTGCAAAAGTTTATGACCAGGCTTTTCTCTTTTTGTATAACTCTAGGGACTCTGACAGATGCATAATGTCATGTATCCACCATTGTAACATCATACAGAATGCTTCAAGGCCCTATAGATCTCCTGTGTTCCACCTATCATACCTCCTCTCTGCCCTGCAACAACCCCTTATCTTTCTTGTTTCTACAGTTTTGCTACTCATTTTTTCAATGTTTACATTAATTAAAATTATTAGTTTCTTTTATTAACCATTCTAAAGTACAAGACTATATTTCACTCTCCCTCATTTAATACTTATATATAATATCAATATTTCTATATTCATGAAAACTTAAATCAATTACCTTGAATATGAAATGCATGGTCTTCAAGCTTGCCTAGGCTGTTTTCAAGCCTGACCAATCCTCTCTTAAATATTATGGTTTTTTTGTGTGAAAAGAAAGTAAGTTTTCAGAATACAGCTGGCAGAACCAAATCAAAGTCTATAAAACTGTCAAGCAATAAGACCCCAAAACCAAACTAAGTTGCTTCCATTTTGGAATAATGAAATAATATCTTCTTAATCCTTGGAAATGCACCAAAATATTCACTCCATAAACTAGAGCTGTCCAGAATTTCAGCTTGGGTATAGCACTTGAGGTTAAGCATGAATAAGACAAATCTATTATGATAGAAGTCAAAATATCCACTTTATAATGATTGTATGTTTCTAAATACTTGGCAAAACAATTCTAAAAAGATTTAAAAGTAGATGAAAATTGTTTCCAAGCATTACTACATTCAAGCATTATTTTCCACACCTATGGGTCTCACAATGATAACAAGAAAAATTTTTTCCACCGGCCATTTAAGAATGAGGCTGACCACATTAAACTCCACCTTTTTATCCAACTGCTATGAAAAGAGCAGTAAGCTTACAGAAAATGTGTAATGCAAAGTTCCGATCCTTAATGCTTAGAAATATTCTTGGTCTAAGTCAAGCAAGGCACATAGTAAATAATTCCATTCTGGAAGAAATATTCATAAAACTCACAGACAAATATTTCTGCTAACCATATTGTTAAATATTCTGAACAGCTTTTCCTGTAATGTAAGCCACAGCCACAGTGATAACTTTAAAAGATATAATAATAAATCAAGCAGGTATGCCAAATCTTTCATACTGAAGGTTCCTAACAATTGAGAATTCAATTATCTAAAGTCACTGCTGAGCAGATCAAATCACATGGATTTTAAAAAGGAAGGGGGTAGAGAGAGGGAGAAAAATCTCAAATCTGATTTAAGTTCACTCTTTTCCTTTGAGAATAAAAAAAAGTCCCATAAAATACCAAATTTAGATGGGATAGTAAAAAGTGGAAGGAAAGAATGGAATGAAGCTAATCTTTGATCTCTATCCAAATTCCTCTTTCTTTTACCTACAGGGTTTATTTCCATTCACATGTTGCCCATGTGATCTCTGGAGCCACAGATTGAGGCAGCTGAACTTTGAGTTATCCTTGCACAAAACATTCAAGTGGAGTATAGAAATAAAACTTCTGAGTCCTACGCTCTCTCTTCTCATCAAAGCAAGGAATTTAAGAACAATGTTTTACTTCTGTTAATCTGAGTTCTACTGTATCCATTCTAGAGGGATCTGAAAAGCTAAGTGTGGCTATCAGTGTCAAGGTATTACTCTTCCAGATACATGAAAAAGAAGATTCAATGGTGTGTGTGATTATGTGATCAGAGAGTTACAGAACACAATTTTAATGGGCATAATTACAAGTTACATTTGATAGCTTTTACTTCTAGGGCACAAAAACTCATCCTACTGGTCACAACAAACTGAATTGGCACAGCTGAAAAATTACAGCCGAGCACAGTGCCAGGAAGGTTGTCCTCAAGGAGGTTTGAGTGTCCTGAGTGTGAGGGCTCATGGGAAAGAAGCAATTAAGTAAGAAAGTCAGTCTGTATAATGTGTACTGAGCTGAAGCAGCCACAGATATGATATAGGGATGGAACTAGGCACTCAGGGAGGAGGCTAGGGTAGCAAGACAGATGGGGTCAGGTCAGTACTAGAACTGATATGCAGTTAATGAAAAATCCTAAAAGATGATGCTGTGAAAGTGCTGCACTCAATATGCCAGCACATTTGGAAAACTCAGCAGTGGCCACAGGACTGGAAAAGCTCAGTTTTCATTCCAGTCCCAAAGAAAGGCAAAGAATGCTCAAACTACTGCACTCATTACTGAAACTACTGCACTATTACGCTCATTTCATACGCTAGCAAAGTAATACTGAAAAAAAATTCACCAAGCTAGGCTTCAACAGTGAACTCCCAGATGTTTAAACTAGATTTAGAAAAGGCAGAGGAATCAGAGATCAAATTGCCAACATCCGTTGGATCATAGAAAAAGCAAGAGAATTCCAGAAAAACATCTACTTCTGCTTTATTGACTATGCTAAAGCCTTTGACTGTGTGGATCACAACAAACTGGAAAATTCTTCGAGATGGGAATACCAGACCACCTTACCTGCCTCCTGACAAACCTGAATACAGGTCAAGAAGCAACAGTTAGAACAAGACATGGAAAACAGAATGGCTCCAAATTGGGAAAGGAGCACATCAAGGCAGTATATTGTCACCCTGCTTATTTAAGTTATATGCAGAGCACATCATGAGAAACGCTGGGCTGGAAGAAGCACAAGCTGGAATCAAGATTGCTGGGAGAAATATCAATAACCTCAGATATGCAGATGACACCATCCTTACGGCAGAAAGTGAAGAGGAACTAGAGAGTCTCTTGAAGTAAATGAGGAGTGTGAAAAAGCTGGCTTAAAACTCAACATTCAAAAAACTAAGATTATGGCATCCAGTTCCATCAGTTCAGTTCAGTTCAGTTCAGTCGCTCAGTCATGTCCGACTCTGTGACCACATGAATCGCAGCACGCCAGGCCTTCCTGTCCATCACCAACTCCCGGAGTTCACTCAGACTCACGTCCATTGAGTCAGTGATGCCATCCAGCCATCTCATCCTCTGTCGTCCCCTTCTTCTCCTGCCCCCAATCCTTCCCAGTATCAGAGTCTTTTCCAATGAGTCAACTCTTCGCCTGAGGTGGCCAAAGTACTGGAGTTTCAGCTTTAGCATCATTCCTTCCAAAGAATCACTTCATGGCAAATAGAGAAACAATGAAAACAGTGATAAACTTTATTTTCTTGGGCTCCAAAATCACTGCAGGTGGTGACTGCCACCATGAAATTGAAAGATGTTTGTTCTTTGGAAGAAAAGGTATGATAAACTGAGACAGCATATTAAAAAGCAGAGACATTACTTTTCCAACCAAGGCCTGTATAGTAAAAGCTATGGTTTTGTCCAGTAATCATGTATGAATGTTAGAGTTGGACCATAAAGAAGGCTGAGCACCTAAGAATTGATGTTTTTGAAATGCGGTGTTGGAGAAGACTCTTGAGAGTCCCTTGGACTGCAAGGAGATCAAACCACTCAATCCTAAAGGAAATCAATCCTGAATATTCACTGGAAGGACTGATGCTGAAGCTCCAATACTTGGGCCACCTGATGTGAAGATCGGGCTCATTAGAAAAGACCGTGATGCTGGGAAAGGCAGGAGGAGAAAGGGATGACGGGGAATGAGATGGTTGGATGGTATCACTGACTCTTTGGACATGAGTTTGAGCCAGTCCCAGGAGATAGAGACAGACAGGGAAGTCCAGCGTGCTGCAGTCCATGGGGTTGCAAAGAGTAGGACACGACTGAGCAACTGTTTGTCTATTTATTACTGAAAATCAGCCTCAGAAGTTGTCCGAACCATGTGCACTGACTATGACAAAATATCATAAGAAATATTTTTTTAAGTGAACGTTGTTAACTTAAGCTCTTTTGAGGAAATCTAGAATGGGGCGCTAACGTAATACTACTACTAAGGTACTACTGCCACTACGCTATACTATATATAACCTGTCTGCTCCAAAAAGCATTAAAGTAAATTAATACAAGCAGATAAGCATCATTATAGGCATTAGAAGGAAGGTACATTGTAAAAAAAAATTCTCTTGTTTTTGATGACTAAACAAATCATGGAACTGGTAACTAACAAATCTGAGACGCCACTGAGGAAGAGAACTGGAAGGACACCTTCAGTTAGAAATCTTCTGCTCAGTTCCACGGATTCACTGGAAGCAAACTTACTTTTGTTGCTTCTGAAAGTAATATTAAATAAGCTGCAAATATGGTAGTGATTCAAATGATCAGTTTCACTTTGAATTCCTGAAATTCTGTGGGGGTGTATTTCTGCTTAAGAAGTCAAAATTGTGTCAGCATTTTTTTTTCAAGTTTGGGAAACTGTTTGAAATGAGAAGTTGCTCTAGGAAAGCTCCAAGATTAAACTTTAGATTAAAATTAACTCATAGAACATAAAAGGATTCACCCTTTAAAATGGCACGTGTCAAATGCTTCTCCATGTTTCCCAAATAGTTCCCAGGATATTGGTAGTGCAAAAACACAACCCTTAATTTCCATTTGAAAACAACTATTTTCAAAACAAAAATGAACATATGTTCATTGTTAAAAATGTGGAAAATTAATAGAAAATAGTCAAATAAAATTATGGAATATATAACAAATATATGTTGCTATATTATTATTCAAAAATTAAATATAAATAAAATAATTATAATTTACATAATAATAAACCCAGTCCTCTAAACCAGAGATAGCCAATCCCACTTTTGTGAAATTTCATGCTTATTGTTTTTTGTGCATTTAAAAAATAAAACAGGATCACACTGTACTTTTAAAATTTATATTTATAAATATAAATATAGTAGAAAACATGTTTTGTGTACTCTACAATATCCTTTTAACATGCTACTTCTCTGTTTTTAGACATTAACTTACTTGTTTTCAGCTTTATATATAAGGTTGTAAATAATATCCTCCTATACCAGTCCATTCTGAAGGAGATCAGCCCTTGGATTCCTTTGGAAGGAATGATGCTAAAGCTGAAACTCCAGTACTTTGGCCACCTCATGCGAAGAGTTGACTCATTGGAAAAGACTCTGATGCTGGGAGGGATTGGGGGCAGGAGGAGAAGGGGACGACAGAGGATGAGATGGCTGGATGGCATCACTGACTCGATGGACGTGAGTCTGAGTGAACTCCAGGAGATGGTGATGGACAGGGAGGCCTGGTGTGCTGCGATTCATGGGGTCGCAAAGAGTCAGACAAGACTAAGCGACTGAACTGAATTGATATGGTGAAGCAGTCACTTATCTGATTCTAGTGTTATTATCTATTATTACTCGATGAAAAGAGGCTTGCTCTTTTGACTGTTAACTTTCCCCTTTTATTCCAGAGTATGAGATAGAACATATACTGTAAGGCACAAGAAGGCAAGATGGAAATGAAGTTCCTTAACTTTATAAACTTCATTTGTGTGTGTTCAGCAACAGATAACTGAAACATTCTTATAGAAGCTCAGAGAAATGAGATACTCCTAGAAAGTCTGCTTTTATTACGAAATTGAAAACATGGAGTGTATCAGCACTCTTTAAGGAGGCTGACACTGAGGACTTTGGCTGTGGCTTGAAGAGGTACTTCTCCCTAACTTACAGTGTAGTTACCATCATTGTTTTGCCATTCTATAAAAGTCAGACTCTAGAATCAGCAACCAATGCCCAAGAAAGGTACTGGTTCATGATTCACTTGATTAATGAAAATAATAGTGATACAAAATGATTAATTAGAAATCACTCCTACTTGTAAATCTAATTTTGCTGATGTCAGCATCCCATTCACTACAAGTACTTCTCTATTATTTCCAATGGCTGCCTGTCTGCCAGGAAAGGTTCAAGTAAAAACAACAACAACAAAAACAAATAAACAGTGATAGAGACAATCCCCATCCCCATAGTGCCATTTCGCGGAGGTAGTAGAATGAGAATCAGCAGCAGTGACAGTCTCTTCAGAAATGTATGTGTGTGTTCAGTCATTAAATCTTATCTGACTCTTTGCAACCCTGCAGACTGAATCCACCAGGCTCCTCTGTCTGTGGGATTTCCCAGGCAAGAATACTGGAGTGGGTTGCCATTTCCTCCTCCAAGGGATATTCCTGACCCAGGGATCAAACCTGTATCTCCTGCATTGCAGGAGGGTTCTTTTTTGACATCTAATATGTTACTGATTTATGTAATTTTTGTAACTCTTTCTGACATGTTAAAAACCTTCAATAACAATTTTACTCATTTTTAAACAGGTTAGTTTCATTTGATCCTGAAATAGCTGTGAAGACTTCACTGCAAATCCGGTATAGTAGGGATCCCTGGAGTCAAACACTTTTGTTCTGTTTTGATTTGCAATTTAATTTTGCATCTCCACTGGCAAATTTTCCCTAGTTACATTCAGAAAAGATCAACTGAAGAATGCACATACAGTGAAGTATAATTACAAAAGCTGGAGCCATTTTCCTCTCTAAACCCCTTAGTCATTAAGTTAACCATGCTTCTCTTTAGGAAGATGCAGTCAAAGTCAAATTGAGGGAGAAGTTTGGGTAGCATGTGGCTGTCTCATGTACTCTGAGGCTCTCAAGCAGGACTTCAAAGCAGAAGCTGATTGTTGCAGATGGGAAGAATGCTTTTCACAGAAATACCTTTTTAAGACTCATGATGTTGTAATTCATATGGTAGGCACTTGTGATTCGTTCCTGATGATGTTGGGATCATTTAACTCACAAAACCAGTGTTGCTACCATAAAAGCCTTTCATCTATAGCCAACAAAGGTTTATTTCATGCAAATGAAAAATTTTCATTAAAGAATCACCCTAATAATGGGGAAGGTATATGTTTTCTGGTCATGTTTAAAATGTAAATTTATGAACATATTTTGAAGATTCATTTCACTTTAAGATCTTTATTTATTTGATGTCCTAGGACTCTTTTCAAGGTCACTGAAACCGGAAATCACTTTTAGAAGAAATATGGAGATTATTATCATTAAATCTTTCAGTTGGCTTATTCCAAGCAGCCCTATAAATACTACATATGTTTTAAAGAAGGCACTTTCAAGTAAAGTAAAAATCCTTTTACTGTTCTTGTCAGTCAGTGATGCTCCAGAAGGTAACTTTATATTCTCAGCACCTTTTGTAAACAAATGAATAGTTGGTTTGTATTTAAAAATGTCTGAGACAGCAAAATACTCCAAAGCAGTATTTCAGAAAAATGAAATTTAAAAAAATTGTCTTCAGGAATTCCTGAGAATAAAATGGCAAGAGAAGTTGACTGGCATTTTGACCATCCATCCATCCATCTATGATTTCTCTATCTAAAAAGCAACAAGTTATTTACTAAATGCCTACTATGTGCCACAGTTTTATATATAAATGTTAAAATACATGAACCTCAGTTTTTTCAGCTGTAAATACAACTAATGACTATTCTGCCTCACAGATGTGAAATAAATATCTAATCATAAAAAGCCCTCAATATATGCATATATATGTGTGTGTGTGTGTGTGTGTGTGTGTGTGTGTGTGTGTGTGTGTGTGACAGAGAAGGCAATGGCACCCCACTCCAGTACTCTTGCCTGGAAAATCCCATGGACGGAGGAGCCTGGAAGGCTGCAGTCCATGGGGTCACTGAGGGTTGGACATGACTTCACTTTCACTTTCACTTTTCACTTTCATGCATTTGAGAAGGAAATGGCAACCCACTCCAGTGTTCTTGCCTGGAGAATCCCAGGGATGGGGGAGACTGGTGGGCTGCCATCTATGGGGTCACACAGAGTCAGACACGACTGAAGTGACTTAGCAGTAGCAGCATATATGTATGAACAGAACCTAGCACATAGTAGGTATTCAGTTTTTATATTTTTGAATGAAAGAATTTAATCATAAAATTTAAGATCTAGAAATGAATTTTAAGCTTAAATACTCCAACCCCTTCTTTAAGGTTGAGGAAACTAAGACCCATAAAGATCAATTGTCAAGGCAGACAGTTAACTACAGAGTTGGGATGAGAACTTTCTGCATTTTCCACCATTCAGCCCACTCAGTAGATATTAGGACTGCTTTTTTTTTTTTTTTTTCAGAAATGATTTCCAGTTCAAAAAGAACTTTAAAGAGAATTCCTAGACACCAAATGGCTTTTACAAATCATTGCTTTGGTGTGCTAAGTGTAAGTAAACCAGAAGCATGTGAATTAAATTTCCCTTAACAAACACAAATATAAAACCATTGAGGAGAAAAAAAATCCCTAGAAAATGCTTTTGGGTATCGTAGGACCATTCCTTCCCACCCCTCAACAAAATTGTTTTTGCCAAACCCCAACTGCAATTTGATTTGCCAATCTCTAGCTTGTACTGCTGTTTTCAATAAGGCATTAAACACATGGGATCTATTCTCTCATCGATGCTCAGGCATAATTGGCCAAGTGGGATGGAACAAGAGCAGGAAAGACTCATGCTAAGCAATGATGATCCCATTACAGTACTCTGCATTATTCAAATTCAGCCAGTATTTACTAAGCACACACAATTAACAACAGCTAGGGAACTACATGGTTGAATAAGAGATCATTCTTGCTTCCAAAGAACTAAATTACATACAAGAGGCATATATACAGATAAATACAATTTGACATGGAGAAAGACAACTGTTATAAAACAAACACATTTTTATAAAGCTTAATAGATGGAAGACATCTATCTGTTTAGAGGGAACTCAGAAGATAATAGAGGACATAGTCAAACATCTGCAGTGTTATGCATTTGTATATCTTTGCCTCAGCTTCCCACTTCTGATATAGGAACAGTCTTGTCGGTTTCAGTGAAATAATATATGTAAAATATATGTACCCAGCACTTGACACTCAAGACAGTATCAATAACTATTACTTCCTCACCAGCCAGTCAGCCTCTTCATGATTCAAAAGCTCTCTTAGATAAACTGGCAATTATTCTAAATGGCATTATTCTTTTCATTCATTTGGTTTTTCTATTACTAAACTTAGTTTTAGAGTCACTCAATTATGCTCACACAGAATCATATATATTGCAGTTCCAGACAGCAAAATGGGGAAGGGAAGAGTAAGTGTGGGGAAAAAGAATTCATATTTTGAGATAATCGTCTTTAAATTTTTTTCAAAAAATAAATCGCCAAGGATTGATTGATACCTTGGAATCTAGCATACAGCTTGGTACACAGTAGGTGCTCAGTACATGCTATCGAAGGAATTAGTGAGTATGGAATGAATATACTCTATCAACTTTACTTAATTCCATTTCAATCACATTAGTATGGTAGGTAGAATTCACAGGACCTCCGAGAACTCTTGCTCTTGAACAGAACTCTCTCTCTTGAGTGTGGACAGAATCTGTGCATGTAATGTGTATTCCTGTGGAATGGCAAAAACAAGTTTCAGTTGACTTTGTGTAAATCAAAAGGAAGATTTCAGGCAGTGTCAGGGGAAACTGGGCTGGTGGGTCCTGGTGGCTCCGATAATCTAATCACAGAAGCCCTTTAAAAGCGGAGTTTTTCTCCGGTTGGTATTAAGAGGAAGTGAGATTTGAAGCACAAGGACTTGACACACCACTGATGGTTTGAAAACGTTAAGGGACCACGAGAGGAGAAATGCTTCTAGCCAGCAAGGAAATGAGGACTTCAGTTCTACAACTGCAAGAGACTGAATAAACTCCAAAGAGGATTGTTCCTTAGAATGTCTAGAATAAAGAGCCAGCCTGGCTGATACTTTGGTATCAGCTTTGTGAGACTGGAAGCAGGGAACCCAGTTGGGTTGGTGCAGACTTGCGACCTACCAGAACTGTGAGGTAATAAATGGATGGTGTTATGCATCAATAAATTCACATATCCCTGAATATACTAGAGGCCCAAGATAAATCAACAGCAGAATAACAGTTCATGAGGTAAAATTGATAGTGTAAGGGAAGTTGGAATAGTAATGGTAACTACAACAACGAACAATTCTAAAATATTTATCCTGTGCCAGGTCCTGGGGTTCATATAGATGTTTCATGGAATCCTCACACCACCTTATGAGGTAGCTATGGAGAGTGTCCAACTTTCTAGAGGGGCAAACAAAGGGAAGTTGAGTAACTTTCCCAAAGTCATACTGGGAATAGAGTAATATATAGTAATATCAGGACTCAACTCAGGCTTTAGACTCTGAAACCTTAACCACTGACCCTAGTGTTTAAAATAATTTTTTTAAAAAATCTACACACATAAAGCATGTTTCGTTTTCTCTGTGAATAAGATGAAGTAACCAGTGCACGTCACCATGTGTCCAAAGGATCCACCTGTCCTCACTATCCTCCACCCATTTCCCCACAAAGTGTCAAGGGCCAGAATGCTAAGATGCATACCTTGGCGATGCCTGAACAAACTGTCTGTATATAAGATTAGGATGAATTCTTAGTCGTGATGAGATACTTCAAATAGAGGCAGTGCTGCTAGCTTCTCTGTTACCCTGAACCAAAGACAAAATCTATGAGTCACGTTGTTTACAAGAACAGAAGAATCCTAGTCCTGGATGAACATGAGTTTATGCAAATTAGGTGACCTTTTCCAGGCAGAGAGATTTCTAGAACTGTGAACTCTTCTAAAGAGTCAAGGGCTCTGTATGATCACTGGCCATGTCTGACTGGACACTGCAAGACTTCTCTAAATAATGTATCAAGTGCTGAAGGAATTATGGGAATTATGGGAAGTGTTACATGGCTGAAAGAGCGTACAAGCTGGGAGAAGACCCTGCACCTGGAGATGGGCAGACATGCCAGAAGAAAACTGTATGCTCACTTGCAGAGAGCAGTGAGCTTATCAATATAGCAGCCACCCACCCACCTGTCACTGGCCTCTCACATTTTTTAGGGTTAAATTCAAAGCCTTCAGGACACCTTCTCTCTTTCCAGTCTCATCTTCTGTCACACCCCACGTTTATCTTCCCTTAAGTTAAATATAACTCTTTATACAATTTGATGAGCACAGCAACCAGAGTCTACATTTCTGAGTATCCACTGATGTAATGTCTTGTCCACATCCAGCTAACCCCTCCTCATCTTTTAAATTTAGTGTAATCAAAATCCTGAGCCCCCTGGGCAATGCAGAGTTGTTCTTATGTGTCCTCTTCACACTGATTTCTCTCTCTAATCCTTAATTTGTGAGTTCATCCTTCGAGGTTGTAACCTGCTGGCCAACAGTGTCTGTATCTTGCCTGGCTTCATATATTCAGTGCCTAGTACGGTACTTGGCATTCTCAGTATGTTAATTGAATGCTGATGTCTAAACAGTACAGAGACCTCAAGCTGACTTTATAGACCTGGATCAATGTGTGTTAACACCTAAACTATATATGGAACTTATTGCACGGTAAGCTCTTTACAACTTCTTTAATGCTCAACACAGTCAACACACACATACACACACACACACGAGGCACTGCCATTATTCTTAAATGAGAAATGGAAAATAAACAGAGAAAGGTTAAGTGCATTGTCCAAGGTAAAAGAACAGAGGTAGGATTTAAACTTTCTGACTCTGGAGTCCACATTCTTAAATTACAATACCTAAGTTTTTGGATTCAGGGCCCATGGTGATACTTAGGAGCTATTTTTGAAGAAAAGTAAAGAAAAGCAAAGCCCTGAAAAATTTTATGATTCTATAATATACCTACTGTAGAATAAATATTTCCCTTTCTTAATTTTTTTTTTAAACTGTAGCCAATACAAGTAAAAAAAAATCTTTCTCAAAGATTGGTTAAAGGGAGCATCCAGGAAAAAAGTTAAGGTCCAGAGAAATACAACAGGCCAAAGAGAAAACTCAAGTCCCTGTCACAGACTGTTTCTTACACAATTCTATGGAACTTATAAGAAATGTCATTAATTTACAGAATAAAAGTAGAATACCAAGTCTTCAAGAAGATACAAAATAATCGTGGCTGATCCATTCACTGAAGAGGTTTGTTGAGAATCTACTATGTAACAGAAACTGTGCTGGCCAATGAGGAATAGTTTTGCACATAACAAAGACAGTCCCTATCCTTACATTACTTAGAACTAATGTTAGTGAGAGCCACCATCACCAGGTACCATGCTATGTGTGTGAAATACACTATCCCATATAATCACCACACAACTGCCCAGGCAGGAGAATGAACTTGCCCAAGCAATACAGTCAATGGCAAAGCCAAAACAACAAGGTTGTTTCTGAGTTTAGCAATTGGACTTCAAACCTGTCAGTTACATTTGAATCCAAATAACGCTGAAGTACTAGTTTAACTATTAATGCTACAGTCACAGCACCAACTGTTCCTGAATAATACCCATCAAATGTTAATGACTGTTACCCATTCTTCTTACTCAAGCTTTAACTTACATTCACTTACATTAACTTAAAAACCAATTTTCAGGAAAAGAAATACTTACTTCGACTTTCTGATCCTATCACTTTGAAAATAAATAGATTACCACCACCACCCAAACCCCTAATTCCTTTCCAAATTAACCTTTGGAACTATTAATAAACTTGCTTTTCAACATTGGTATAGCATTAATTCATGACTACATTCCCCAAATCCAGCTCAGATAATGATGGTCACAGCAATACTTGTAGTGACCACTGCCAAAAAGTTTGTCTACTCGTCCTTGTGGTAACTTTATCACTAACTGCTTTTTAAAATATATGTAGTGTTTGATGCATAGAACTCAAAGTTTTCTGGTCTTTTCTTTAAAAACAATCAAACAACAAAAACCCCACTACTGAGTCTTAATGTACACGTTCCTCACAAAAAGATGCCTGTAGAAACAGATAATATCAATAGATAATTCGTCAAAATGCCAGGTAAGTATCAGCAAAATTTTAAATGTTTCTTGAAAGGTATAAAAAAATTCTCTTCTAAGGAGAAAGAGGACATACGTCTCATTGCCAAAAACATTCCTTGGAATCCCATTTCCCAAATGACCTAGGTTTTTAATTTCAAGACAAAAATACCTGATTTTAAAAGATAAGTATCTACCCTCTGGGAAAAACTGATGATTTCTTATTTTTCTTGCCATAAAAGGAGGTTCAGGAAGCCTCTAAATTATAGGTTTCAAGCAACCATTTAATTTAGATTAAATTAGACAGCAATTGTATGTTAAATAAATATGAAATGGCTCTGCATGTATTTGTTAAAGATTAAACCTTCTGTAATACTTGGCTTCTATTACACATTTGTTATTGCTGATTTTTAAAATAAATCACCATTTAATTGAAATACTTAAAGAACATTTACAAAGGAAAGTATAGTATTTAGCAGGACCCATGAGAATCTAATAAGCCCAGTAGGGTAGCTCTTTAAAAAGTAGCCCATTCTCCAATATTGTGGTAGAAAACTTGTAGCGAAATTGTGGCCAGAATCCTACACAATCTTTACAGATGGTATGATTCAACTTGCCAATATGAAACCAAAAAGAGTTTTATTTTAAATATTTTTTATCAAAGTAGTTTTGGTCTGTCATAGGTTCCTCCCATCTGCCATTAAAAAAAAAATTGAAAGAATTATAGATGGATAAAAATAGGAACTCCCTCATCTCCATCAGACACTTGAGTATAATTGTCATTTTGGAGGGAGAAATGAAATACCCTTGAGGACACTGCATTGTGATTTTTATCCTGCTTTCTTTTTCCTGCTTTCCTAAGTTGGGGATGTGGAACATGAAAAAAGAGGCTTCTCGAGATCATGCTAAAAGTCTGGCATCTTAAGGCACAATTTCTTTCTGAATGAGGCTCAATATCCAACCTACATAAGATACTCTAAACCCTTCAACGTGGCAAAACAAAGCATTTCAGGGAGGGTGGTGGCTTCCACTACAAGGGACTTAAGAGATCTGAAAGATGACAAGACTAGAATTGAATGTTGAGCGAGTGAACTAAGCACAGGCCAGCGTCAGAATGGGTAGATCAAAGATGAAGAGGAGTTTTCAGGACTTTGGGGACTAGCCAGGTATGTATCAGAATAAATGAAGGAGAATAATCTGCTGGTAATTCCAGAATCACTAGAACTGGGAGGTCATGGACATCTTTCAACAACAGTCTGTAATGAGATTAGGCAATGGATTTTCAAACCAAAGATAATAACAGATACACTAGGCTGGGAGTCAGGCTGGAATACCCTTGGGATATGCAACCATCTAGTCTATTGTTCTTCCCTGAAAATGTCAGTACAGATTTATCAAAAAATAGTTAAAACTGCAGTATCTGGATATTAACAGACAGACCCACTATTGGAAAATGTGGGAATTTTATTAAGGTGTGACCACTGGCATTCTTTCTTATCCCAGTCAAAAGTGTTACAGCTTCAGGGAAAAAAGGACCTGCGTGAACAAAAATCAATTAATAATAGATGACAAAAGAAATTTAAAATGACTGTTAAAGGGATGTGCCTTTTATCATAACTATTACGTCTCAAAAGAGTTGTGTAACTCATCATAAAAACTTTCAACCTCAAATTCATTAAGGAGAAATGACTTCTCTTGAGAGATATCCAGATGTTCTCTGCCAGCTCCTTAAATCCTCCCAGACATCTGTTGATTCTTAGTAAGGAATGTTTGTTTCTAGAAAAGATGATCTAGTCCATCTTGTGAAACATCAGTGACAGAGCCAGTGGCACCACTGATTCTGACTTTGGGTGACATTAATTAATAATTAAAAAGGATACTATAACTAAATTCTAATTCAAGTTCTATGATGACCTGCCGGATAGAGCTCTAGGTGTTTTTCTTTGTTTTCCCCATCTTCAGATTTTAATTCCTCTATGGCTCAAATAAGGGGGCTGGATTCAGTCAGTATTTCTTAAAGTGAGGTTGTCTGAAAGTGAAACACTCTTCTCACCTGGCCTTGCACCATCTTACTCTCACATTTTCTCCCTCCTTTCCTGCTGCCTCCTCCACCTCCTTCTACCTGAAAAGTGTGAGTGCTCTCCACTTTCCGCCCTCATTACTCCACTTCTCCTCTGCAAACACTGTCCGTCAGTGAATCCTTTCACTTGCACATCAGTTACATCCATAATCACTAGGTCAAAGGCTGACATCTCCATCTCTCTTTAACCCCCTTTGCTAGATCTAATTTTCATCTGCGAAGTGCCCTGCAGGGCATTTTTTCATGCATCTACATGTGACTCTAGCTGAACACGTCTAAGTATTAACCATGACCCATCTTCTACAGCTCTTCCTTCTAAAATCCCCTTAACGTCTGCCAGTGAAATGTTCAGACTATTTGCCTTGGTAATCCAGGCCCCAGTAACCCTATTGTCAAATTGATGTTCCTGAAGAGGCTTTCTTTCTGGAGGCTGCACTGGCTAAGGGTACAGATTTGGGAGTTGGAATTCCATTTCTCTGTCACCAGTGTCATCTCAGGCATGTTCTTTAATTTTCCTGGGTCTCCATTTCTTCTTCCGTGAACTGGGAGTAGTAACACTTGAGATTATGGTAAAAACACGGAAGAATGCACATTTCTTCTGCTTAAGCACAATGTGAGAATGCAGTATAAAGTGCAACAAATGGTTTGCTGGAGAGCAAATGTGATGTGTTTACCCACGTCTTTCTTTCCATCTGCTTTTCCTTCTCCTCTTATTTATGTCTAATCCATCATTCAAGAGCCAGCTCTGCTGCCCCCTGTCATTACTCTTAGAGAAATTTCCCTGATCTCCACGTATTTTCCCTGCAGAATTCACTTTATCAGATACTGTCTTTTCTTGCATGTCTTTTTTATTTTCAATTTCATTGTGAAATTCTGAAAGAGTTGTTCAACATCCCAAGCTTTGACATGTCATACGACAAGTCCAAACAGTAGTATTTATGGAATAAATAAAAAGCCAGTGTTCCTTACACATATGTCCAAAGGGACATTTAGATTGAGCAGTGCCTGTGCTTGGATCTGACTACAAACTGACAGCTGAACCAGGGAGATGAGTGCTTTGGCATTGTCTCTGCTTTCTCCCAAGGAGCGACAGAAGGTTTTGTATTTGCGAACACTGAAAGCATTTCAGCTCACCTTTACTGACTTTTTCTCTCCAGCACGTGTGCTCACAGCACTTGAAAGGTAATGCAAAACCTGAAGTGGATCCTCTCCTTCCTCTGGCACTGTATACTCTGAAGATGCAACTTAACATGAACAAAATGTGGACTCTACCAAAGCAACGCTCAGGAAAGCCTCTCACGGACCGGAAATAAACATTCTGAGATACTCTGCAGGCCAGATGTGCCGACTATGAGATGGCATGTGGGAGAGGAGAGAAAGAACCCAAGCCCATTAAATCTAGCATATTCCCAGGGTGGTTTACTTTTCTTTTGCAAAGATGTGGTGGGGACGCCCTTTGCTCCTGGCTGCTGTTGGCCCACATTTCCTGGCTGTTTGCTAATACTTATTAAGAGAGGAAGGCAGGGGAAGGGTTGAGAATAACGGCTCTGATAGGCAGATAGTAAGCACCACCTAAACCCAAAATGGTCATGTGCCTCCTTCTCTCTAAAATCTAATATCCACTTCATTAGCCATATGATAGAATTCACCAAAGTCTGATATCACTTTTCTGCGGTCACCTTGAGCAAATCATGTTACCACTCTGAGATACAGGATCCTCACTTTCTCACTCATAAAACCTAGTTCCTTTATATCCATGATTCTTCCTGAGTGAAAGATCCATCTTTACCCCCACGTAACAGAGATCTCCAGGTCAAACTCTAATTACTCTCTTCGGCACTCCGAGAAATGGCTGCCAAGTTTCTGGCTGCTGACTGACGTTTCATATCCATGCTAGCGCGCTTTCAAACACAAACCATCCCGAGCCTTTCTTTGTTCTTTGGAGATGTCTGTTTCCGTCATCCCAAGAAAATGCAGGAACAGTCAAACACAGGTGTTTGGGCATGGCCTAACAACTACGGTTCTTTGTCTTCTTTTTTTTTTTTTTTTTTTTCTTTTTCAGGAGGGAATCTGTTTTAGTGTATAGAAAAAGTCACAAAACGCTAATCCCAAAGTCTTGATATCCCCTCTGGTTGTCTGAAAATTCCCTCTGAAGTCCATGAGAACACTGCACTCCATAGACCAAGGCCCATAATTGACAAATGAGGAAATATTCAAGGGGACAGAACTTTAAAGTTAGCAAAGAAGAAAAAAAAAAAAACTCTTAATACAGAAAAAGTGATTTTGTTGTTGTTGTTCTTGGAAAAAATGGGAGTTTAAACAGCACATTTATTTCCTTTTAATTTCTGGGCTGTCAGACATCAGCTCTGAAGCCCTGATTCGGAACACATGCAGAGTCTCTTTGAAGTTCTGGCTGCTTTTTTTTTTTTTTTTCCCTAACAATGGCAGAAAGATATAAAGAAATTAAACTGCAACATAATCATGAAACAGAACTTCTGGACTCCTGATTTACAAATAGTCATTTTATTTATTTATTTTTTTTTTAGGGTTTTATTTTCAAAGCTTCATTGTGGCACATACTTTTTTTTTATATAATTTTTTTCCCCTTAAGCTCAATCGTCAGCTATTCTTTTCCCCTCTAAGATGAAGCATTCTACTTTTATTTCAATCAACTAAAAAATAGTTTATTGTGGTTTTCTAAAGACAAGAAAGAAACTGGAAAATCCTGAGTATTACTAATACATTAAATGGAATATTTTTGATAAAAGTCATAGCAATATAGAGTTTAGCTCTTAGAGTGCCCAATTCTCTTGGCATAAAGACAAAAATGTACCTTAAATTTTCAGGCAGTCTAAAGAAAATGTCTACTTCGTTTTCATGGTCTAATTACAAAAGATTGTTACT
Organism: Ovis aries; assembly: GCF_016772045.2. Classification (NCBI taxonomy): domain Eukaryota; kingdom Metazoa; phylum Chordata; class Mammalia; order Artiodactyla; family Bovidae; genus Ovis; species Ovis aries. Next base: position 28,541,903 of record NC_056057.1, on the reverse strand, counting down.
AAAGATTTCAAGGATTCTTAATAAAAACTGCATTTCAGATTTGGTCTGGTAGATGCCACATTTGAAAACATACACACTCTCTCACACACGTACACAGACACACAAACACACACCACATAAACTGATTTCTTGTGGTCATTCAGAGGTCATGCATATTTACCTGAACAAGGTGCATAAGAATTCTATAATCCGAAAACCCCTTTAAAACCTACATGCAGATATGAATTGGCTAGTCCCCCAAGTCACTTTCCTCCTCCTATATTTTTTCTACAAATCTCTTACTGATTTTATGTGTTCTAATGTTTATATTCTTTCCAAATACTGCTATACTCTATCTACCTTTCTTGATTTTTATAGTGAAACTTTTACTGCAGGGTTTCTTCTCTGTTATATTATTAATGGTCAAAATTTCCAAAACCATGATTTCATCCAAAGTCCTGACCTTCCATCTTTTATGTCAAGTTCCAGCTCCAAATAGCAAAGTGAAATGTGAAGCTGAAAGAACTATCCCCATCACTAGTCAGCTGGTATTCACTTGTGAGAACTGACAGCTTCATTTTCAGAGACTTTGCAAGCAGAGCCATTATTTAGTATTATACAAACTTACAAAACTTGAATTAAAACCGAAGGTATTACATACGCATCTGTCACCATTTCCTAATTATTTTACTGCAGTTGCTATCAGAGTTATCCATATCTATTGTGTTCATCTGGTGGAAATACTATATAATGGTTTGCTATTGCCTATCTCTTCTCAACTTGGGTTCCTAACTTCACACTGGTGGCTGAAACTGACCAGGGAGAAATATTATATCACAGAGCTGTTTGTCTGTCTGTTTTGGAGAGCTGTGTTTCAAACATTTATCTGGGCCGATAATGGGCCTCTGTACCTATATTATTTAAAATATCTAACTTGCAATTTACAGTGATCACTTGATGGATTATCTTGGGTAAATTCAAGTAAGAATTGGAAGCTGGAATTTATTGTTGTCAGTCTTCCTTTTTGGAGGGAACACTGAAGGGAAGAAGGAGAATATGTGTAATTATTCCTACGTACCTACAGCCTGAAACCCCTCATACCTCCTTAACTGCAGGCTATTTTTTAATCCCTTCACTGTTATTCAATGTATTGATTTCCTTCCAGGGTTTTAACTTCTCTTCTGCCTAGGAAAAAAACTGCATTTTCACATCTATTGAACCACCTCTCAAGGTTTTAATGAAAACTTACATACTCTGTGATGTCAACAGTAATTAGGAAGGTTGGTATAAGAGTCCTCTTATTTTCTGGCACAGGATAGACACATGTGGTCCAAATGAAACAGAAAGAAAACTGTACGTGTATATATATATATATATACACATATATATATATACATATATATATATTTTTTTTCCTTAGGAGAGGGGAGTAAAGTGTCTATTGTTATGTCATTACCTTAGAATCTTGGACTATAAGTGTCTGGAAGGGAGGTACCAAGTATGTCAAGTAGCCTAATCCCTTAAGTATTAAATAATCATCAGATGGTTTGCCAAACTTCCTCCCATTCTATTTTGACAGCAGTCTCCTTCTACAAATGAAAAACATTTCTATGTCAAGTAGTTTAAATTCTATTATTCTGATATGAATGACTGTCTTGAATACAAACAGATTTTAGACAGAAAATTAAGATCTCTCTCTCCAGAAGGGATGTGGAAGAGATTTGGGTAAGAACTGGAGAAAGTTTGACCATGGAAATTAACCATGTGTTGAAAAGCCTGCATTATTTATATACACTCACATAGCCTTTGGTCTAGATCTCAAGAATGCATGATTCCCCTCAATGTCCAAAAGATAAATAGAAAAAGTTAAGGAGAGAAAATTTCATTTGTATGCGCTACAATCAAACATAAACTTTTCACTGAAAACTCAAGGTAGTTTTCTAATATTTAAGACTAGTATTATTTGTAGTACAGGGATGAGATCATTCTAAACATACAGCCTAAGCTCTGGTGTAGGGCTTCCCAGGTGGTGCAGTAGTAAGGAATCTGCCTGCCAACGTAGGAGACCCCAGGGGTTCGATCCCTGGGCAAGGAAGATCTCCTGGGGAAGGAAATGAAAGCCACTCCAGTATTCTTGCCTGGGAAATCCCATGCACAGAGAAGCTTGGCTGGCTATCATTCCAGGTGGGTTGCAAAGAAGCGAACATGACTGAGTGACTAAGCGACTAAGCATAGCACAGCACAAAGGCTTGGTTATTTTGAGTCATGTGGGATCTTCCCAAATCAGGGATCAAACCCATCTTCTGCACTGGCAAGTGGATTTTTACCACTGGGCCACCAGGGAAGCCCTACTTTTGTAGCTTTTAAAAAACTTGAAAACATTATCTCATTTAATTCTCATAACAATCTAAGAATATGGGTCTTTATGATAATTTTCATAGATAATAATGAAAACAGAGAAATACCTTCTCAAAGATTGCTCAGCTATCATGCTAGATCCAAATATATTCTCAAGTTTATATCTATATATTCAACAAAAAATTATCAAGCAATGACTAAATAGTGTAATTGGTGTTGGTGTGGCTCGTAGCATCTACAGTATGCTTCTTCTAGAATATCAATCATTTTAAAAACATATATACATCTGTATAGTACCAACAGTTCCATAAGGACGTTTTTCTTCCATATGTTAAGATGCATTATAAGAAATTATGTCTTTTTCTTTAAAATAAAATCAACTATCATGGAAAAATATTGTAAAAATATCTAAAATATACTAGACATGTATATACGTATGCATGCATGCATGCTAACTCGCTTCAGTCATGTCTGACTCTGTGTGACCCTATGGACTGTAGCCTGCCAGGCTCCTCTGTCCATGGGATTCTCCAGACAATACTGGAATGGGTTGCCGTTTCCTCCTCCAGAGGGTCTTCCTGACCCAGGGATGGAACCTTGAGTCACTTGTGTCTCCTGGATTGGCAGGCGGGTTCTTTACCACTAATGCCATCTGGGAAGCCAATAGAAATGCTGTGCTGTGCTTAGTCGCTCAGTTGTGTCCAACTCTTTGACCCCATGGACTGCAGCCCACCAGGCTCCTCTGTCTAGGGAGATTCTCCAGGCAAGAACACTAGAGCGGGTTGCCAAGGTCTCCTGCAGGGGATTTTCCCAACCCAGGGACTGAATCCAGGTCTTCCACATTGCAGGCGGATTCTTTACTGTCTGAGCCACAAGGGAAGCCCAAGTAAAATACACTAGGACTATGACATACACAACAGGTGCAAATAGGTTTGATCAGAACCAATTCTACTGAAGTCACCTTTCACCTTTATTGTCAAAGTTCTTTTGCATCTGGGTGATGCTGAAAATGACCTTAAATTCTTATTGCTACTATCAGGATATCACTATTCTACCAACAGTCAAGAAGGCCTCATATACCATGTGTGTGGCCCTTTGGGGCATTTTGTTTTCTTCCCAGGATCATCTGGTTTCACAGCACTGGGTCGCGTGACAGAGGATCACAGATCGACCCTTCTCCAAGAATAATCTAGCTATGGCTCCAGAGGTCTATGGCTCTTCTCACAGGATTGACACCAATGACATCATTGCTGGATTCCACTGTGCTTTTTGAGGTTGTGGTATAATGTGGTATAATCGAATTTGGCTGTCAAATAGTACGACACCACACAATCTGTGGTTGAATTCTTATACCAGTAGAGTATCTGGGAATGACATGGGTGATGTAGTCTTGCTATGCATCTTAGCATTTTATGATACATCCCTCTTTAAAAATCTTTTTCGACAAAACTTCTTAAGAGTTAACTGCTTCAAACTTCCTATTCTGCCTCACTTAGTGACAAATGTTTTCAGCAGACAGTTAATCTGTGCATTGTCTATTTTACCTGGGAAACATTTCACAAACCAGAGTGTTCTAGTGATTTGTGCGAGAACACCTTCCTTCTCCACCTTTTATAGATTTTGAAAAGAACTATATCATACAGGATGATTCCTCACTCGTGGGATCATTTGGTTTTTTATTGGAGCCTGTTTTCATCTAGTATCTAATCCCTTAGATGCACTTGGAATTGATTTCTTCTTTCAGGGAAGGATGCTCCTAATGTAAAGACTAAACAGAAACCCTCCTTTCATCCCACATTCTCTCATGCCACAGGTTTACACCTAAAATCTCCCATCTCTAGCACAAGAGTTCTGGTATTCACTGATGCAAATGTGAGCTTTCCAGAGCTTAAACCCTTTAAGACATCAATGAAACTATAAATAGTCCACTATCCTCACCAGTACAACCCTAGACACTTCATAGTCTTGGGGAGAGAAATGGGCTTTCCAAAGTCTATAGAAAGGAGGTTTGAATACATCTCATCTACTTTGTGAGGGACAAGGGAGCCTTGGTACACATTTTACTTACTCTAAGACGCTGTATTAAATTCCCAAGTGCTTGCGGACCAATAAGAGACATAAGGCAGGGTCATAGATCACAGCAGCACAGAGATGGGGATGAGCAAGAGGAGATGCCAGCAGGGTCATGAGTAGTTATCACTAGTGCGTGCTTCCAGCTGAGAAATCAGGAGGCTCTTCAAGGAGGCAAGGACACTTCTGCTAAAGCTCAAGGATCAGACAATTTGGCCAACTTGGCAGGGAAGGGCAAAGACTACACTGGGTGCGTCAGAGAGAAAGAAAAGGCTGAGTATTTGGGGCTCTTATGCTAAACAAAAGGAGAACTTTATACATCACAGTAAGGGGAGTCTACGACAGCACCCAGGGTCTCTTGAACATCATTTCTTCATAAAACCTGCGCTATCTCTGACCATCTCAACTTGAAGAGATCTTCTGAAAGCCCAGAGCATTTATTTTTGTCACTCACTTGTCATACAAAAACCAAATATTCATAGGATTTTAGCACTGGGATAAATCCAGATATATATGATAAAATAAGAGTAAGGTTTAGTTCTCCTGTCTACTATTAGTTTAAAATTTCTTGCATATGTTTATGGGAAAAGCAATCTATTAAGATGTTTATTAATGCCTTTTCTTCCTTTGAGACAGTAAAAACGTTTTCTAACACTTCCCATACATCCCATCCCTGCATCATACACCCACACATACGTATCCACTTCTGTTCACAGAGAAACCCCAGGACTCTGGGTTCTAAGCGCTAGGTTCTTTGGTTTTCAGCAGCAAAAGCCTCTTTTATGATTTTTATGGTTCAGAGGAAATGAGAAGCTGCTAGGTGCCAGAAGACAATCTCTACCAGATTTTTGTTTAGAAGTCTAGCCTTATTAAGATAATTTGATATAGATATCACTGAGAGGATGAAAGGACAGAAACTGGCCCAAGGTGTTCATAGAGATGAAAGGAAGCAGCCTAAATCTAAAGTAGCCTCATGTCACTGTCATGTCATCTTAATTTTCATTTAACTCTTACTGCTACTAACATTATCCACGTTTGTTTAATTTTCTGTTTGCTAACGGTCTCATTCCCACACCCTCATTACTCTCAGGAAGTAGGTTCCATGAGGACAGTGAATTGTTCTTTTCCATTCTCACCACTGCATCCTCAGCAACATTGCCTGGGTTCCAGCAGGAGGCAGATGGCACCTCAAAGGGTATGAGAAGAGAGCTTAACAAAGAGATGTTTCACTGAGGTGAGAATGATGGTTTCAAGAGTGGGCAAGCACTGCAATATTTAGGCCTAGCTGGCAAGGAGAAAGAGTGAGACAGTCCAGAGCTGTGGGGAAAGGGCCACCAGAGAGAAGCTGTGATCCGAGGTAGGTGGATGCTGCCTTTGTCCAAGGCCACGTGGAAGCAGGAGGAGCCACTGGGAAATAGACTCTCTGGTCCCCCTCTCCTCTTGCCCTCTGAGCTTCTGCTGGTACCCTCATGGGCCACAAGAGGCTAGAATCAAAGGAGCCTGGTGCTACAGTCTTTAAAGGTTGATCTCTGTGGGCACAGAGCAGGTTGGAGAGTTGAAGCAAGGGACAAACAAAGAACAATACACACATTTAAAATTCCCTAAAGCAAAGGCTAGGTTCTGGAAATGACAGGGAAGGTTACCTTCCTTTGACAGGTTTTTGGAAAGCAGCAGGAGTGCTGATGGGCAGCATGCATATATTGACAGCAACAGCACTCCAAGAGCTTCTGAAATTAGGGGCCAGAGGAGAACAAAACACATTTCTGTGCCCTCGCCTGGCAAAGTGTGAGTGATAATATATGCCTTCACATGAGGGGAAGGGATAGTTAGGGATTTTGTAATGGACACGTACACACTGCAACATTTATCATGGATAAGCAACAAGGACCTACTGTATAGCATGGGGAACTCTACTCAATGTGATGTGGCACCCGGGATGGGGGGAGGGTAGTTTGGGAGAGAATGGATTCATGTATATGAATGGCGGAGTCCCTCTGCTGTTTACCTGAAACCATCATAACATTGTTAATCAGATATACTCTAATATAAAATAAAAAGTTTTTTTTAAAAAAAGAAAATACATGCCTACAGATAGATCATATGGTCTACAATATGACAGATATATGACTGGCCAGTGGACAACAGCAACCGTGATGGTCTGAAGGCTACAGCCCTTTCTGACAAGTTTTAACTACAGAACCCCCCCTCACCGTCTCCCTCAGGTCTCAGCATGACTTTGGGGTTTGTTTAGAGGGATCCCCATGAATCTCTGCCAAGGATACAGCAAGTGAGAAACTCAAGGCCAGATCCAATTTGATTCAGAACAATAAACCAACACGGTATTTTATAAATCCAAGGGTTTACAGCAAATCCATTCCTGCCATACAGGTCTTATTCTTCCAAATAAATATTCATCTCCATGAGGATCTTACGTGCTGAATCATGTCCCCATAAAATTCATATGTTGAAATCCCCCAAATCCCAGAACCTCAAAATGTAACCATGTTTGAAGACAGTATCTTCAGAATGTGATTAAGTTGAAACGATGCCATTAGGTGGGGCCTCAATCTAGTATGACTGGTGTCCTGTTAAAGGAGGGAGACACCCATAAGCCAAAGAGAGACCTGTCAGGAGGAATCATACCTGATGAACCTCGATCTTGGACTTCTACTAGAGCCCAGAACTAGAAAAAAGTAAGTGTTTGTTGTTTAAGCTTGTGGTATTTTGTTACAGCAGTCCTAGCATAATGTAAGGACTAAGACCAAACTTTATGTTAATTACACTTTATCATCACAGTGGCAGCATGGTGCCCGGACCACCACAGCTATATTGAACAATCTCTTACTTGTTAGTTGTATGAGCTCATTCTCCATTTCTGATATATTGGGAGTGTTAAGAACAGTATGTCTTTCATAAGTATCTTCCACTTCCATGGTATGCACATAGGAAATAGAAGATAAACCTATTTCCATTTTTAATTCTTGCTGAAGTAGAAAATCACCTTTATCTTTTTTAAAAAAGAGAAAAAACAATATTTTTATTGAAGGTATTTTAGTTTTAATTGGTAGGATTCTATTTTTTCTTTTCTACTGAAGTATAGTTGATTTACAATTATTCAAGGTATTCTAAAGCTTGCACACATTCCAATTGTTGGTGTTTTTAAAAAAAAGACAGGAATCGTGCCTACTGTAATTATGAGTATTTTAGTCTCAAACATTCAGCAGAATCTCTGTTCCCAATTGTAGCCAGCATTACTCTGAGTCTAGATCCTTTGCCAGTTGCATAAAGGTCATGTGGAGGTGAGCAGAGTATGAGGTATCTGGCTCTAATTCCACTTGAAACATTAAAGTGACTCCAGATTGATAAAATAGAGAGCGGGAAGAGCGTGTTGGACTACAAAGACTGCAAACCCGAGTGAGCCAATTGGTACATTCTTGACTAACAGTGACTGACAATGAAAGGGAGAAGAGACCTAAGGAATGAATAAAAGCTTCATTTCAGTTTAAGATGTAGCTAAGACTTACGGGAGTATTTGGTAGAAAGAAACATGACTGAAGACATGAGAGTAAACGGTTGGCAAGAAGGACAAAAAAGCTGTTCATGTTTCCTGCAAGGATATGAAAACTCATCCTTTTCAGGGACAAATACTGGAACTCGGTGAGATAGGGGTAAAAAAGGAAATTAAGAAAGTTAAAAACAAACTCTATGGCTGTCTTCAGAGGCATAGGAGAGGACGTTTTACTGGAGGTCTATTTCTAAGAGTGGCAAGAGAAAGATCATATACTCAAGTTAAGAAAGGTGAAAATGAATTAAAGCTTGAGAGGATTATTACCAATTAATTCTGGTCAAACTTACCATTGCTTAGGCCCCATGCATGTATTTTACATGAACCATGAGTACAGGATTATTTCTGTCTAATAAATGAGGAAGCTGAAGTTTAGAAGGGTTAACAGCTAGCCTGGAGCTCGAACAAGGCTGTCAGGACCCAAATGCAGCTTTGCCCAGTTCCACAGCCCTTGTGGTAAATAACTACTAGGCTGAAAAGCCATCAATTCTCAAAGTGTTCCTTTTCTCCTGTTGTGATCAATCAACTTATTCTCTGCCTTGAACATGCAAATTGCTTGCAAACAGCTCATGAGAGCAAATTGCTGAACATATTTGTTCATTTCCCCCTGAAGAACTCTGTATCATGCTTTATTATCTCAGACTGACCTTTCCTCCAAGCAGAGGGTAGCTCTGCTCAACCTATTTCACCTAGCCCTTGGCACAGTACCATAGGTAAGAAATTGCTCTCACTGTAGATGTTTATTCTTGTTAGAAATCACACCAAGAAACGAGATCAGTGAGACTCCTGGATTCTCGACACATTCAAGGTAGAGAAATGGTTCACTTTCAGCGTGAAATTTCTTTCTCCCAACATTTCCTATTCCTTGGGCACTGCAATCAAGTGTTCCTCTTTTGTTATGTGCTAATTTGATTACTCAGAAAAATTATTATATTCTGGAATCCAACATGATGTCTAACTGGAGGTAAGTCTATTTTAATTTACTTCAGTGGTGCAATTTATTCAATAAATATTTTTCCCTGCCCTTGTCAATTGTTTCAGTTGCTCACAGGCAATTCTATTAGGAATGAAATATTATTAGAGGGGGTTCTCAAAAAGTGCTTTATCTTCATTATATTGAAAATTCTATTCCAAATGAAACTCTGGGGAAATCTTTTTTACTGACATACTTTTCTTTCATAGTTTTGGTTCAAACACGAGTAGTGTTTCCTGCCAAAGCCTCATTTTTCTCCTCCTCTTTGGCTACAAGCTGTTTTCTGAAGCCTTTCCTCCCCTTTCCCCGCACCCCCTGCCCCACACTCCCTGCCGACCCTTTGGTGGCTCTCCCCGTGACGACTCTCCTAAGGACGCCTTAGAGGTTCTGCCTAATCTATATTTCACTAAATAGCCCCAGGGGTGAGAAGGACCTTCACGAGGATTTGATTATACAAATTCTTAAAGTTAATAAAATGTTTTCAAGTTGCAAGAGAAAGCAACAGAGTGTGCATGCCCAAGGAGAGCGGATCTTTCAGCTCTCAGTCATCCTTAAGGAATATGGTTTGGGATGAAGTGGATTCTCTTTGAGATCACTTCCAGAGGCTTCAGCCTCAAGGAACAGTCTCTTATGAGGGTAGCTTTATTGGACAGCACAACATAGTTGTGACAAGCTACTTTTTTTTTTTTTCTATACTTTTCAGAGCAGTTTTATGTTCTTATTGAAAATGTAGAAGAAAATAGAGTCGGTAAGAACAGGCAAAGCTTGTAATTAAGTTGAGTCTGATGTAATATCATGTGATTTACCCCAGGGAGAAATGAACAGGAAAGTTACTTGTTCAATACTATATATATATACACACACACACATACATATACATATGTGCAGGCTAAGATTAAGATTAGATTATCCATGTTAGACTGGCCCATGGAGTCTATTTTTATAATTAAATAGGCTTGGTTATAAAAGCAATCCTATTGAATAATCAGGAAATGGTTAAAATGAACACAGTTGGTTGAAACATAGTTAAGCAATGGTCATCTTTATATATGCTAAGATACTCATAGTATCCAGTGAGAAGAAGTCTGGCAGCTAAGTGGTTAATTTGGTCCCTATCCATAATCACAGAGATTCATTTATTTGAGGGGAAAGGAAAATTCCATACAGGCATAGGAGACTCCCAGTTGACTAATAATAACAAACAGGCTCAGCAGAAACAAACAGTTGTAAAATCTCCACTATATTATGTGTTCAGTAGACATAGTTTAGGTATCAAGTCTAGCTTTTCTTTTTCCTATTGTCAGCAATGCTGACAAATAACAGGCCTTTACAGAAGAATTTTTAAATTTTGAGGTATTTTAATTCTGCCCCAGTACAAAATGAACGAATCAGAGAAGAAAATATATTATTCACATGCACACAGGCACACACACAGATACATAACACATATATAGCAATGATCGTCTGTGATCTGTTGCAGTATGGGAACCCTGGGAATAGAACATCTTGTTGAGAATCTCTGTAGCATTTTATTAGACAATCATGATTAATGTCACAGAATTTAAGCAATCTTTGAAAAGAAGTCAAAATGTGCCACAAAAATTCACTTGATTGTGCCAGTGGGAATATTTCCTAACATAGTCCCTAACTTCAAAAATAGTTTCAAGCATGCAAATGGAGGATGGGGCAGGGTCCATCCATTTCTTCCCAAGTACATTTAATTTATTTAACAGAAAAATGGTGGGAAAACTGTGACGCTCATTAATGTGAGAAAGGCGCGCCCAATGGTATCTATACACGGGGTTGTCGGCATTTTGTTTTTCCCAGGGAAAGGGAGGTATCTGAATTTCTTACTGCTTTATGTCACCGGTCTGTAACCCAGATTGTAACTTTAAGATGTTATCTTCTGGCTGCTCGGATAAACAGCCCATTATGTTTTTATGGTGGGCAGTTCTGAATCCTCAGGGGATTAGAAGACACTGGCTGGAGTTTGTGGTTCCCTGCTAGATTATCAAGGGGTCCATGGGATCCTGTTCAGACTATATCTTTAAGCAAACACCCTCTCATAATGGGGTCTCACGCTGCCTTCTTGGCCATGGACTTCAAAAGCTGATTGCAGGGAGGGCCAAGAAGGCAATAACCCCTAATATAACAGAACCAGCCGAGAAGGGACAGACAGGGCAAAAAGGTAAGGCGTCTCTGAGGTTGGCATTTGTGTGCTTAGCCACATGGGGTGAATAGGGGCCATCTGTTTTTGAATCTGCTAAGTCATCATTTTCACACCATCCCAGGATCAAGTACATTTCAAGCTTATTGGTGACGGCACTGCAGAGCTTTCTCAACCCTAATGACACATAGTTTACATAATTTTCCTTAATGCTCTAAATGATAGTACCTATATAGATGTAAGTATGTGCAGGTGTTGGTGTATGTGTGTTTGGGGGATTTGAGTTGTTCTTTGTAGACTTAAAAGTAACACTATAACAATTAAAACAAAGTTCAAGTTGTATTCATAAAACTCATATATCCTTTGGGCAGGGAAAATGCCATAGAATGCTGTGTTGCTGAAATTCTTCGCTTTCTTTTGAGGGTACTGTGTGACTTTTTTTTTCTTTTGGAGAAACTCCCTGTTTGAGACCTATATGTAGATAAATCCCTCCTCTGTCATCTTTCAAGTAGTTGTGTGTGCCATAAACATTTGAAAGAATATTTCATTCCAGAAAAACACACAAAACTCTCAGTTTTAGGAATCTGGAAATAAGAAATAGAAACTGAAGTTTTTCTTAACATTTCAAACTCTATAAAATTGTTTTTATATAAATGTATAGCTTATTAAATATTGAATGTGGTTAATGTGGATATGTCTTTATCCATACTACTCAGTTCAATCATGTCCAACTCTTTGCAACCCCATGGACTGCAGCACGCTAGGCTTCCCTGTCCGTCACCAACTCCCGAAGCCTGCTCAAACTCATGTCTGTTGAGTCAGTGATGCCATCCAACCATCTCATCCTCTGTCGTCCCGTTCTCCTCCTGACTCTTTGCAACCCGATGGACTATATAGTCCATGGAATTCTCCAAGCCAGAATGCTGGAGCGGGTAGCTGTTCCCTTCTCCAGGGGATCTTCCCAAACCAGGGATCAAAGCCATGTCTCCCGCATTGCAGGTGGATTCTTTACCAGCTGAGCCATAAGGGAAGCCCACATACGACTTGGTAGATGACAAATTATACTGGATAATTTAAGGCCTATACAAAGACTTACAATATTTTTCACCCATTGTATTCATATTCATTACTTTGTAATTAGACACTACATCTTCTCAAGGAGATATTAAAACACTACCAATTTTAATTTTGAACCAAAACAAATAATTAAAATTTCTATCTTTAGTGGTCTATAAGATTTTAAAAGTAGGATTTATTTCATAAATACAAGGTCAGTTGAAATTTGCTACTAGTGGATGACAGTCTCCCTTTATTAATATCTTTAACACAACTAGCCTAGTCTGTCAGATTCTTCATGAATCTCAGCAAAAGATAAGGGAAAAGAAGAAATCAAGTTCATGTTCAGGTATAAAAGACTGAGTAACTTTCAGAGTAAGTGATGCCAGTGCTAACACTAGAGCACTGAGTGAACTCATTCATACTGACGGCTGTTTACTAGAGCTCAGGTCAAATCTAAACACAATAAAGAAAGTGCCCTCTGTTGATGGGACAATGAACCAGCATTTTGATTCTGAGAGAGAACAGTCTAGATAGCTCAACTCAAAGTTATATTTCTAATCAGAGAAACCACAGCAAATATACATCCTCAGATTAAACATGATGTCTAATTAATAACAGTTTGTTTCATGGAGACTGCAAAACCTGAGTCCATACTTTGGAAACTTTCCCCATGCAATAACCTTCTAACTCAGCAATCTTTATATACTTGGTAGCATAACCTTAACGGAATTTGAAAAACTCTGTATTTTTAAGAGGAGATAATATTTTTATGAGCTAGTAATTTTAAGAATGTATTTTAAGCATATTGTATGAGCAGTTTAAAGACATGTCTTCAGTATAAGACTTCTTGATCCAGCTTATACAATTTATGGAAAAAAATGAACTGTCCACCATACAACAGAATTAGCAGTGCCAGTCCTCTTTGTCACATCAATCAAGTAAATCAGTCACTTTTTCCCCAGGAGAAAGTTTCCCTTTTCAATTCAAATATTGTGGAAGTGAATTCCATCACAGGTAGAATGATGACAGATTGTTGGATAAACGGATAAATAGATAAGATAGGTCAGAGAAGGCAATGGCACCCCACTCCAGTACTCTTGCCAGAAAATCCCATGGATGGAGGAGCCTGGTGGGCTACAGTCCATGGGGTCACTAAGAGTCGGACACGACTGAGCGTCTTCACTTTCACTTTTCACTTTCATGCATTGGAGAAGGAAATGGCAACCCACTCCAGTGTTCTTGCCTGGAGAATCCCAGGGACGGTGGAGCCTGATGGGCTGCTGTCTATGGGGTCGCACAGTCGGACACGACTGAAGCGACTGAGCAGAAGCAGCATCAGCAGCAGATAAGATAGGTATGTACACACATACATATATATGTTCACACATACACATGTACACAGAGACAGAAAGTCTTTTTGTGAGTTTGTACCCTAAATAAGGTGATAGATTGCTTCCCTAATTATTGCTTTTCAAAACTCACTGTATATTGTATTCACAAAAAATTCCCTTAGAGATAATGCATTTTCTTAATCAGTCTTGTTCACATACTCCAGACATTATCTCTGTGAAGCCACTTATTATTTCCATGAAAATATTAGATTTTTTTTTCATTTATGTGGATTTTCTTTAGCTGTTCCCATTTGGCCAAGTACCCCTCACATTTCAAGCCATACTTAAGCTACCTTGTCAGCAAGGTCTTCCCTCAAACAGGTAAACTAATCTACTACCTCATCTGTCCCCTCTAGATTACTGTACATATTTTACATCTATATTGCCACAGTTTCATACAACCTCTCTTAATAAACCCTGGGTACTCATTATATTTTAAAGACAATAAATATTTTCAAAGGAAACAAAAGAATAAAGAAATGATTCAATAATTAAGAAGCAGTTCCACCAAGAAGTGTCTACAATAGTGCTCTGTAAGAACAATAGTCATGTATGAGTTCATGCTCCAAAATATGCTTTGCTAATTCCTACACATACAAAAATGTGCATGTTAGTGTCATCCTTCTTTATTCCCAAAGAGATTCATTCAGAGGAGGCATTTTAAGAACAGAAGTAAAAAGCAGCCATTTAGGAAGAACATACACAGACACATGAACATAATCTTTTAATAGCTTTAGCTCCACGCTATTGTTTGCTTGTAGCAACAGTAGCAAAGACTTAGCCGGAATAGGGAGCCAATGTTTTGTTAAAAAAAAAAAAAGAAAGAAAGAAAGAAAGAAAGAAACACCCCCCCCCCATTTTTTTATAATTTATTTTAATTGGAGGCTAATTACTTTACAAGATTGTAGTGGTTTTTGCCATACATTGACATGAATCCACCATGGGTGTACATGTGTTCCCCATCCTGAACCCCCCTTCCACCTCCCTCCCTATCCCATCCCTCTGGGTCATCCCAGTACACCAGCCCTGAGCACCCTGTCTCATGTATCGAACCTGGACTGGCAATCTGTTTCACATATGATAATATACATGTTTCAATGCTATTTTCTCAAATCATCCCACACTCGCCTTCTCCCATAGAGTCCAAAAGACTGTTCTATACATCTGTGTCTCTTTTGCTGTCTTACATATAAGGTTATCGCTACCATCTTTCTAAATTCCATATGTATGTATTAGTACACCGTATTGGCATTTTTCTTTCTGACTTACTTCACTCTGTATAATAGGCTCCAGTTTCATCCACCTCATTAGAACTGATTCAATGTATTCTATTTAAAGGCTGAGTAATACTCTATTGTGTTTATGCACCACAGCTTTCTTATCCATTCATCTGCTGATGGACATCTAGGTTGCTTCCATGTCCTGGCTATTATAAACAGTGCTGCGATGAACATTGGGGTACATGTGCTTCTTTCAATTCTGGTTTCCTCAGTGTGTATGCCCAGAAGTGGGATTGCTGGGTCATATGGCAGCTCTATTTCCAGTTTTTTAAGGAATCTCCACACTGTTCTCCATAGTGGCTGTACTAGTTTGCATTTCCAACAACAGTGTAGGAGGGTTCCCTTTTCTCCACACCCTCTCCAGCATTTATTGTTTGTAGACTTTTGGATAGCAGCCATTCTGACTGGCATGAGATGGTACTTCACTGTGGTATTGATTTGTATTTCTCTGATAATGAGTGATGTTGAGCATCTTTTCAAGTGTTTGTTAGCCATCTGTATGTCTTCTTTGGAGAAATGTCTCTTTAGTTCTTGGGTCCATTTTTTTGATTGGGTCATTTATCTTTCTGGAATTGAGCTGCAGGAGTTGCTTGTATATTTTTGAGATTAATTCTTTGTCAGCTGCTTCATTTCCTATAATTTTCTCCCATTCTGAAGGCTGTCTTTTCACCTTGCTTATAGTTTCCTTCATTGTGCAAAAGCTTTAAGTTTAATTACGTTCCATTTGTTTATCTTTGCTTTTATTTCCAATATTCTGGGAGGTGGGTCATAGAAGATCCTGCTGTGATTTATGTCAGAGTATTTTGTCTATGTTTTCCTCTATGAGTTTTATAGTTTCTGGTCTTCCATTTAGATCTTTAATCCATTTTGAATTTATTTTTGCATATGGTGTTAGAAAGTGTTCTAATTTCATTCTTTTACAAGTGGTTGACCAGTTTTCTCAGCTTGTTAAAGAGACTGTTTTTATTACATTGTATATTCTTGCCCTTTTGTCAAAGATAAGGTGTCCATAGGTGCATGGATTTATCTCTGGGCTTTCTATTTTGTTCCATTGATCTATATTTCTGTCTTTGTGCCAGTACCATACTGTCTTGATGACTGTGGCTTTGTAGTGGAGCCTGAAGTCAGGCAGGTTGATTCCTCCAGTTCCATTCTTCTTTCTCAAGATTGCTTTTGGCTATTCGAGGTTTTTTGTATTTCTATACAAATTGTGAAATTATTTGTTCTAGTTCTGTGAAAAAGACCATTGGTAGCTTGATTGGGATTGCACTGAATCTATAGATTGCTTTGGGTAGTATACTCATTTTCACTATATTGATTCTTCCAATCCATGAACATGGTATATAAAAACCCTAAAATTTTAAAAGGATATTTGAGTGGGGAAAGATAACATTCATCTTAACGCTTCTAAACTTTAATTATATCCATTTAACATATGTAACAAATTGCAAATAAAAGTTTAATGTAAAATAATTCAAAAATATTATGCAGAGAATTATAGGCCATCATTCATCCTTTTTGGTTGCCAAATCAAGAAGCTAAACCAGACCTTGTTCAGTAGAACACGGTCAAATTGCTTGTGACCTACCACTTAGATCATCTGATATTCTGCAGGTGAAGGTGGCAGAAGCCCTCATACAGCACCCTTGAAACAATTTGTGGTAAACTCTAACAGTGGACTGTAGGAGTCATGTGATATTATTTATTCCCTTATAGGTATAGCCTAAGAAAGCAAAGAGAAAATGTGTAAAGACCTAGAGTTTTGATAAACCATGAATTCCCCCAAGTCTTTGAACACTGTTTAGGTTTCAGAAATCACTCAGTAAGTGATCATTTAAAAGATATTAATTTCTCTCCAAATGGCAATGAAGTTTCAATATACTTCTAATATGCAGGAATTATATATTCTCTTATTTATCACCCTCTGTTATAAACATGAAGAAAAATCACTAAAGCCACTTCTGAAAAATTCAGTCCGACCACGTTTTGTTCAGCCAGCATTTTTTTGCATGATTTAAATTTTAAAAATAGGAAATGTTAATGAAAACAAGCTTTGAGGTACTACTCAAGGATGTCACAGGTCATGCTTTTATACTGAAAAAATCAGCATCTGCATTTTTTGCATTGAATGAACATGTGTAGCTAAATTATTTTGAATGTCATTGAATAAAGAGGTAGTTTAAATTACTTTTTCTTCTTCATGTTTATGGTCTCAGGAATTGAGAATGCATTTTATTCACTGGACACGTTAGACCTTAATGGATCTACCTTCATTGCTTCTCAGTAGACATCCTGTGTACTACAGGTTTCAGTAATAGAATTTGCACTTCCAATGTACTGGACCAGAATTGCTAACTCTGAAGCAATGTTCTTCTTCTCTAACAAGTCACAGGTCCTCATGAGTGGTATGTGACCCATTTTCACCATCAGTAACCAAATGACTTTTTGTACAAAAGGAATATCCTTTATACTAAAAATCAAAATCTTGTGACACATTGTGAAAATTATATGGTCTGACGTTGGGTTTTACTATGCTTTAGATTATTCGTGAGGAACAAAGATCATGCTCAAGACTGAAAAGGAAAACACTTAAGGAGGTCTGGGCAGTTTTAACAGCATGAGTGAAATACAACCCCAAACAGGATGTCTCTATTCCCTTTGAACTTGAGGCATCCCATGGACCCTAAGCTACTGAATTCTCTAGTTAGTTATGTGGTGCCAGACTTTCAGTGGCACTTAATGAAGATAAGTTTCTACCTCATACTTTTAAATGCAATGGTGGATGAATCCTGCCTGGCCAAACTGAGTGTTTTATTAAAGTCTTTTTGCAAAGCTGGAGAAAATATACACATTTTTCTTAGGTCTTAAAGCAATTGCCCAGGTTTTTTTTCCCCTCACTGAAAAAAAAAAAAAAACAAAACACGTCAAATCAACAGTCAGAAATATGTCCACATTTATGTCTCAATAATAAATGTAAATATTTGTTCACTTATTTTAGACATGTAAATAAGACTCTAATGGAAAATAAAATTTAAATGTAAACATCAACTGTTGTATCTCATTATGTTTTCCTTCTTTTATAAATAACACTTAGAACTTCCTACATATTAGGAAAAGTGTTTTTTTTATTTTCCCCTATTGCATTAATGACTGCAATCTCTGCAAGGAGATCAAACCAGTCAATCCTAAAGGAAATAAATCCTGAATATTCATTGGAGGGACTGATGCTGAAGTTGAAGCTCCAATACTCTGGCCACCTGATGCGAAGAACTGATTCACTGGAAAAGACCCTGATGATGGGAAAGATAGAAGGCAAGAGGAGAAGGGGATGACAGAGGATGAGGTGGTTGGATGGCATCACCGACTCAGTGGACATGAGTTTAAGCAAGCTCCAGGAGATGGTTAAGGACAGGGAAGACTGGCATGTTGCAGTCCATGGGGTCACAAATAGTTGGACACAACTGAGAGACTGAACAACAACCTGTTCTTTTTTGAGGTTTCCCTGATAAAGAGTCTTTATGACTGTGTAGTCAAGAGGTACAGAATCTACACCTAGGACACTGCCATTCCTCTTTCAGAAATATATTCATAAAGAAGATGGCTAAAAATAAATTATGCTTATTATTTGGCTTATATCTGAAGTTCCTGTTCAGAAGACTCTTAGAAACTTGAGTGGAACAAGAAGCTTATTCTGTTGTTCTTGTTTAGTCACTAGGTCATGTCTAACTCTTCTGTGAGCCCATGGACTGTAGCCTGCCAGTCTCCTCTGTCCATGGGATTTCCCAAGCAAGAATACTAGAGTGGGTTGCCATTTCCTACTCCAGGGAATCTTTCCAACCCAGGGATCAAACCTGCATCTCCTGCATTGGCATGTGGATTCTTTATCACTGAGCCACCTGGGAAACCTAACTTATTCTGATCATATGCAACACCAACACTTCACCGTCCTTCTTCACCAAAGAATAGGCCAGAGATCCATCTGATGCTATCTGAGGGAAACATATCACCTTCTTATTTTTGATTTTTAAACTTAAGCATCAACTGATGTAATTTAACAAAATTTTCCTGTTTCCTAAAAAGATTAATACTTTAATTTGGACAAAATATACACTGACTTAATAAAAATTTAAAGTAACTCCCTGTGAGACCTGATCTTTAGAATAGGATTTAGTGAATCAGTCATGATCATGCCCAGGTCCTTGATTCACCAATAATTAGAATCCTTCTATAATATCACTTCTAAGCATTCTCTTTTCTTGTTATCATTATCTGTCTTTTCAGATTACTCACACTATTACAACAACTGCAGTAATTTTGAGATTTACTATTCACTGATCCTGTCAATTTTTCATTTCTCTTACACTCATTTCCCTCCTTTAACTGGTTTAAAATTCACAGTACATAAGATAATCACTTCCTTGCCTCTTTCACTCTAATTCAGCTTTGGTTAAACTCTACTGCTCAACGTAGCTGGTGAAAAAGACAGTTATGCTGAACTAGCTCACTTTGAAGCAATGTCTGTGAAAATTGTGTGGGCCCTTAGAGTTGCTCCATGTCGTCTTCTGCTAGTAGATTTCTTTTTTACTTTCCTAGCTACTTATGTCTTATCTTCTCTCCAGTTTTTAAACCTCCAAAATTCTCACCCCTCCCCCCACTCTCATTCTCAGAGATGACCTTGGTTCCTATTTCATTGAGGAAGAAGTCAAACAGGAGAACACTTCATAAATCTACCACTATATCCAGGCATCTGCCAACATCTGGACCCATATGCTCTGCTTTTCCAACTATTACTGTGGGCAAGTTGTCCATATATCTAAGATCTCTCTCCCTTCTTAACTTCAAGGGAATTTCCCCAGAAATTAATTCACTCCCTTTTCTATAACAGTATCAATGTTCCAACTTGTACTAGTTTAATCCTAGCTGATCACATAAATATGCTGTTATTTTACTAATATTATATCTTTAAAGGCTCATTTATCTCCTCTCTCCACCTACTGCTCCATTATTCTGATCCCCTTCAGGGCAAAATTCCTCAAAAGATGAGGAGTCTGTGGGGAGGGAGTTGCTCAGTCACGACCAACTCTTTGCAACCTGGTGGGACTGTAGCCCACCAGGTTCTTCTGTCCATGGAATTCTCCAGGCAAAAATACTGGAGTGGAGTGCCATTTCTTACTCCATGATCTTTCCAACCCAGGGAATGAACCCAGGTCTCCTGCGTTTCCAGCATTGGCAGGCGGATTCTTTACCACTAGCACCACCTGGAAGCCTGGGGAGTCTATACACGCAGTCTTCAACTCCTCCAATTTTTCTCTAAATAGGCTTTTAACTCATTAAACCCCTTATTGACAAGGTCAGCAGTAACTTCTCTATCACAGAGTTTAGGGACCAGTTCTTATTTTACCTGCCCCATCGGCAACATTTCACAGAGCTGATTATGCTTTCCTCTTAGAACCACTTAATTCACTTGGGTTCCAGGACACCACACTCTGCTAATGAAAATCAATCGATCTCATCTGGCTCCTCCTAATGACGCTGATGTCGTATGCTGGAGCATTCCAAGTCTCAATCTTTAGATACCTTCTCAACCTCCCTACACTTGCCACCTAGGTGATCTCATCTGGGCTCATATACTATCAACAAGCTGATAGCAACCACATCTATATCTTTAGTTCTGACTTCTATCCTGAACTCAAAGCACATACATCCCTTTGCCTCGCAGACAGCTCCACTCAGATGTCTAAGAAACATTTCAGATCTAATGTGTGCAGAGCTGAACACCTGGTCATTGGTTCAAACCTGCTTCAATGACCTTCCTCATTTAACATCAATTCCTTTCTATCTGCTGTCCACACCTGAGACCTTGGAGCTATGCTAACTCCCCTACCCTCACCTCTCACTTACTCTATCAGCAAATGCCGTTCACTTACCTTTAAAATAAGTCAGGGTATAACCATTGCTCCCCACTGCCACCTTCCTTCTTCCTTGATCACTCTACCTCAGTCCCTCTGCTTCCTTGCTCTGTGAGAACTCCAACGAACCTCTGCCTCAGAGCCTTTGCCCTGTCTGGCCTTAGGCCTAGAATGCTCTCATAGCTTGCTCCCCCATTTCCTTTGGGTTTTCATGCAAATGTCATTTATGAATGAGGCCATCTCTGATCATCCTCTTTAAAACTCCAATCTCCCAGGATAATCTGATCCTTCCCCTACTTAAATTCTATTAATAGCATATCAACTCCTAATGTATTATATCTTTACATATTTATTTTGCTTAGTCTTTAGTAAATGCTCTCCAAAAGAACTTTCCATGATGATACAAATGTTCTATATTAATGCTGTCCAGTGTGGCAGCTGCCAGCTATGTGTGACTACTGAACACTAAAATGCATAGTTTGGTTAAATTATCACATGCATCCAGTGGGGACTCTCTTAGACAGCACAGCTTGGATGTAAAACCTGTATGAGCACAGGAGTTCTGATTCCTTCAGACCAATACAATCCCAGGACATAGTCAATGTCCAACATGCATCTGTTGAATGAATTAAGCAATTTTTTTTTTCCTTCTGGTTTCATTTTCCTGGTTAAACAATGACCCTGGTCATTGTATTTGATGAAGGGGACACAGGTTATACAGTTTAGCTTCCACTGTAACCTTTTGTACAAAGCATAAACTGTATAAAAATGGGTGGTCATGCTGAGTGACTTGGTTTTGCAGATGAACACCTATTGTTTAGAGTCTGTAGCTTTCTCTCTCTCTTGTGACACCACTATCACTACCAATGTGAAAAGAAGGGGAAGGACACAGTGCGAGAGCCCTATATATGCCTATCTCTTCCTACCGTCACTGCTTTCATGACAAAGGAACTTAGAGTTACTTCTTATCTCTCAACATTTTCACCTAATTGAAATCCTGTGTAGGTTCTCAATACTCAGGTGAGAGAGAGTCTCAACTCTCAATAAGTTGAGAAAGGCTGTATCTGAGAAGCATCAGGTAACAGGTTAGGAGAAAAAAAAAAAAAGAAAGATCAGACATAAATTTAATCTCCTTAAACTCAATAGTACTTATCCTTAGAATGTAAATTTCATCTCTCTACCAAGAAAGAAGCTTCATCAATCTTACATGGGAAAAATTTTAACATTATTATATGTCTGGGAGAAAATCAAATACACTTTCCCTAGCTCTCTGAATTTCTTTGCAATCAATATCTTTCCCCTACTTTGTATTGCCCCTCTACTTATCTTTTAATAAAGCATCATGAAAGAAGAGATACACAGGGACCCAGGTTTACCTTTTCTGTTCTTTCAATGTTGGGGAATTTTATGTTTTTAATACTCAAAATGATTTTCCAGAAAATAAAGAAAAAGGAGAGAGAGGAAGAGAAGAGAGAAATGTGGCCAAAAGGGTGAACTTAATAAACTCGAGTCCATATGGTTATGCCAGTCCTAAACATGTCCTGGCCCTGCCTTTCCTAGTTTTATCATAAGCTGACCTTGAAAATAGACAGAAAAACAGATTTGACCAGCTCTGAGGCCACAGACCTGTGAATCCCGGCTGTAGCTGCTTCACAAATTTGGCATTTCATCTTTTTTGTATGTGCTGTAGTGTCCTCATTTATAAAAATGACCTCATAGCAATATTGCTTATCTTACAGTGTTGTTATAAACATTAAAAAAGTAAATGCAATACACTTATTATAGATTGAAAGTGCTTAGTAAATCCTTGTAGCTTTTGTTACTGATAGAGAAATTTAAATCATTCTATTAGCTGGTTCAAATATTTCATCTTACAGGTGAAGACTGGAGACATTGATTCTTTAAATAGGTATTTAGTGTCTGTGTATGACAGGTCTCCTAACTTCCTGGTTAGTGTTCTTTCCCATATACCACTCTAATATACTCTGTGTCCCCTGAATTCTTTACTTCTTTTTCTTGACTGTTACTTGGAAGTGAAAGGAGTAATCACACCTAGGAAAACTGGAGGTGGAAATGTGGCTTTGGTTGCAAGTTACTTAACATTCTGCTCAAGATTTTTCTTCTCTGACTTGGGAGTCTCAAAATCAAACCACAATAGCGGGATGTTCTCTACCTCTTACCTCGAGAGGGAAAAGATGCATTCACAGAGAGAGCTGCCAGGCTGCTATAACACCAGTATCTCTGTGCTGTGTGGAAAGTGGCTCTGGGCTGCCACCTGACAGACAGATGAGGCAAAGTGGAGATAATAAAACTTCTAAACCTTTGGGTGATCTATTTCATTGGAACTGAGTGACTGTAATGGACTTTGCTCTCACAAAATACTTGAACACCATCTCTGGAGGCAGTCATACAAAGAACTACAGCAGCAAGCATGCTGGAAAGAATGAGAAAAGGGACTTGAAAACAACCTTGGGCGATTCCTGTGGCAGGGCGCTTAGCAGTCATTAAGTCAGGTACTTGAGGATTTACTCCTAAAGAGCCAGCAGGGGTATCTGTTCCTCTGCTGAGATGCTATTTTGCACCCTAGTGCCAAACAGTCCCCCGAGACTATGGAGTAAAACAACAGGAAAAGTTCCAATAACCCTCACAATCCTTAATAAAATGAGCTCTTAAACAAGATGACTTTCCTGGAACCATCCCAAGTAGCCTGACCCTCCTCTGTGTTCTTTAGGTACTTCAGGAGCCTGTCAGTTACTGAAATTAGCTACATTTAATACATGTTTCCTTCTGCTGGTCAATAAAGTGGTTTTAGGAACTCTTACGTGCACCTTATTTAGATGATTACTCTAAAACAGGAAGGAAATACTGTGCATAAGGACAGTGCTGTGAGGAGAAGTCTTTGAAAGAAATAAAAACATCGGAGGAGACAGTTTAGATACAGAAAACTGCAAATAAATGAACCAAGCTGGCAACACGTTTAGAATTTGAGATCAGTAACTCTAAGTGAGATGACTGGGTTTTATCTAAGTGCTCAAATGCATACTATGAAATCCAGATCAGACAGACTGGCTGAATTATCCTACACTGTTAGAGTTAAGTAACGGTTGGCAGAATAAATGAAATCCTGAGTGCACTACTAAATAAAGTCTGGTCTCTCTAGGCTTACCTTTGTCTTCTCATCACTAGTTCCATCTATCCTTTTTATCTATTTTCTGTCTTGTTCTAAAATTCGTATCATAGTACAATCAAAGATAAATTTCAATAGTATTGTTCAAAAATACGTATTTTCTCTTGTGTTACACTGCAGCAAATTTTCCTTACTTTATAAAGAAAATCTGCTTTAAAGGTAATTAGTCTCAATGGATGTGATATAATTCCAATCATCACTAAAAATGTTCCCCAGTTTTAGCCTTTGTTTTTTGCTTAAGCAACATGATGTCCTTTTTATTTTTGCACATAAAATATCATTTAGATATTTATGAAAATTCTCACTGAATGAAGAAGTCTGCTGTTCATCCCAGATATCACTAGCTTGTACTACCTATATGAGAGTGGCTAGCTAGACTGACTCTTTATTATGGGCTGATAGATGTCTGAGAGAGTGGTCCACCAACACATGGGATCCCCCAAATCTATGGACTCACATTTTTTGTTAACGATTGCTAACTGTTGCTGTTTTCATCTGTAAATTAATTAGTCTGAAGTATTATATTAAAAAGCCAGAGAGTGATATTTTGTTGTCAAGATACACATCCAGAACTGTTCAACTCCAACAAGAGTAACGTGCTACATGTACAATAAACTTATATTCCAAGCACTTTCGAGGCACATGAAAATTTTAAGACTGTATAATATTGGCTAAGATTTGTTGAGGGCCTACTGAATGTTAATTTTTAGACTGGAACTTGGCTATCTCATTTAATCTCCACAAACCTATGAAACAATGCCATTTACAGATGAGAAAACTGAATGTCACTAAAGGTAAAACAAGTTGCCCAAAGTCACACAATTAGAAAAGTGGCAGAACCAAGTATTTATCCTAGAATGTCACACTTCAGAGCCTAATTTTTTGAGCCACTATCTAATACTGCTTTTTGAACCACTATCTAATATTGCCTGGTAGGCTGGTTATTGTTTATTTTCTTCCTTTTAAAAAAAAAATAGTAGCAAACATCGTACAACATGTATGCTTATAAAAATATATTGAATATACACTCATGCACCAAACTTTTCAAAAAAATTATAGATTGACTTTGCAGAATTTAAATTTATTTTTTAATTAGGTCTTTTAATTTTTTTAACAGAAAATCATCTAATAAATGTAAGTCAATAAATATTTCTTGAGTTTGGACAATGAGTAAGGTGATGTTTTAGGCCTGGGAACACACAGCAGTTACCAACACAAAACAGCCTCAAATTGCACAGTTTTAGCAAACTGATTGGGGCAAGTGATAGAGGATGAAAGGGGCTGGCAGGAGTGAATACAGTGGTCAGGGAAGAACTCTCTGAGAGAGTAATATCTGAATTGAGAAAACAGCCAAGAATACGAAAGGAGGGAGGGCTCCAGACAGAAGGAATAGCCTACACATGGACCTGATCTAAGTCTGGCCAGTTAGAGACAGACGGAAAGATCTGCAAGACTGGAGCATAATGAACAAAGGGGAGGACCAAGGAGGATAAGGGTGACAAAGAGAGTGGAAAGAGGTCAAACGATAAAAAGTGCAAGTTGTATTCACAGGGAAAGAATATTAAGCAATGGAGTGACTGGCAGTAATGGTCAATGATATGGTAACATAATTTCTGAAACAGCTCCTCCAGTTTATAGATAATTCTATCAAGACAGAGAAAAGAAGAAAACAGCACGGAATGAAGACCTTATTATACATTTATAGCTGACTCCACCTATCATTTCTGAATAGAGATTGAGCATTAAAGAAACACACAGGAGTTGAAACAGAGATTTACAAACCAATGTTCACAACCCGGGGCATTTCTCTTTCACTTCCAACATGAAAACAGCATCTAATTATTTTATACAAGTGATTCACTTAGATTGAAAAATTCTACACATTAAAAATCTGAAGAAATGATAGGAAGAGGTAAATAAGAGCTTACAATCTAGTTCAGTTGCTCAGTTGTGTCTGACTCTTTGCGACCCCATGAACCACAGCACGTCAGGCCTCCCTGTCCATCACCAACTCCCGGAGTTCATTCAAACTCACGTCCATCGAGTCGGTGATGCCATCCAGCCATCTCATCCTCTGTCGTCCCCTTCTCCTCCTGCCCCCAATCCCTCCCAGCATCAGAGTCTTTTCCAATGAGTCAACTCTTCGCATGAGGTAGGCAAAGTACTGGAGTTTCAGCTTCAGCATCATTCCTTCCAAAAGAAATCCCAGGGCTGATCTCCTTTAGAATGGACTGGTTGGATCTCCTGGCAGTCCAAGGGACTCGCAAGAGTCTTCTCCAACACCACAGTTCAAAAGCATCAATTCTTCGGTGCTCAACCTTCCCCACAGTCCAACTCTCACATCCATACATGACTACTGGAAAAACCATAGCCTTGACTAGACAGACCTTTGTTGACAAAGTAATGTCTCTGCTTATTAATATGCTAGGTTGGTCATAACTTTCCTTCCAAGGAGTAAGTGTCTTTTAATTTCATGGCTGCAATCACCATCTTCAGTGATTTCTAGTTATATCCACACAATTTCTTATGGAACAAGCTGGTACTAAGATTCAGAGATAGGTTGGGGAAGGGATGAAGAAACTTCTTTAAAACAAGTAGGGAGGTTTTAAAAACACTTGAATGAAATTTTACACCTCTATCTCGTTACATTTCATGTTGTTTGATTGAAAGTTCATAAAATTCTGAGATCAAGAGAAGGCGTATTTCTATACTACTCTTTCTACCAGCATACTCTACTGAGTAACAAGTAGGTTATTTAGGTGAAGAAATAAGGGAACCTAACGCTTGGGAGTCTCTGGTGTCTCCACTTGAAGGACGAGAGTTTACAGCAATTCCTGAAGCCGAGACTGATGTGTCTCAAATACGTATGATCAAGAAATTACAGGCAAAAGGAGACAGTGGTAAAAAAGAAATTTTTCAAAGAGTAGTGTTTGGAAGAGCCAAAAGCCATGAAATCGAAGATTATTTCCTCAGAAAGATACAGAAAAATATGCATGATTTGGAGTCTCTGTGGACATATGATGAAAGAAATGACAGAGAAACCTCTATATCCCATAACAAAAATCTCACCGATGGAAGAGATCATGATAGTAGAAGTGACACAGGAAATAAGCCTGTTGAAAGGCATGGATCAAGCTTTTACGATCAGTTGCAGATACTTGAATCTGAAGGGACAGTTTCTGAATGTAGTCAGGTTGTGGTGAATATCAACAGTAGCACCTCAGGTTTACCACCTCAGAGAACTCAGTGTTTGTAAAGGCAATTCTCATAAACAAGAGAGTGCTGTTATACATCCCTCAGAACTGGTACCAGACCAGGAAGCACACAAGAAAAATACTTACAGTTATAATGAGTGTAACATAACTTTTCTTCAGGACTCAGATCTCGGAGAAGGCAATGGCACCCCACTCCAGTACTCTTGCCTGGAAAATCCTATGGATGGAGGAGCCTGGTAGGCTGCAGTCCATGGGGTCCCTGAGAGTTGGACGTGACTCAGTGACTTCACTTTCACTTTTCACTTTCATGCACTGGAGAAGGAAATGGCAACCCACTCCAGTGTTCTTGCCTGGAGAATCCCAGGGACGGGGGAGCCTGGTGGGCTGCCGTCTATGGGGTTGCACAGAGTCGGACACGACTGAAGAAACTTAGCAAACTTAGCCACAGAAATAACTCTGGGTCAGAAACTACTTGAAGGAAATACTGGGCAGAGGAGGCTAATTAACCATAACACAACCATAAGATCTTGTGTTAAAACAGTTACCACAATTTCTGGTGACTTATCTGAGGCCATACACCCTAGTACCACCCAGGGAAAGCTTGGAAGTTCTGTTGAAAAAGAGTCAGGGAGAAGAAAAGGTAAGTGACGATATATGCTTACTTGTATGAAAACAATAGTATCCTCACATTTAATGGGCATGATATTACTGATAACTTGGCATATTTAGAGTATTATATATTGTAAAGCACCTTTTCAAATTCATTACCTCATTTGATTCACAGTATCATGTTTAGCCAAAACAAATGTAACCGTACTATTTCTGTTTGAAAGACAAGAATATTAAATCATAAGAAAGTGATCTGGTTGCCAATTAGACCCAAACTACAGATCAACAAATTCCAAGTCTTGTCTTATTGTATAACTAGCCCAGTGGCTCTCAAGTGTGATCCCTAGGGACCAGGAGTATCAGCACATCAGATCCTCTAGGAAATGCAAACTGCGGGCCCTACACCAGACCTAATGAATCCAAAATTCTAGGAGTGGGGCCAAGCACACATAAGTCCCCCAGGTATGTTGGTGCCTGCTAGTTCATAATCCATGGTACTGGATGGTAATGATTCTCCAGCCCATGAGAGTGGTGTGAGGAGAACTTCCTGCAGGAGGAAAGTACACATTCATGCCCCATAACTGCCTTGATAATTTCATCAGCCTCACACATTCCAGTGGATGATTATCAGTCATATAGCTGCCATACACTTAATACTACTGGGCTCTGAACTGTGACATTACTTAATAAATTGTTTTGACTACCTAACTCTTCTTTGCATTGATTTGATTTGTAAAATGAATTGGAAACCAATTTTACTTTGAGTGATCATCACAAGAAAGGATCAGAGCCTATATTCAAATTATTTTCGGCCCAAGGAAGTGTAATTTTTTGTTTCAATTAAAAGTAAACACATGAAGAAAATTCACTGCCTAAAATTTCTCCTTGATAATACATTTGGTTGTTTGTTTTATATTATTATTTTATTTTTTACTTTCCCAAGATTCTATCCTATCATTGGAAATTTGTAAAGGAAATGCAAAATGGAAATCTAAGCTATAATTTTAATGTGGCCTTTGGCTGAGGTTTTTAAAACAAAAATCTCAAAAAGTAAAACACTATATATTAGCATTTCATTTAATCTAAAATGTCATCAATTACATCAAATAATTATGAGTATGTTTTTACAACCACTATTAAATTAGAAAAAAAACACTGCCAATCCAACATTGAAATGCCAACAAATGTAAGAGGCCTTCCAATTGAGATATGTTAAAGTATGAAAAGGTATCAGTGAAACATAGTATGCATTTTACTGTACAGTTGCAGCTGACATCTGTCTTCAGGATGTATTTTATTTTCAAAGGCAAGGTTGATCCAGCCCCAGTTATGGCACAGTTATAGTAATTTTGTTCTTCAAAGTTAAGCAGTAGTCATCCTAGCCTAAGGACTGTTTCATGACATCAGTAACTAAGCAATGCAGATGGAAAATATTCTTCTACAATTTGGTATCTGAGTTGTCATGCAGTGTAAGGAAATAGGCAATTGAGTGAGAAAATGAAGTCAGGGAAGCAGTAAAACATGGAGCCGTCACTGAAAAATCTTTTGCTTGTCATTTAGAAATGAAATCGTTCCCAAATCTAAGTTTTAAAATTTTTTAATGCTGACATTTCCCCTTCTTAATTAGTGATGTTGCTTCTTCACACTGATTGTTAGATACATATAAGGAAACTATTGCAGAAGACATTTCTGAATATAAATGTTCTGTAAATCCACTTCCCTCTGTCTTTGCAGGGGGCAATGTACTTGCTTAAGAACACAACAAAGAGATGTACTGGTATGCAGAAATTCTGAGCTGAAGACAAAAATAAGTTCCTGACTTGCGTGGAAAGTTCCCTGAAAAAACAGTACACATGGTCTGCAAAATGGTAAGCTCTCACATGTTAGAAGACCTCTGCTTACTTTTTTGACTTGGACAATTTTATTTAAATAAGGAATGTTTTTCTGGGTAAAGTTTCTTTTATTTTTTCAGTATTTTCACAATTCAGAATAAAGTTCTACACTAATTAAAAACTCTACTTATTTATCTGGGATATTTTAAATAACCCATTGAGCCAAGTGGAAAATATGTTGAGTTGGAAGTTAAAATACATGAGATCAAGCTGTGGTTTTGTTACTCCTCAGCTCCGTGACTTTGAACAAGTCACTTAATTTTTCTGTCACCTTTTTTTTTTTTTTTAACTTGGAAGTTTACATGGCTGTTATCCTCTTTAGTGATTTCAGGGCACAAAAAAGTGCTTCATATATATTATCTCACTTAATCATAAAAATGAAAAGAGAAAATGCAGGGAAGTATTGAAAATAGTACCTAGCACAGAGTAAACACCCAATGATTTCCAGTAGATACATTATTCTATCATCAATAACAACAACACTGCCAGACTGAAATTAATGTTTCCTTTCCAGTCAAGGAAACAATCTTCAAGAAGTTGAAATGACATTCCTGTGGTCTTTCTAATTGCCCATTCCAAAATTATGACTTGTCTACTGGATGACCAGCCTGTGCTTTCAGCCTCAGAGGCACGGTGCCCTGCACAGTCACCCACAGCAGAGCTAGTGTGATGGGAGTTTGAGGAGAAAAATAATCTTTTTGATATAAATTTAATTCCCAAAGCACTGCTTTGAAAACACCTTAAAATAATATTTTTTATCTATCACATCATTTCTAGCCTTTTTTTTCCTTACAGTTTGGATTATACTTGACGAATTTTAGTACCAAACAATATCCTCTAATGGTGTGTATATACAGAGAATAAAACAGCACAGAGAAAATGAAAGGTGAGTTGTATGGGCGAATGTGTTTGTGTGAGAAACCAGAATGTGGACTGCGGTTTGAGGAACAGTCATGGAAAGTAGAAGGCATCCTTTCCATCTTCAGCTCCATGTTTTTCAGTGCATCATAATGAAAAAGAGACAAGAGTGTCCACTAACTAAAAAAGTCTGGTAAGAGGGCATCTAGGCAGCAAGAGCCTTGTGGAAAGATGTTCACTTCAACACTGTTCACAACAGTGAAAACCTGGAAACAACGTAAAGGTCTACCGATAGGACAGAGAATGTACACTACGGGATATGTCCAT